>NC_084491.1:33465423-33765423 GCF_030035675.1 Rhineura floridana
GCTGAAATAAGAAGTGGTTCTTCTTTATTTTTGTTTTGCTTTGTTTTCCTGGTTTTAAAAATGGCAATCAAGAAAGTGGCTGAGAATCTGGAAGTAATTATGTTTCAGAAAATAATGGATGAGATTGAGATAACGAAACAAACCCTGCGACAGGGTAGTAAGGAGCTGAAAATTGAACTGAGCAAAATGATGCAGGAGCTTAAAGAAATAGGGGACCCTGTGAGAGAGGAGAATGAGATCAGAGATGAGAAAAGAAAAAATAAAGGGAAGATACAAGCCCTGGAGATTGGAACAAATGTGGAATTGGAAAAAGATCTGGAGTTTATGGATTTTAGAAATAAAATCTACTGTTTGGAATTTAACGTTATCTCTGAAGAAATTAATGAAGATATTAGAGATAAAGTTATCAATGGCTTGGATAATCTTCTGGACTGGAATGATGTGATGGAGCTTGATATAGAGAAAATCTATGGAATTAACTGCAGCCATGTGACAATGGAAAAACTCTTAAGAGATGAGCCAGTGCATTTTGTAAAAAAGAAGAACACAGATATGACTTTACAACAGTATTTCAGCAACTTATTCAGAATGGATGGCAAGAAAATATTTGGGATAGAGGAAATTCCCATCAGACTCTTATTATATGACTATGGCTACAACAGCAAGATTATTATGGAATACTGATAATGGAAGATTGGACACTGAAATTACTGGACTTAACAGGACTATTGAAGATGGAAGATGGAACTAATAGGGATAATGGAATAATGGCTATTGAAATTATTGGACCTAACAGATTCTGATGAGATGGATTAATCGAAATGTTTATTTGGACTATGGTTATGACAATAAGATTATTATAATTATTAACGAGATGGATTAATTGACATGTTTATTTGGAGAAAAATTGATAGATATATTTCTTAAAGAATTGAAACCTCTCTTTGACTTTTTGTGGAAAGAATAAAGTAATGTTTATGAGATTTGATGATTAATTAAGATAACTACTGGAGGAAAGTGATTTTATAATATGATTTAAGAGACAGGATTGTTATATATTGTAGACCTATAACTGATTTGATATGTGACAAATGGGAAGTCAACATTTTATTTTATTTTATTTTTTTGTTTAATCATTTTTGTTTTGTTTTGTTTTTTGTCTTTGAATGTTTTATGATTTTGTTTTCTATGTTTTATGAAAATTTGAATAAAAATTATTGTAAAAAAAAAAATAAAACTACAGTTGGGCTGATGGGAGCTTTTGTTCAAAAAAGTAACTTTTCCCAGCTCTGACAATGCGCTCAGCAGCTGAGTCCGAGAAGGGCATCGGGCGCCATTTTGTTGTCGGTGATTCAGCCTGTTTACAGCATTTGTGCGCTCTGCATCTCTCTGTATTCTGGCAGTTTTCCAAACTTTCAAAGGTTAAAGTTATTATATTACATTATACAATACTATTTATATACGCTGTATATAAATGTATATAAAATATATAATAATTTAGAATACATAAATATAATAAATATAATATAAATATAATGATATATATATTGTATAATCTATAATATATATAAAAATATATAATATTACTTACAATGGCACCTACGTGTAGTACTAGTGTTCTACTAGTACTATCCTCTTTTGTAGCTTCCAGGGAGCCGCAAAGGGGAACATAAAAGCAGCCTGCTGGACCAGGCCAGTGGCCCATCCAGTCTAACATCCTGTTCTCACAGTGGCCAACCAGATGCCTGTGGGAAGCCCACAAGCAGGACCTGAGCTCAACTGTAGTCTCTCCCTCTAGCAACTGGTATTCAGAAGCATACTGCCTCTGACAGTGTAGGTACAACATAGCCATCAGGGTTTGTAGCCATTGGAAAGGGCCATAGTTCAGTAGCAGGACAGTGCTTTGCATGCAGAAGGTACCAGGTTCAATCCCCAGTATCTCTGTGTAGGGCTGGGACAGACCTCTGTCTGAAACCCTGGAGAGCTGCTGCCAGTTAGTGTTGACAATACTGCTCTGGATGGACCAGCGGTCTAACTCAATCTAAGGCAGCTTCCTATACTTCTATGTATGGACACTAGAGGAGGTGAAGCATATCTCAGCCTCCTGCAGGGTCAGAGTCAATAAGGTCCAGGCCACCGAGTGGTGTGTGGAGGGGATATGTCTTGTCTTAATTGTAACATTGCTGCTAAGTGATGACATGCTTCACAGTTGTCCATAAGAATTAATGCTACTTGCATTTGGAGGAGACAGTAAAAGGATTGGAGAGTAAAGGACACAATTGAGTTGTAGGCTAAAGCTGTTTGCTGCTATTAAGAACCAAGCTTTCTCAGATATTCAGTGCCCCATTCTGTTTGTTTCAGAGTACTGGGGGGGGTGCACACGCGCAGTCACATTAAAAAGAAAAAGAAAGGGACTGCCTTCAAGTAGATCCCGACTTATGGCAACCCTACGAATAGGGTTTTTATGGTAAGAGGTATTCAGAGGAGGTTTACCATTGCCTCCCTCTGAGGCTGAGAGACAGTGACTGGCCCAAGGTCACCCACTGAGCTTCATGGCTGTGTGGGGATTTGAACCCTGGTCTCCCAGGTTGTAGTTCAACACTGTAACCACATTGGTGTGTTGTAAAATAATGCAGTAATCTGGATCTTACATATTGGTAGATTGATTTACTTCTTGGTTAATAGGCAGAAGTCACAATGAGTATATCTGGAAGGATTACCTCTGCCTTTTCCGAAGGAATTGACAAAGAAGTAGGACCTGCAACTGGGGATGTAAGAAGGCACTTTTTTCTGTTCCACTCTGTAGTCATCACATGCAGCACTGTTTCCGTTCCACTGCAGTTTGTCTTTTATTATTCATCTTGCCATCCATTGTGGTGAAATTCTGTAACTTTCATAATTAAGGCTGCAATCCAATACTTGTCTATTCAGAAGTAAGGCCCACTGGATTCAATGGGACTTACTCCCAGGTAAGTCCAGGTAGGCCAGTTGTGGAGAACCTTTGTACCGCCACATGGTGCTGAACTAGAACTCCCATCAGCCCCAGCAAGCATGGCCAGTGATGGGAGTTTCAGGGATGATGGGAGCTGTAGTTCAACAACATCTGGAGGGCTAAAGGTTCCCCACTCCTAGTGTAGACAGTACTAAGAAAGATGGACCAATGGTCTAACTCAGGATAAGGCAGATTCCTATGTTCCTGCTTACAATGAAACCCTTTTTTTTATCTATGACCTCTTGCCCCTATCTGGCTTTGTGCTTGCAAAAGGCATGGGTTTCAAAATGCCCCTAATTTTGCCGTCTGGAAGAAGTTTTTCACATATATATTTTTCTTAATTCTCAAATAGGCAGGCTATGCTAAGAGCTTTGATTGGCATCTGCAATCAGTACCCTATTCACTAGTGCTCCACGGAGGAAGCTGATTGCAGCAATCTCAGCTTTGACCTTCCAAGGCTTTGCTTCATTAGCAGAATAAATATTTTGCTGAAAACAATATTTTTTAAACTTCCAGAAGTCAGGGACGGGTTGGGCCATTGGCAGCAGGAGCTGCCATCTCATGAACACCATTGGCACACAGTACAGCTCATAGGAGTGCCAACTGACCAAGAAACAAAGAAATAGTCTGGCTTCCCTTACCTGATTAGCATCCACTGATATGCAGAAATCATCTGATGAATCTTTTCACAGAACAGAGATTTTTTTTAAAAAGTTCATCAGCAAATGCCTGCTGATTTAGCTGTTTCTAAAGACATAGCTATAATGCCTGATTAAAACATCGGCAATCCCATTGACTTGTAAATTCATAATGCTATTCTTTGATTTAGAATTGAGTATATCGTATTTAATAGGCCTGAGGGTAGGGATGGGATCCGGTGGCTGAAACTGGTTCAAAACCATTCCATCAATCTAACAGGTTGGTATCGATTTGAGTTCGTTCTTAATCCACTAGCTGCTGCTTTTCCCGATACGTTTTTCCCCCTCACAAAAAATATTGATATTAATATTGATATTTTAAAGGAAAAATAAATATTTTGAAAGGAAATATTGATAAATGAAAGGAAATGTCGATAAAATTATTGATCTAAATATCAATATTTTAAGGCAGATTTTTTTTTAAAAAAAACAGTTTTTGAAAATAGCAGCAGAAAATCGCTACATAAAAATCCAATTCACAATGATAGAGCATCAGTGAATTAATGGAAAATTCAGTACCAAATCCAAATTGGAGAGAATTCTATCTCATCCCTAACCTGAGGGACACATTCCTTTCTGGAGAGCTTTCTGGGGGCCCCATGCCATTGGCGGGCATGGCCAGAGGCAAAAATAAATAATAAATAAAAATAAATAAGTGGGCAGGGCAACAAATGTACAGTAGGCTGGTTTTTTTCATCAGCATTCAAGGATGGGCTGTAGTTCCGTGACTGAGTATTTGCCTTACATGCAGAAGGTCCCAGGTTCAATTCCTTGTATCTCCAGGTATGGCTGGGAGAGACTCCCTGCCTGAAATCCTGGCGAGGTGCTGCCCATCAGTGTTGACAGTACTGAGCTAGATGGACCAGTGGGTCTGACTTGGCATAAGCCAGCTTCCTATGTTCTTATGACACATTCCAGCCAGGCAAAACTTGCAAGGAGAGTGAAACAGCAGTTGGTGAGTGGCTTGGGAAGGTGCATGGCCAGAGGAGACTCTCAAGGCACAGGTAAAGAAGCCTGGGGGGCTGCACTGGGGCCAAGGGCCTGAGGTTCTGCATTCCTGTTCTCAAGCTTTGCCAAGAAAGCTACAGTAGTAATTACTAAGCTGATTCTAAACTGAGCTTGGAAAATGCTGCCCATGTCTGCTTTGAACACTCTGAAGTGCTATAAAAATGTTACATATGATTAATATGACACCAGATCCTGCCTCAGTGGTTGAGAAACGTTGTTGCAAACTATTTTATTTGCTTGTTTGCTGATTGTATGGACCACCCTTTAATACACCACTGGGCCAGGGGAAGGGGCTAGATACCTCCACGTGGTTGCTTCCCATTCGTCTGGAAGAGTTCTGGGCCTGCAAATGCTTATGGAAACATCCCCATCTGTTCCTTTCCCATTGTGATCGCCAACTGTACCACTGCCAGCCTCACCACCAATAGAAGGTTGTGCTTTTTTTTCTTTCCCTCTCTGGGCTCCCGCTCAGCCTCAGTGCCACCATCTGTGGTACTGGCAAAGCCCTTCCAGTGAGTTACAGCATGGTGCTTGCTCCTGGGGCTTGTTAGCCTCCTACTGCCTGTAATAGATGGGTTTAATTCTCATGGAAATATTGAACAAACATCAGGGAAATATGTTTTACAGCCTGCAGCCAGCTCTGAGTAACACTAGCATTATGATTGGAGATGGAGTGGATGATTGAAGCAGAGACCTCTGACAAAGACACACACCTGTCCATGAATAAAAGGCTTTCATTTATTACCCAGGCTATTAATTAGCAGGAGGGGGGTCAGGTTTGAGCTGCCCTGGGAGTGATGAGAGGGAGGTGAGGAGGGCAATATGCTTCTCTCTTGCTCCTTGGCTTTCTACATAGGCAATGTGCATGCCAGCTGATCTCATCAGGTCAGACAGGAGTCTGTCCCCTCCTGCTAGCTGTGACCTGATGATGGTCTGTGATCTGTTCATACTTTCAGCAATGAAAGGGGGGGAATAATTAATGAGCTTGCAGGGATACAGTGAATGCCCCCCTCACCAATAAAGAATTCTGTTTCCGGAGAGAGTCAAAATTACAGAAGTAGCTCTGGATCAATGGGAAGGAAACAAATTTATCTTCTCATTTTACATTTTATCCACACAGCTCATGAGATCCACATGTTAAGTATGGTGCTAGTTAGGGCTAAAGATGGAAAGATCTGTCTATTTCAGTTCTCTGTTTCTCATTTTCCCAGTCTTAAATTCGGTTATCTACATTTCTGCAGCAATTTGCATTTTCTGTTTAAAAAAAATTCCTCATGAAAATGCTCCAGGATTTTAGTGCAAATTTATCCTAATAAACACATGTTTGTAGGCAGTTTTGACTAATGTACACACTTTTGCAGGCCATTCCTCGCCATATCATGCATTTTTCCATGTTATTTTCACTCATATATTTATTCTTATGCATACTTTCCTTTAACATATGCATTTTTGTAAATGCTGTTTGGTCGGCAAACTGCACTGCAACATTCAAATAAGTGCAAAGTTTGAAGGACGGCTGTGTTTCGGTTCTTGTTTCAGAAATTGCGGACTGAATCGAATTTCTCGCCCACCCCTAGACTTGCTCAAGGAAGGGTAGAATTGAGAGAATCCCCCTCTATTTTAATTTGCCATGCATTCCACTCTTCCTGAGTTCCAATTCAACCTTGAGCATTTCTAAAATGAATTTGGGAACTGGAGCATGTGCTATGTCTCTCAGCTTTCAGTACTTTCCATTCATTTGCATCTTTCCTTCCACCTTACCAGTATGCACATCTGCAAATGATTAACACTGGGAAAAAACAAAACAAAGACACCACCACCTGAGCAACACAATTTGGATATGATCATATTGTCAAATGTTTTTGTATGATGCTTAACCAACGTGCATATCTAATTTTGCACATTTGTAAAAGCAATACACAAGATGATGCAATCATAACACATAAATAGCTCCTCCACTATGTGCACATGAGCACTGCTAATGTAGAGTAAGTGGAAATACACTAATGAACTGCAGAGACTGAGGGTATGTCCACATTAGCAGTTTAAAATGCAACAAGTCATTCCACCACCACCCCTCGCTGTGTTTCAAGATACATTTGCACATTGCTGTAAACATCAGACAGGGGGTGAGAATGTCTTCATCTGATATGCATTACCTATTTGGTTTCTCTGGTCTTGCAACCCCTGCCCCAGAACTCCTATTCATGAAGTTGTCATCTGCACATCCACACTCATCTGTGTACGCACAATGGCTGTCTCAAATGTACACACCTGGCTTCAGTGCCGGTGCCAGGCTATTTTTCGCCCTAGGCAAGGCTAACTACTTGCACCCCCCAAAAAAAATTGCTAACTTCAGTTTTCAGAAACAGATGACTTGTAGAAAAAATGAAAAGCACAAAACTTGAAACTGCTAACTATATTTTAAATTGCAAGAATAAGTAATACAACAATCTTTGATTATCTTTCTCAAATACAAAAGAAAATGTTTTAGCACACAAATCATTTTGAATAATCTTGTGAATTGTGATGTTAAAATTTAAGTCTCTTAAAAGTTTCAATTTCAGGCACATCAAAATCTCACTTTGCGCGCCTTTTCCTTTGCAAATTTTGTCACCAATTCCTTCAGGTCAAGTGCTGCTGCTTGGGCGTGTTCAATTGATATAGTTGCCAAGCCAACTAGTCTCTTTTGCAACATTGTTGAGTGTATGTAAGTTTTTATGAGTTTTGAGAAACTGCATTCACCACTTGCCACTGACACTGGAAGTGTGAGAAGGATCCTTAGAGCAACAGAAACACTAGGCACATTATCCAGGAGCTTTTGTTGTAGTATGAAGAGAAGTACTCCTTGTGGTGGCAGAGACTTTGGAAGTCTTTGAGCTATTGCTAAAGGTTCACAGCACAGATCTTCAGCATCAATATCTTTGTTTCTACTGTGCATAATGATTTTTCCAAATTCTTGCAGGCCTTAAGTACATCTTCAGTAGATTTTTTGTTGACACTGTATATATCATACAGGAAGCCAAATAGGGAATTATATTGTTGCAGCTGTTGGAATCTCTCTTCAACAGATTGTATGGCCATGTCTAAGACAGCATAGTAGAAACCTTCTTTGAATTTCTGCTTTGGATCTTGCAGTGCCTCTTTTTGGGCCTCATACTCAAACTGCTGTTTCTCCTTTTTCTAACCTGTTCTGTCTCAAAGTTTGGTAGTATTTCTAGCTCCTTTGCAATCTCAGAAGCATCTATCAAAACTTGTTGAAAACCCTCATCACACCTGCAGCCCACAAGGTAATTCTTGGTCACTTGCAAATGGCTTGTAGCTGAATTTAAATCAGCTTCCTTATTTTGTAGTAGCTTGCTTATAAGACTGACTTCAAAAAGGATGTTGTACCATGTAACAAGGGATACCACAAACTTGAACATACAAATTGCATCAGCAAGGGCCTTAGCTTCAGTTTGGAAAGTATTTCCAGATAAAACTTTTAGGCTTGCGTCATCAAAGATCTCTATTAAAGCATCATATATACTACCAAGATGATATCTCAGTGGTTTCAGTGGTTAACAGTTATGCCTAAGTCTGATACATGGCTAGTTAGAATTTGCTAATGCTGAGTCAATGCAGAGAAATAATTATAGATCTGTTGAACCAAACTGAAGAAACGAGTTGCTTCCAAACAACACTTAGCGGCATCATTGACTACCAAGTTTAAAGAGTGTGCATTTCAGGGCACAAAAAAGGTACGTGGGTTTATGTCCAGGACTCTCTTTTGTACGCCATTTTCTTTGTCTTTCATGTTACTCCCATTATCATAACCTTGACCATGCAGATTCTCAATTGGCAATCCCATTTGCTCAAGCTGTCTAAGAAGAGTTTCTGTTATAAAGGCACCTGTAGTCTCCTTTAGTGGAAAAACATCACCTCCTTTAGCCAAAAATATCACTAAATTTCAATAATAAAAATAAAAATACATATAAAAAGGATAAATAAAAAACAGAATATAGAAATTTTTCATAAGACTTTATAATTAAGTATATTCCATAGCACTGTTGTGGTATTTATCTTAAAATAAAAAATATAAATTGTTGCATTTTTACAAGGGTTAAAAAACTGATCTGTATAAAACTGTGCCCCTCAAAGGTCAGTGTCAGCTCTGCACTGAGACAGCAGTGCCGGTGGGGGCTGGAAATTCCTGGGTAGTTATCAGGGCAGGAAAGTCCTTAGCTGGCAGTCTGGTTGTAAATCTGCCAGGCTAACGAGGATGAAGCATGAGAAGGGCAAGGCCCTTCCTAAGCTTACGTGCCAAGCCAGAAGTCCAGAAGCAAGATCAGTAGAGGTCCAGGTTCAATTGCCAAGAGGTCAGTCCAAGATAAGATTCAGGGAAACTAGAAACACACAAAGCCACACCTGATGTTGTAGTCAGCAACAAGCTGAACCCAAGGTTTGACTTTTAAGGAGCAGGTTTGTCAGCAGGTGTGAGCCCTCAGTGTTTTGGCCTTAAGTGGACAGGCCTGCCCCTCTTCTGCCTGACCTTCTGCTGTCTACGTTCTGCAGGTGAGGGGGGAGTATCCTGTTCACTGTCTGCATCTGGCTGAAGGGCTTCAGCTGTGTCTGGGGTGCTCTGCAGCTGAGGGGGAGAAGGAGCTGGGTTCTCAGGAGTTTTCTCCATTTCTCCTTCTGGGTCCGCTGCTTCTGGGTCTGCTGCTGTTACTCCTGAGTCATCCTCATCTGATGAGTCCTCTGACAGGGCCATGACAGTCAGTACTGCATCCCTCTGAGGTTTGCGCCCTAGGTGGCTGCCTAGTTGGCCTAATGATAGCACTGGCCCTGCCTGGCTTAACTACAGAGGGACTGCGGCTGAAATTTTCCAGTCAGATTGAAGCTGGTTTGAGGAAAAACTACAGGATCAATATGGATTGTGGCTAATGTGTGTATGTGGCTTAAGAAACTAGCAGTGGGAGTGCCCGGGATGAAGAGTAAATGGGAATGTGTATGCACCCTGATAGCTATGGTGTATCATACTTGCAAAGTGCTCTGTGCAAAAGTGGGGTTGTGTGTTCACACGTGTAGAATGGAACAATGGAGAATCCCTAATACATCAGTTCCACTTTAAAATCAGAACTGATTAATTCAGATCTCCAATAATCATGTAAGAAATGTGGATGAGAATAATTTTGGAAGTATCCCTAAGTAAGGATTGATGAATGACTCTTGTATATGCATTTCTGTATACATTACTCAGCTGGAGACGTGCAACATGCAGAGAAATGTGAATTTCAAAGAATGCCTGTTCAAATATTGTTTTCCAAAGTGCAGATTGGGTAGGTTTGCCTTTAAATGTGAACTGCATCAAATTCCTCCCTAACCCCCTCCCTAGGCACAGGAGACATGCTCTCCTTTGCGTCTGATCATCCCATACAGGCATCAGAGGCACAGGCTGAGAGGCTTGCCTGGAAAGGGTCCCCTTTTTATTACGTTTTTGCTGGGGACTGCCTTAGAGCGACAGCCCCACAATGACTTGGCATCTAATTCCAAGGCAGCAAATGGATCCTGTGATGTAAGATGAGGGAAAGTAGCAGCCAACATTTTTCTTTTCTCCCCCAGCTTGCAGTGAGCTATTGAGTATTAAAATCACATTACTGAGTAATGGAATGAATGAATGCATTTAGTAGGGTCAAAAAAAAAAGATGGATAAAAAGAATAAAATACATAAAAAAAGAATGTGGATAAATTTTCAGAGGGACCAAAAAGGAAGTTCTTACTTTACAATCTGCTTCCCAATTTGTACCGAAGGCCGGAGGAACTTAGCAGCCTTATCAGGAACATAAACAGAGTCATCAATTAAACAGAAAGATATAATTCAAACACGGCTCATGAGGACTGAGCATGCTTAGGGGCCATGGAATGCTGAGTGATTGTTCAGGGATGGGCAATGGAAGACCAGGTAGGAAGGAGAATGGAATGGAGTAACCAGGAAGAAGGCATGGCTGTCTGAATGGGACACTCCACATTCCAACATTGGCTGCAGATCCTACTAGCACCTTCTTAGTGGCTATTTTAAAATGGTCTGTGTATATGAGAAATATTTCACATTCTAGTCAGAAACCCACACTCGACAACTCCTGCACCCGGCACAGTTATATTGTGCATGTTACAGAGAACCTGCCAATGTGATTTGGTTATTTGATCTAATTGATCAATCATCATTTATTTATCAACCTCTAATGACATTCTTTGTCAGCATACATGCTAGCCTGTCTATTTGAGATGCTGTTGCTTGCGTCAGATCAGAATCTTCCATTTTGCAAAATGGTGCAATGTTGGAGGAAGAGAAGGAGGAATAAGTCTCTCTGGGGATGTTGGTGAGCAGCAGAAAAATAGAGGAGCTGTTGAGACTGAAAGAAGCACAGAGAACTGTGATTCAGCATGGTACAGTGCTCAGGTTCCTGTTTTGCTGTTGCAGGAAGGTGGTAGAAGCATGGCAAACTCCATGATTCCACGGTTGCATGTGATGAAATAGGTCCTTCCCTATAAAAATTAATGTCATAAGTCCTTTGTTTATTTTTATCATGCCAAAGGACTCTGTCATGACTCATGACAGTGGTGGGGAATCTGTGGCCCTCCAGATGTTCCTTCAGCCCCAACCAGCATGGCTAATAGTCAGGGATGGTGAGAGTTGCAATCCAACAACGTAGGGAGGACTACAACTGTTCACCTCCCCAATTTATGGTGTGATTGTAGGAGCCATGGATTAAACAGGTTCCTATTGACAATCAAGGGTGTCATTAAAGTCATACTTCACTCTTCTTTGCGCCCTCAAAACTCACATGAAGCATTCCGTGCAAAGTTCCATGCAGAGGATCTTTCCTGACTCTAAGATCTGAGATATTTGTAACTTGAAATGGTAGGGACCTTCTGCAAGAACCTGGGAACTCTATCCTTGACAGCATGCTGGACAGCAGGGCCACATTGATACCATACATTTATTGCACTATTATTCCACTTTAAACCATTGTGGCTTCCCCGAATAATCCTGGGGAGACCCCCTCCCTTCACAGACCTGAAATCCCCAGAGTTCCCTGGGAAGAGGGATTGATTGTTAAAGTACTTGGGGAATTGTAGCTCTGTAAGGAGAATAGGAGTCTTCTAACAACTCTCTCAACACCCTTCACAAACTAGACTTTGCAGGATTCTTTGGGGGAAGCCATGACTGTTTCATGTGGAATACTAGTGAAATTAATGTGTGGTGTGGATGTGGCCCTAACCTCCTGAGTCAAGGGGAATGAGTCCTCCTCCTCCCTCCCAGCTGGCTCCAGCTCACTCATCCCTTCTGCCTCCTTATCTTCCTCATCTGTCAAACATTGCCACCCCAGTCCAGACCCTGCTGGAACCACAGGGTTCATGACATAAGAAGGCACTAGAAAGTGTGAGGCCTTTAGAGGTGGTCCCTTAGGGAAATCTTGCTCAGGGGCTGCTGTCTCTGGGGATCCCAGTTCAAGGATCTCTGCTTCAAGCGGCTCCTGGCTGTCAAGTTCAGTGTCAGGGCCTGGCTTACATTGTTGGTCTTCCTGATACAGCTAATTCCTTCCCTTTTGTGTCAGAGTTCTGGCTGTTGCTCAGGTTTGGGGACATGGAATGCAGTGACAGCACCTTTAGCATTTGTTCATGGCTGACCAAATAACATGGGCATAACATTGGACAGCTTTCAGGAGTTCTCCAAATTTTGGTCATGACTACAAGCCTCGAGTCTCAGAGTAGAGACACACTTACTGTTGTGCCTGTTCCATTTTGTCTCTACCTCTCTCTTTTGAAAAAGGGGGCACACTATGCTAGTCAACCCCCACCCCTTTTTACTGTAAAAACTGGTGGGATCAGCTCGAGTGCATTTTTTTTAATTGCTTCAAAGAGATTTCGCAACTGATCGGCAGATCAACCCATTTGTCTTCCAGGTGTGGCCAAAGGAAGAGACCGTGATTGGCCCAACCGCTGTGGGTGATCATGAAGGGTCTGAAGTCAGCAGTGGGGAAGGGAGATGTGGCCAGCAAAGGGCAGAGTCACTTCAAAAAGCAGCCAGAAAAAACCATTCTGGCTGCTTTTGAAGTGACTAGTGTGCCCACAGCCTTAGTCAATATGGAAGAATGGCATCACACCATAAAGAGACGAGGTCCCAGTTATTTCCATGACTTGATGAATACTTTTGAAACCAATTTTCCCACTGGCTATCAGAGAGGGGCAGAAGAAGATGGATGCTCTCCATTACTTGATGTAATGACTGTGAGGCATTCTTGTAAAAACCTTTACAGGCAACACTTATGAAAGCCCCACAAATGCCGATCAATGGCTGAGTTACAGTTCCAATGCGTTGGTCAGCTTGAGGCATCCTGTGGATGCAAGTGGTCAGACTGGGAAGGTGGTAGCCAGAAATGAAGGGAGAGAAGTAGGGAAAGAAGAGGCAGAAGAAAGAAGAGGTGAGAAGGGGAACAAAGTATGGGTCAGAAACAAGAGCTGCTGGGGTGACAGCTGGAGTTCAAGCACGGTCTGAGCTGAGCAGGGGTGCGTGCAGCACCTTCTCTATTGGTCGTATGTACAGTACTTTTTAAAAATATGTAAATGATTGACAACGTATATTGGCCATAATAACAAACAGAAGGAAAAAAAGACAGTATATTACCATGCTTTAATATGTCTTATTAACAATAATATGAAGAGAATCATCATCATCAACTTTGGATAAATGAAGTGCATCTTCATGCAGCTAAAATGTGCATATTCATTCGTCAAACTTTTCACAGAGTTCTTAATAGTACATGTGGATCTGCATTTTATTGCCCTTTGTTAAACCAATAAATGCATCTTGGGGCTGTATTATTTATTTATTTATTTATTTATTCCAATTATATCCCGCCTTTCTTTCGCCGTGGAACCCAAGGCGGCATACATGTTCCCAGGCAGTCTCCCATCCAGACGCTGACCAAACCCAGAGCTGCTTAGCTTCAGCAAGGTGGTAGCCTCTGCCTTCAGACCATAGCCTGGGACTATAATAATGACAATAGCAGCTTTTGATGCCAAAATAAAAATAAATATATATCTTTATTTGGAATACTTGTACCCCACTTTTATAAGCCGCTTCTAAAAGTTTCTGAGAATAAAAATCACATTCAAGTTTGGTGTCACAAACAGAAATAACATAGCAGCCCTACCTATGGTGCCAGGTTTATTCAGAGGACATTCCCTGCCTTCATCATTGATCTTCCTGGTGTTGTCTTTTGGCCTCCACCTACTAGGCAGCAGAGCCCATGGATGACGTCTGAGGTGAAGGTGAAGGGGTGGGGCTGGACAGCTGGATCTTGCTAAACCCATGATGGAGGCAAGTTTTCCCCCCCCTTCCTGTGAATATGGTTTATTGTCAAAGTCAGAGATATCCTTTTCAGAAGGGTAGGATTTTCTGGTTGGTTAGTTTGTATCCTAGCATAAGCAAGTGTACATTGCTACCCATTCAAAATGCTCACCGGCTTGTAGGGATAGACAAATCTGTCAGTGCTGGTTCCTCTCCATTTCTTATTTTTCCCATCTTAAGTTCAGTTTTCCCAGTTGCTTCATTAGTTTGTCATTTGTTTCAAAATAATAACTTAAAATGTCCGCAAGAAAATGTGCATGAATTTTTGCCAAAGTGGCTCACTGGGCAGAATGGAACTGCTATGTTAGCTTCCCAGCAGGTGTGTTAAAGATGGTCCCAAGCTATGGTCTGAAGGCTCATGAGGCCACACCTTGGGTTCCATGATGAAAGAAAGGTGGGATATAAATGTAAGAAAATAAATGATAAAAATGGCATTAGGAGAAATAGGCACAATCTGCAGTGCCCTGTGACACTGTGTCAGTCTCTGCCGGCTGCACCGAGGTGATTAATGGTGCTGTACAACAATTAGCCAGCAGCTACCTAAGTAGGGGTTTGGTTGTAAAGTAGATAAGGCTTGAAGAGAATGTGCATAAGCAAGGGAGGGAGTTGAGGGGTCTTAGTTCACATACTGCTTCGTCTTCCAAAGGCAAAGTCATAGCAAATCAAAGGTTCAATGTCCCAACAAGGCAATCCGGGTTTCAAGACTCAACAGGGTCTGGCACGGCTGGTGGGGGTCTGATGCTGGCATCTGATGTTGCTTCCAGAGGAGGGCAGAAGGCCTCTCACTGCCTTTTAAGCTCCCCTCCTTGGTTCAGATGCTAGCAATCCCGACTCCCGGGAGCTTGCAGCTTTAAATGGCCAGAAAGTCTGCATTGTTCTGCTACTCACAGGCATCTTTGCTTTGCAGGGAGCAGAGGGGTCTCTTGTTCACTATTTGAGTCTGACTGAGGGGTCCCAGCTGTGTCCTGAACACCTTCCAGTGGTGGGAGGTCTGGAGCTGTATCTTGGGTGTGTTGGCTTGCTCCCTCTCCTGGGTCTGCTGTGCCAATCCACTGCTCCTCATCCTCCTCTGAGGATTCATCCGATGGAGGCATGACACACTCTTGGATGGCTAGCAGCAGAGGAAATGCTCAGAGGCCCAGGTTGGCATTGCATGGGAGCCCATCCAAGGCACCATGCTGAGGGCCCACTGAATTCTGGTGCTAGTAATGGAACTGGAGAGGAAATAAACATCTAAATCCTTAGGCTCTAGATGCCATAGCTCTGTTTCATTACTTTCAATCCAGGCAAAGGGATTTATCTCTCCCTCTGTCAAATTGTCAGAAGCAGTAGCAGATGGCATGCTGCGGCTCATCTGATTTCTTGTCGTTTGCATTGCTGCTGTTTACTTGGAGGTAGAGGGGTAGGAGGGAGGGGAAGGCGAGGTCGGTGCAGTGCAAATGCACTGGTGGAGCCACTCGGGTACTCCTGCTGGTGCATTTGCACCACACTGATCTCCCCACTGCTTTGCCCCTTCCCTTCTACCTCCCGGTAACCAGCAGCAATGCAACTGACTGGAGGTCAGGTAAGAGATTACACCCCACCATGCCATCCACTAGTGCTTAGAAGCCTTTCCTCCCTCATCCCAAAAGTGTTCAGATTGGATGTGATTATTCTGGACTAAGGAAAAGGTCCTCCGCATATGCTCAGAGACACATTCAACTTGATTATTGTCATCTCTCTGTCCAGGTTGCACCCTGGCAGTTCCTGAGAAGAGAAATCAAAGTGAAGGCACTACATCTTCTAACCTTGCACTTTGCCACAGTTTACTGACACACCTAAAGTTGCCCAAATTCCACTCCTCCCAATTGCAGCTGGTAAATAGGGTAGCAAAGTAGTTATTGTTTTCGGGGACAAAACATTTATCTCAGCACTTCATGTCACCACTGTCCCAAATGTCAACAAGTCTCTGTTGCACACTCTATACTCCTAATTCAGGCAAGATGGGCCTTTCCCTTCCCACCTACCTCTTCGGTGCTGCCTATGTTGTGCACATTTTTAAACCCGAAACCATCCCTGGCTATTGTCCATAGTGGCTGGGGCTGATGGGAACTGGAATCCAACAAAGTTTCCCTGTTGCTGATTTAAATTGTTGCTTTGTGAAAAAGTTATGTAGACGTGACAATCAGGACAAACTATGGCATGTATATTTTGCATCCGAGTACAAGAACATAAAAAACCCACCCATCAAGAGGCAGCTCTGTGATGCTCAAGGAAAAGATTAGTGGGCCTTTTGATCGGAACTCACAATGGTGGTATTCTTTCCAGACAGAACACTCAGTACAAACCAAGCTACATTTTCTTCTCCATTCCTCTTACCCCCACACTGCTTTCTCACCGGATCTCCCGGGAGGGACCACACATACAAGGTTGAAAGAGCCAGTCAATCACCCTTGCCCTTCATTCTGTGCCTGCTGGTACCTCCTGCCAGATGGACAGCTGGCCTTTATGATACATGGATACCTGTTTAAATGGGAGCAGAAGTGGCTCTAATAAAGCAGTTTACACAAGCCGCCATTCAACCAGCTTCTGGCATGCATTCTTGGTTGTCGTTGACAAGGGACAGCTTGGAATCGGCTGGGATCTTGGAACTGAAAAGACACCGTATCAAAACCTACCTCTGCCAAGCCAAGTCTCTTTTGATCAGGTAGATTCTTTCCATCCACTGCCAGTTTATCGCTTTGGGACCAAAATATTTCATTTTATGTTGCTTTTTAAAAGACCTCTGCTCCACAGTCCCAAACTCCCCGATCTCCTCTAGGGGAGATAATAAGTGCTGGAAAGGAACGAAATAAACATTAAAGGAGACCTTTGATTCATGCAACACAGAGTTGCAAGAGATCCCATGTGTTGTCTTTTAGCGCATCCTCCTGCTCTAAGGCAGCATATGGAGCAGCCTATGGAGCCAAGCCAAAACCACTTATGGTTTTTCACAAAGGCTTTGGGCATGCCTGGGAAACAAAGCTTTCCCTTTTCAGCAATTTTTGGGGCACTCCCTGTGAAAATATTTTCATTGTCCTCGCTTGCCCTCAGTGGAGTTGTTGTGTACCCAGATCTGATTGCTGTTAGCAGGGTGACATCATCCCAACTTGCTGTGGGCACATCTGCACTTTCAATTTAAAGCAGTACGAAACCACTTTAAACTGTCAAAGAGTGTTTCAGAGCCAGGGTGCCAGTCCTGAGAAGGCCCTTATTCCAGGTTCTAGTCAAGCAGACCACCATTAGCAATAGTACAACTGGTGGATGTCAACCCATGGGCTGGGCAATAATGACGGAGGTGCTCTTTCAGGCAGGTGGATCCCAAGACCAGATCTAGGAACCATCCTCCGCAAGCACTCTGGGAGTGAATGCAAGTGTGTGTTCTTGAATGGATGTGGATATGCATGTGTGTTAGGGATGGGAAGATCTGTCAGTTTTGGATCTCTCATTTTTCCAGTCTTAAATCCAGTTCTCCACAGTTCTGCATCAATTTGCATTTTTTTAAAAAAAATATTCATGAACATTCTCAAGCATTTTAGTTTGAATTTCTCCCAATAAACACATTTTTGTAGCCAGTTTTGAATAAGGTTCACCTTTCTGAAAGCCATTTCTCATCATATAATGCATTTTCCCACTCATTTATTCATTTTTATGTGCACTGGTGGCAGTGATGGGGGGTTTAACATAGGCCACGCCCCAAAGAGAATTTCCCAGAATTTGCTGCTCCCACTCTAGAGTGGGTGTGAATTTGCCACACCCCTATTCCCCTGAGAAGCAGCCTTGAGTGGTTTCTCCCAGGGGAGATCTTGTTTTGCAGCACTGGGCTTCTTAGCCAAATCAGGAAGCCGGATTCTTAAGCCGGATCTTCTTTTTGCAGTGCCCTCTCTCCCTTCACAATGTGGGCTTTGCTGGTCACCCTTTTTGGGGCTGAGTACGAATTCTGGGACTTTGGGACTCCTCTTTTGAAGTGGTATTCTGTGTATGTGGTCTTTATGCTTTTGAAGTGGCATTCTGTGTATGTGGTTTAACTGGCATTTAATCTGGGCAGGTGAGAGAACTGAAGAACTGGTTGGTTAAACACCTGAGACATTATTGGGTTAGGACACCTTTTAGGCACCTTTCACTGCCTTTGGCTTGGGTGTCCTTGAGGGTGCCCTTTAGGCTTGGCCTGCACACCTTGGTGAACACTGGACAGTGGGTCCACAGTGTGTACATCAGGTTCACAAACCCAAGGCAGAGGGAGAATTCCCTTCCAATCCTTTGCTGTGTGGTCACAGGTTGTGGCTGTAAACGTGCCCAGGTGATAGGAGGGAGCTGATCATTCCTATTGGATAAATCACCTGCCTGGACACCTACGATTTTGCTAATCTGGTTAATTGTTTTTTTGCAGATCCTCTAACTTAATAAATATAACCATTTTACCCTACATTTTGCATCTAGAGTCTTATTCAGGAGTGTGCTGGCAATATCCTAGTTAAGGTTGCTATGTCAAAAAAGTGCAGCATAAGATTCACTGTGGAAGAGGTTTTAGAGAGACCAAGCCAGCCAAAGTCAAGGGTTCAAATGGGATGGTCAAATGGCAAAATACAATTCATAAGTCCAAGGCACCTATGATAGGATGGCTGGGCCCTCAGCATGAACAGTGAGGTCAGTCCTAGTTGGTAAAGCCAGTGAGCAGGCCAACACATCTGGGATCTGCATGTTCTAAAGTTCCTCCCCTGAGTAATCCATCTGGTATCCCTTTGATGCTCTTATTCCATGAACTCCAGGAGGAAGAGGAAACTACAAGAGTAGCAGCAGCCATTGATGGCCTCTGTGTTTTCTCCGAGTTGGCAACTCAGCAGTTCACGCTCTCTTCTTCCCTGAATGATATGGCACATTCTCTGGATGACAGGTTGTGCCCTTGCCAGTTCCCACCATTCTATCATGAGAGTGACCAAGAGACAGAATCCAAGCTGAATCTATGCAGAAGCAAGCTTGATTCTCAATGGGATCACCAGAGCCAGGAAAGACAGTTTCTCTTCACCTTCTCTCATATGATTGCCAATTATTCTGGGGGGTCGGTGGGTGAGATAAGTACTTGGATACACTATTTATGATGTTTTTATTTTTGCTTTTTATAACTGTTCTTAGTGTAAGTTCCTTTGAGTTTTCAATTTGGAAAGACAAGCAACTAATTAAATAATAATGATGATGATGATGATGATGATGTCGGGGTAAATGGATCTGCCTATATCTATCCCAATATTAGTTTTGCATATGTTCAATTATAAGTCCGTTCCATCCCATTTTCTTTGGATTTTTTTTTAAACTCACAAAACCTTTGCATTTCAATTCTATGCATTTTTATACATACTTTTCTCCAAAATATGCATCTTATATGCATTTCTCCTCATTAAAATACATGTTTTGTATACGTTTCTATATATTTCACCCTATAATGCACATTTTCCTCATAAAATTTGCATCTTTTGTGCATTTTTTTTTTAAAAAACTGAAACTGCATCACAATCTGTTAGCTGCATTCAGATCTGCATACAGGTCCAGGAAATGCAGATTAGGTTGGTGCACTTTAAAATGCAGACTGTCCAAAATTATCCATTCCTACAGGGGAGGCAAAAGTTGCTAAGTCTCCATGTAAGTTAATTAATTAATTAATTAACAAGCACTCCCCCTCTGCCTGTACTCCACCCAGCATAATGACAGACATTTTTCTAGAATGATAGAGATATAAACATTCCATCCCACTTTCCCTTCGCTCCACTTTCCCAACCTTCCACCACACCTTAGTGTGACCAGTGAATGGAACCATGGTAATGGAAAGATTAATCTTCCTTATCATGGACAATAAGGTAACAACGGTTATTAGCCATGATGGCTAAACTCTGCCTCCATGATCAGAGATAACATGCTTCTGAATGCCAGTTGCTGGAAACTGCAGAATGGGAGAGTGCTGTTGCGCTTGAGTCCTGCTTGTGAGCTTCTTATAGGTAACTGGTTGGTCACTGTGAGAACAGGGTGCTGGAGGAGATGGGCCACTGGCCTGATCCAGCAAGGTCTTCTTCTGTTCTGTTCCACAGTTTCTCAAGGTCCCATCCTGTCTTTCTGCTTTTCCACCCCTCACCCCCATCTTCTGCATGATGAATTCCACATTTTATTTCATAAATGAATTAGATGGAATTTGTTTTCAGAAATAGTGAAATCTGTGGAGCATGGGCCCACCTCTGATTGCCATTCAGCAAAAGAAAGAACGTTACTTTTCATTTATTATTAAAGTAAATTAGCCTAATTGTTGCAAAGTGAAAATGTTCTATTGCGACATGCATGGAGATGAATGTATTTAATTTACCCCCTTCGGAATTCTATGTAGCTAATTGGGAGGAGTCTTGCTATGAGCCATTCTGTCTTCTCTCTCAGTACAGTAGCTGCCAAGCAATAGGATGACACCTCAGTGCGGGTCCCATTGTCCAATTCCAGTGCCATCTCCTCTTGCTGTTTTTCTCTCCCCAGCTACCAACTGGCTTTGAAGTGGAGAAGTGGTGCAACTAATCCTGCTCCCCCCTAGGCTGGCAACATAACATTGAGACAAAATGACAAGCTCTTGCCAAGCCATTGAGTGTCAACAGCCTTTCTGAATTTAATTCAGGAACAGAGGGAGGAAAACAACAACAGCCATCAATGCCCAAGCAGGTACTATTTCCAGATCTTGTCGGGTGGTAATTATCTTCATTAGGCCTACTGGCCCCAAGTAACAAAAAATCATCATTTGGCAGGCAATGAAATCAACAGTTGAAGGAAACACACACTCACACACCAGCTTGCCTTTTTTTTCATGGTACATCACACTCTCTCCCACTCCAAGAAGGGCTGCAGTATTCTGTGTCTGAAATGCACAGTGGCTCACTGAGAGAAGCAGCATTGATTGATTATTTATTTCTAAAAATCTGTATATGCTGCTTTTCATTTAAAAAATAAATCAGAGCGGTTTACCACAAACATATACTTGGACATACACACAGAAAAACCATGCCAAAAGTTAACATCAGAAATCATTTACTAACTATTGCAGAAAGGTATCTTCTCAATTGCCTGCATAAGCCTGGCAGCATAGAAAAGTTTTCAGCAGGCACTTAAAAGTTAAAAAAGAAGGTGCCTGCTGAATTTCTGTTGGCAGAGCATTCCACAGGGCTGGGCTGATGACACTAAAAGGTCGATTTCGTGTTGTTGCCAAATGAGCCTTGCCAACTCGGAGGACAACCAATGATGCTCTTGCTGATGATCTCACTGCAAGAAAGATTATTCCTGCAAGAAAGAACGCTGAACCTATCTGCAGCTAGTGAGTCTCAGCTTGTTGATATGTGTGTACATAAGGGGCATAATGGAGAGAAGTTTAATAACGGTTATGGCACAAGAACATAGCAAGCTGCTTTGCAGTCCATCTAGCTCAGTATTGCCTACACTGACTGGCAGCATCTCTCCAGTTTTCAGACAGGGAGCCTTTCCTAGTCCTACCTGGAGATATTGAGGATTGAATCAGGGACCTTTTGCATGCAAAGCAGATGCACCACCACTGAGCGATAACCTTTCCCCTGAAAGTGCTGAATAAATGAAACGGTTATTTGAACAATTTTGTGTCTCATCTCTACCACCATTTCAAAGATGATGGGAACATTTATGTAGGAATATGTGTCCTATTGTCAATTTAAGAAATAGAGACAGATGATCGAAAAGGAAAGAGATGTACCCGGCCTTCTTCAATAATCTTTTCCCTTGCTAAACTACAGAGAAACCAAGGAAGGCCCAAAGCAGACCAGGGAGAAAACGAGATTCATTTTCAAAAAATCTAATCAATTTTTCAATTCCATTTTTGTCTAATAAAGGAATTGTCCAATTAGAGTGCTCTTTCCAGCCTGAACACCTGTGCCCGACATTCCAAATTCCAGAAGGGGCTTTTATTTTTTAACAATATTTATTTATTATGAGTGGTATTGCATTAGATGAAATCAGCAAAAGGTGGGAGTGCAATTCATTGACAACATCAAGGCAGCTGGCTGTGGATTAGAGCTTCTATGATATATATTTTCTTCTGCAGCAGCAGTTGGTATCCTGGCCAGTGTTTTAACAATAATGAATTGTTAACAGGTGCTCATCGCTCCTCTGTGTAAATTGCCCCCGCCCAAAAATCCTAAGTCAGAGGTGGGGAACCACAGGAATGGGGGCTGAGTGTAGCCACCCATGCTCCCCTACCTGGCCCTCAGAACTCTCCCTGGGCCACTCACTCTCTTCTTAGGCCACACCCCACACTGGCCTGTTGCACACCCCAAGCATTGTGCTTGGCTGGAATGTGTCCTTGGACTCCAATAATTCCTCTGGTCCTAGCACAGGTGTGTGCGTCTGTGTGTATGCATAGGTGTGTGTAGATACTAGCCTACTGTGCAAAGGTAAAAAAATTATATTTGATGCTCTGTCCACTTTTGCCATTGGCCCTGCCGAGCACTGGCATGTGGCCCTTGGAAGGTGGCCCAGAAATGAATGTGGCCTTCGGCTAAAAAAGGTTCCCCACCCTTACCTCAAGCATATAGAAGGCAGTGGACAGATTCTGTACCACATTTGGGGAAAGTGATGTATGCTTCCACTTAAGAGAAATCACTAATAGGGAAAAACCCTTGTGGTTTAACAACGTACCTATAGCCAACAGATATTTCTATCAAACTTTTAAAAGCAGGGAAACTAGGCAGCTATAGTGAATGCACCAGGGGAGCAGGAGACCTGACCTCCTCTCTGAGACATTGTACTGCCCTACAAATTTGTCCCCCTCTAGGATGCACACCTTAATGTGGTGAGGGGAGTTCAGAGTGTTGAAGAAGCTGAGAGAAATGCCATCAGGAGTCTAGACCAAGAGGCTAGACTCCTAGTAGGGGCACCCAAGGCGGAATGGTGAAAGCTGAGACACCAGGCTAAGATGCATTCAGACTCAGAGGAAGGCAATGGTAAACCACCTCTGAATACCTCTTACCACAAAATCCCTATGAACAGAGTATCCAAAATGCAACACAAGATAGCGCTGGAAGATGAGACCTCCAGGTCAAGAGGCACTCACCAAGCTACTGGGGAAGAACAAAGGGTAAGTATGAGTAGCACTGTGACTAATGACACAGCTGGGTCAAAGCCGAAAGGAAGCCCAGAGGCTGATGCACACAGATGCGAAAGGAGAGTCCAGAGTTGTACAACACACACAATAGGAAAAAGGAACGTGAGAAGCATGAACCAGGGAAAGTTAGAAATTATCAAGCAAGAAATGTAACATCAACTTTACAATACTTGGCATGAGTAAATTAAAATGGACGGGAATGGGACATCAGGCAACAAAAAAATATTTAATGCAGGAAATAAGAAAGTAAGAAGAAACAGGGTTGCTTTAATAGTGAGAAGTGATGTAGCAAAAGCAATCAGGAGCTATAACACAAGGTCTGAGCGAGTGATATCAATGAGATTAAATGGGAAACCTATTAACATAATCATCATCCAAGTCTATGCTCCAATGGCAAACACAGAAGAGGAGGAATTGGAGATATTTTACGCAGAAGTACAGGAAGAAATTGATCACACACCAAAACAAGATGTGCTGATAATCATGGGGGACTGGGATGCAAATGTAGGGAACAGAGAAGAACTAGGAATTGTGGGAAATGGGGCTTAAGAAATAGAAATGAAGCAAGAGAAAGACATTGAATTCTGTGAAGCAATAACTTGTTTCTTGCAAACACATTTTTTGAGCAACTGAAAAGATGACTGTGCACGTGGACATCACCAAATGGTCAATGGAAAATGGAAATGGACTGCCTTCAAGTCAATTCCGGCTTAGGGTTTTCATGGTAAGCGGTATTCAGAGGTGGTTTACCATTGCCTTCCTTCATGACAGATGCTATTGGAGGTCACTGATTCATAGGGTCGCGGTAAGTCGTTATTGACTTGAAGGCATATAAGAAGAACAACAACAAATTTGTCAAAATGCAAACCCAATTTGGGTTGGTCTTTCACAGTCCAATCCACTTCCTATGTAGCTTGGAATAATTTGGTAACATGTGCCTCTGAGCATATGGTGAGGGGAAGGGGAGAGGGCAGGTTTGATAGTTTCTTGCTTATTAAGTTTAATGGGATTTTCTCCTTTTCAATCATGCTTAGGAGAGGTGAAACTGACCTGGGAGAAGGGGAAGGGAGGGGGAGGGGGAAGGGAGGGGAGGAGAAGGGGGAGGGAGGAAAGGAGATTGGGTGGGCGGGCACTGAGCAGAGGAAAAGCCCCTTTCCTTTTCAAAAGGAAAACACTGTTAATAGTATCATCATGTGTCAAGGTTTTCCCCACCTTTTTATTCGGACACAGGTAGTCTCCCAGATTTTAAACTAACACTGTCCCTGGCCACATCCATACTATATTGCCTCTCCTATTGCGTTTAGTCACTCAGAAATGGTTTGCCACAAGTCAGAAGAACATGTTGTAAAAGATAAGGAAAGATGATAAAGGTTTTTTAAAAAAATGCCTGCCTGCCTTTGAGTCAATCCTGACTTATGGCAACCCTACGAATAGGGTTTTCATGGTAAGCGGTATTCAGAGGTGGTTTACCATTGCCTTCCTCTGAGGCTGAGAGGCAGTGACTGGCCCAAGGTCACCCAGTGAACTTCATGGCTGTGTGGGGAGTCGAACCTTGGTCTCCCAGGTCGTAGTCCAACACTCTAACCGCAATTGTGTATTTAATTCTGAAAATTGTGTGTATGTGTGTGTGTGTGTTTGTTAGTGAACATACCCATGGGGATTATCATCATTACAGAAATGGAATTTAACATTAAAACTGTGAAACAAATATGGAAGGGGAGAACAGAGATCTGCCCAGATCTACCTCTCTACTCATTGTCTTTCCTGCATTGTACAGATCAAAGGGAGTATGTCATGTTCCAGACTACCAGTAGTGACTTGGGCAATGACTCAGAGGAAGACGGGCCACCTGTGTCAGTAGCATGACCCACAGAAACACTAGATCTGGAACCTGAAATTGAGTCTGGGTCCAGTGACCAAACTTGAGACCTCTGAACTTGACCCATTTTTTTTAAAAAAGAACCCAATACTGAATGGGGCAGGGGGAAGAAATGAAGCAGTCTTGGATGGACCCTCAGCTGAATGGGGTAACCTACAGGGCACTTCAAACCAAGGTAGGCTGTTTCCCAAAGCACTAAATAGGGGATTGAACCAAATCTTATCGTCTGCACATTTCTACTATGTACTGCATAATGGATAACACAGCTGCCTGCATTTCTGGACTATCCTTGGGGAGAGAGGGGAAAAGAACATAGTATCTGTGTGCATTTGCCCCATGTGATGAACCACTGAACTACCAATGGCAGCTTCTCAGGAATGTACCTCAGGCCCTGGACTGTCTCCCCTCACCAAGAGTGGCCACTGGATCCTCCTGGACAGAAAGAGGTATGAGACAGATTCCTGTTCCAGTTGAGCCTTGCTTAACCAGCACGATCTTCCTGAGCACTGAGGTGTTTCTGTATCCTTGGTTGTTCTTCTCTTCCGATTTTTGGCCTACTCTTTGATCTTACTTCTGACTTACACTTCAGTCCTGACTACTGGCTTTCCCCATAGCTTCTGGCTCATTTCAGAATGCTTCCCAGGGCTCAAGCCTTGACAGGGGGTCCCTTTGAAATCCTCCCCTTGATACTATAGTTTGTACAAAGACAGGAGGTAGATAGTTTTGTCCAAAAGCATCTTTATGATGGAGATCTTCTCCCCTTTCCAGCCCCCCAGTTCATACCCCAATAGCTCTCCAATTCATATTGTCCACAAAAGGACTGATCAAGTTTAGGTACCGTGTACAGAGTTTACTTTTTATTGTACCTTATTCTAGAACAGTCTTTCCCAACCAGTGTGCCTCCAGATGTTGTTGGACCACAACCCCATCAGCCTCAGCCAGCATAGCCAATGGTCAGGAAAGATGGGAGTTGTGGTCCAACAACATTTGGAGGCACACTGGTTGGGAAAGGCTCTTCTAGAAGCTCCATGTATGCAATTCATTGTTACAAACCCAATTGATCCTGGACTTCATTTTTATATATACTTGGATAGGGATGGATGAATCTGTCAATTGTGGTTTCTCTTTGTTTCTCATTTTCCAATAGTAAGTTCTGTTCTCCACAATTCTGCATAGTTTGCTTTAAAAAAACCAAACAGTTCATACAAAAACCCATCAATGCTTTAGAGCACACTTCTCATAATATACACCTTTTTGCAAGCAATTTTGCCTAATATTATTTTCATTTATACCATTTTCTGCATGTTATTTGGTTGCATCAAACAGCAAATTTCAAAGAATTGTTATGTTTCAGGTCACATATTGTTTTGGGAAGGGTGAATTAGGTAGATTTGCATTTAAATGTGATTCAGTTTTCTCCTCCATCCCTGCACTTGGGCCACCTTGAAATATTCTTGGTCCTTCAAAAGCCACACATAAAAGAGAAAGAAGCACCTCCTCCTCTTTTCCCAGAAAACCTGAGAACTGATCCATGCCAAAGAATGAAATGTAAACCTGCTGCTCTGAGATGGCAAAGCAGCGATGGAGAATAACCCTGCCAGCAGGTTGAGACAATGCACTTTCTCAACAGGGCAGGAAAAGCCAAAGAGGTGATTATCTCAGTTCTCAGTGCTCTTTACACCCTGCCAATACTTTGCAGAACAGAAGGCCAAGGTCCTGTGCATTTATGTGCCTCGCCCTCTCGCTATTTAAATAGCACCTTAGAACATGCCAAAGAAGAAGCGGTAACTTGATGGGGAGGTTTCTTTTATTTTTGAAGGGAGAAAAAAACCAAGCCAGTTCTCTTTTATTTTTGTTGTAATGTAGCACAGATGGCTTTGAATTATTTTAGAGGTGCAGTTAATATGTTCCTGCCATTCTGGGAAGTATATGTTTTAAACAGAGATGGGCTGAATACTTGGAAATTTGCTTTCAAAGGGGAATTAAAAATACTATTCTTGGGAGGGGGTGGTGGAAATGCTCATGCAAGGAAGACTCTTTTGTACTGTGGTCAATTTCTGGGAAGAATCCTTCCTCACAGGTCATGTGGCTTGTTGTCCCTGAGTAGCGCACTAACCTGTTGAGTTGCTTCTCTGAGTAACTCTGAAGCAGCCGCTCCAATCTTTTGCTGTGATTTCACTTGGTGCTGCTTTGGCCTTTTCTTTAGCCGCTCCTGGAACCCTCTTGCATTCCTCAGCCTCACAGATTGAGCAACCTCTGTTTAAATGTCCAGGTTCCTTGCAGCAAAAATACACTTTACCTTCTGACCTTTTCCTGTGGCCTTCACCTGCCCCGAGAGCTGTCTCCAGCCCCTCTTGCCTTGTTTTCCTTCCTGAGGCTGTACTCATCAATTAGCCTGTCTGTGACATATTCTGGAGACAGTTCTGTTTCTAGCCTGGTTTCAAGGGCGTTAATCAGGGCATTGTATGATTCAGGGAGGCTGCACAACAGTAGGACTGCAACCCAATGGAGGCTGGTGGCTCCGATATCAGTGGGGTAGTGAATCTGCTCCATGTTTTCGTCCAAACTTTCAAGTAGCTGTCCAAGGTGCTAAAACATGGAGCAGATTCACTGCCCCACTGACATTGGAGCCACCAGCCTCCGTTACTCAACATGATTATCTTTCCGTTCCTTCTCTGTTCCTCTCAGTTGCTCCACAATTTCCAGCATGGAATTCCCATGCTCCTGCATCTCCTGGCCTCTTTGCAGCCTCATTCCATACAGTTAGTGTAGCAGGTACAGCTTACTGTTTAAATTTGAACATTCATGAAATCTCTGTAATGCATGCCACATACTCTTAGCTGTATCCTCCTTCCGATGTGAATGAGCTGGTCATCTTCCACAAGCAGGTTGATCACTGCCTTTGTTTGCCTATTCTTTCTGTTCCAGTTTTCTGGGTTATTAGTAGGCCTGTCTGTGCTCATCACTTTCTACAAGTCTTCCCTGGACAGCAGCATTTCTAACTTGAACTTCCATAACTGGTAGTTTTCATTGCCCAGCTTTGCTATTTCCAGTTTAAAGTTGGAGCTGCTTGTCATTTTCACCTCAGAGGTCTGCGTTGCTTTGGGCCTACTTTCCTTTTTTCTCATAGTCAGTGGTTACAGTAGCAGTGCTTCTGGGCCCATAACCTGGTAGCAGGGTGACTAGAATAAAGTAGAGTCCAGAGAGAAAAGAAACTGATAATATTTTACTAAGGTAAACTGAACAAAACAGTATGTAATAAAGAGAGAGATTTGCCTTATTTACAGAGTTCAGGCCTACAAAGGGAAAAACTTCCTTCAGAACCACTTTCCCCTCCAACACCAACTGTCACAATTGAACCGCTTCCTTGCTGACAACTAATTCCCAACTGATTAGAACCTCCAGCCAATCAGAGTCCACTGTCATCCAGACCAATAACAGAATTAACCACTTAAGTCACACACTGAATGATCCCTGCTGTTGTGCTTCCAACAAACAACAGTTTTCACCTGGTGCCAAAAAGACCACAAAGGTGGCACAGCTGAACCTCCTTCGGAGGGTGATAGTAGCTAGCTTGCCACTACCAAAAAAGGCTGTCTCTCTAATACAGTTGGGCTCTGGAATTTACTCTTTGTCTTTAATGAGTTGATCTTTTCCTGCATTTGACTTCATTTTTTCCTCCCTCCCCAAGTTTATTTCATAGAATAATGGCATTAACATTAGGATTCTGCCTGAAAACATATCATCCAACTCCTGCACTGATGAATAGATAAACACACATTTTCTTAACAATTTGGCCCCTATTATCAGTGCTAAGGGCTGGTTCACATATGGCATATATACATCACTTGATTTCTCTAGGCATATAAGGAATGATTGATAACGGAATGAGTGAAACAACTCCATTGAAAAATGTTGCATTAGTTAAGTGAGATGAAAGTTCTTTCTGTGATGTATCTGGAAGAGCCCATTCACATGTACTTACAGCCTGCAGTTGCCAAGAAATGAACATTCAGGAAGATGCTAGGCCACTTGTGAGATAAGCAAGCCTGCAAATTAAACATAGGATCACAGGAAGCTGTCTTATACTGAGTTAGACCATTGGCCCATCCAACTCAGTGTCTACTCTGACTGGCGGCGGCTCTCCAGGATTTCAGACTGGATACATCCCCAGTCCTACTTGGAGATACCAGGGATTGAACCAGGGACCTTTTGCATGCAAAGCAGATGCTCTACCACTGAGTTATGGCCCTTTCCTAAAAAACATAGAAGCTGTCTTATACTGAATCAGGCCACTGGTCCATCTGGCTCAGTATTGTTTACACTGACTGTCAGAGGCTCTCCAGGGTTTCAGGACATTTCTAGCCCTACCCAGAGATACTGGCAATTGAACCGGGGGCCTTCTGCATGCAAAATTGATGCTTTACCTCCACCCCTCTCTCTTGGAACCTCTCCTCTCTATTCCTCATTGAATGTGGGCTCACTGTATTCAGCAGCTAATCATGGGAAAGCCCTCTGTATCTCCCTGATGCCACTTCCTTCTTTCAGATTTCCACCGCTAAGCCACAGCCAACCCTGTCTCCAATTAATCTCTACATCAGGGGTGAGGAACTTCATGTCCAGTGGCCAAGTGTCCCCCTTCCCATGCCTCTCTATTTTCCCCTCAAAGCTCCATGGTATACCCCTCACTGGCCCAGCTTTGCACCCTTAATATTTGTGCCTGGCAGGAACGTGTCCGTGGACTCTGACATTGCCTCTTCCTCATCTGGATGGAGACGGGTTTAGCTTACGGTGCAAATTTAAAATTAACACTCCCCGCCCCACCCACTTTTGGTTCTGGCCCTTCCCATTTCTGGCATGTGGCCCTTGGAATGTTTCCCAGAGGGAAATATGGCCCTCAGGCTGAGAAAGCTTCTCCACCCCTGCCATGCATAACAGAGTAACCTTTAAGCAACAGAAAGTAAAAAAATAAAGGAGGTGCATTTGTTCTGAAAATGACTGAAAAATGAAGCAACTCCACAAGAGGCCAGTTTGTGGAGGGCTGCGGTGCATTAGGAGTGTGCAGATGGTAAGAGTTTCTTGTTCACAGATCACTGATAACCCCTCTGGACAGAGGCATTAACCTCTAGAGTCTGGATCTGACACCTTTCCCAAGCCCCTGCCTCACCAGCGCAGAATGCATCTGAAATTTGTAATTAAAAACAGCAGCAGGGAAGTCAATAAACTGTCATATTCCTCTGTTCAGCAAATGTCTTGTTCTTTCTTCAAATTCTGGGTCAGTTTACTTGGATTTCTGGGCAGATCGATGATTTTGTCTGGGTTGCCAGAGTAACCCTGTGTCCTTAAGGTTCAAAGAGGCGGAGGAAAGTATATTGTTCTCCGCATGTGGTTACTTTTTTTGCTCCGCTGCGTGACTTCTACAATAACTTCAGCAAAACACCCAGGATTCTGAAGGAGAACCTCTGTAGTATGGAAACCTTATGTTTGTGGAGGAGTTTGTGTGTGGACGTAATTAATTACTTAATACACTTCTGCCTACAGCAGCTTGTCCATCAAAACTGGGTCTGCAAAGCAGGTCACTGGTCTGACATTTCAAAACAGGAGAAATTTCACCACAATCAACAAAATGGCAATAAATAATGGCAATAAATGTTTTTAGATGTTTGCTTTAATTGTTTTATCTCTTGTCTGTTTGCAGCCCTTCAGGAGGAGTGCAGGGGAGGGAGGGGAGGAAGGGAGGGAGGGAGGGGAGTAGGGGGAGAAGATTGAATGGATGGACACTGGGCAGAGGGAAAGTCCCTTTCCTTTTGAAAAGGAAAACATTGTGAACAGTAGTGTTATTTTCCCCACCTTTTTCTTCTACAGGAGACACAGCCTCCCACCCAAATTTAAACCAAAGCTGTCCCTGACCACATCCACACCAGACATTCATTCCACTTCAAACAGTCATGGCTTTTCCCAAAGAATCCTATTCTCCTCACCAAGCTACAGTCACCAGAATTCTCTGGGAAGTGAGGCTGACTGTTAAATCACTCTGGCCACTGGAGCTCTGTCAGGGGAATACGAGTCTCCTAATAACTCTCAGCACCCTTCACAAGCTACATTTCCCAGGACTGTTTGAGGGAAGCCATGACTGTTTAAAGTGGAATAAATGTCTGGCATGGTTGTGGCCCCCTGATTAGCCAAGCCAAATAGCTGTTAGTGTGCGTTTTAGAACACTGATGGTTGGTTCTTACTGAGCATGGCTGCACTACCATAGACTTCAATGTTAATTTTCTTAAATTAATTAAAAATCAGCCATGCATTTTTTAAACTTTGAAACTGCAGAAGATGAAGGTTGGGGAAAGGTATGGGGAAAGGTCAGTAATAGGATTATAGGTACTCTGTCAACATGGCTGATTTTTAATTAATTTCAACAAATTATGAGACCACTGACAAAAAAGTCCAACAGGGGTCTGGATTTTTTCCTCTTGTTTTACACTTTGAATTCTAGATTCTCTCTGATTGTTTTGTGCATCTCCATGAAAATTTATAGGGTGGTTAAGCAAGTGTTTCTGAGTTCATAGATATACCCAGAGTTTGAGGACACATTCCAGCGAGGCAAGAACACTCAGGGTACAAAGCGGCGCCAGTGAGGGATGTGGCTTGGGAAGAGGGGGTGTGGCCTGGGGAGATTTCTGCATCCAGCCCCTGGGCCTGAGGCTCCCCACCCTTGAGAGGTCATCACCAGCATCTTGCTTTTAGTGTATTTAGTGCTTATTAGGAAAGGCAGTCCCAGCCAGAAGAGGTGAAAGGCAAGACTGAAATTCTAGGTTCACCACCATCGAAAATATCTATCTCAGTTCAACTGATCTCCAGTGTACTTCCCCAAATCCAGTTCACCACTAATTCTAGACATTTGTTCAGAGAATCCACTGCCTCACATGCATCTGCTAAAGTAAAAGAAAAAACAGAGGTGGATGTCATCGCACCATTGCTGGCACTTTATCCAGTTCACCAAGTGATTGCACTCAGCCATTTTGTGTGGTTGTTGGTTGCACAGCATGGAACACAGACACAGAAAGGAGTCACTCACTAGCAGGATCTGATAACCACAGGAAGCTTCACATTTTGATACTAATTGCTATAGAAACATTCAGTGGAATACCACAGAGGGGTAACTCCTATATTTCTGTTATGGATGTTGAAATGTATAAAGTACAAAGAATAGCCTTTAAAACCTACAGACAGAGATCAATCACATAGTAGTGGATAAAAGTCCAAAATATGCAATCAAAAGAGAGCATGAAACCTGCAAAATAGCGTCAGTCATCCCTCTGACAAGAAGTCGTTATTCATTGCAAAGAGTGTGTGGAGGAGGGGAAGCAGCATCATGTCGGCTGTCCCTGTTTCTGACCGCCATGCCTTTTTGCTGAACATCTGAATGGAGCTGCCCACAGAGCTCTCTGCCCACTGGCCTGATCATGCAGAAGGAGCCTTGTAAGCATAAGCTCTGTGTAGATGTTCAGCAAAATGTGTGGAGGTCAGAAGTGGACTCAGTGTAGTTGAGCCCACTACCCCCTCCATGAATGCATAGGAACAGAGGAAGCTGCCAGTGGTCCATCCAGCCTACACCAGTAGTCTTCAATCTTTTCAAACTGAGGACGTGCCTTTTGCCCACATATGCATTTGAGGACCTCTTCCACTTCCTTCTCCCCCTTCTCTTATATACTTCTATGGTGATTGCGCTGCTGCTGTGACCCACCTTAGGTCATGCTGTGACCCACTTGTGGGCTCCAATACAGCAGTTGGACCCATGGTCTACATTGATTGGCAGCAGCTCTCTAGGCTTTCAGACAAGGGTCTTTCCCAGTGCTACATGGAGTTGCTGGGGATTGAACCAGGGATCTTCTATATACAAAGCAGCTGTTGTGTCACTGAGTTATGGGCCTTCATCAAAGCAGGCTCTTGCCTTTTCCAGTTGGTGAGATATAAGGTTCTTCAACATCATACATATGAGTGTCTTGACAATCTTCAGAATCTTCCAGTTGCCCAACAGGATGCTGATCAATAAATCTATTTCACATAAACTTGATGCTGTATAGTTCAGGGAAAGTACACACTGGCCTCTCCTACCAGCCAGGAGACCAAGGGCTACTGGGTTTCTGAAGAGCCTGGCTCCCAAGAAAAACATGTCAAGAAGACTTGCTCACAGGAGCATGGTGACATGTTACCCCACTACTGAAAGAGCTCCACTGGTTGCCAATTTGCTACCAGGCCAGGTTCAAGATACTTGTGTAACTCACAAAACCCTAAACAACTTGGGCCCAAAGTACTTTAAGCATGTACTGATTCCCTATCTTCCATCTCAGTCATTGAGATCTTCTGAAGGGGCACTTTTGGTGGTTCCCCGTGCCTCTGAGGTTTGGTTGGCCTCCACCAGGAACAGAGCCTTGAGTGTGGCAGGCCCTGTCCTGTGGAACTCCCTACCAATAGAGATGCAACAGGAACCATCCTTTCTTCAGGCATCTCTTGAAAACTGAACATTTTAGACAGGCCTTTTAACATGATTTTTGTCCTTCCAACTAGTGCAATATTTGTTGATGCTTTTATCATTGTTTTTTAATGATGTTTTTATTGGTTTTTAATTTAACAATTTTTTGTAAGCTGCCTTGATGTACTTTTTGAAAGTGCAGCTTATAAATGAATAAGTAAGACAGGCCACCTGGCTGTGTCCATTAGGGAAAGATCTGTTTCGGTCCTCTCAGTTTCTCATTTTTTCAATGTTAAATTCAGTTCTCTACATTTGTACAGCGATCTGCGATTTTTTTAAAAAAAAAAATCCTCATGAGAATTCTTTACTATTTTATTTCATTTATTTATTTATTTATCATCATTATTTTTACCCCGCCCTTTTTCCAAAACTGGAACTCACGGCGGCTTCCAGATAAAATTTTAGTGCAAATTTCTCCAAATAAACACATTTTTGTAGGCAGTTTTGACAAAGGTACACATATTTGTAAACCATTTCTCATTTCATGCCTTTTTGCATGTTATTTTCACTCGTGTATTCATTTTTATGCACACTTTCCCCTAATATATGCATTTTTTCTAAATGTTGTTTAGCTGGCAAACTGCATCCCAAAATTCTAATTAATGTGAATTCTCATATTATTTCAGAAATTGCAAATTTGATAAATTCTGCTTGAAATGCGAACTGAATCGAAATTCTGACCCATCCCAGTATCCATTGGCTAGAGAAGAAGGAGCTGCAGGGACTCTGCACCTTCCCCTCCTGGCCTGAAAGACATACTTGTCTCCAACAGCCAGCTGCCCTGGGACTGCAGAACCAAAAGGAAGCAGGCTCAGACATCCATCCATCTAAGGGTTGCTGCTGGGTCTATGTGAAGGCCTGTGTGAGAAGGAGTTTGTGACAGCCTGTTGCTTGTGTGCTGCTATTAGAATAATTTGGTTGAAAGGTGGGTTGTAAAACTTCAAAATAAAGCAAAGCAAATAACCCCAATTCACGAGCATCCACAAATCAACACAAATCAACTTCACGTTTGTGAAGTGTCATTGTCATCGGTAGTCATTCAATGGCTTTCTTGCCATGCCAAATTATCGGTTCAAATTTCTCAAGATCAGAGTTCACCAAAAGCAAACAAACTTCTCCAATCATGCAAAGATGGGAATTAGAAATTAGAAAGGCAGGCTGAACCTGCTGCAACCAGTTTTTGTTTCCATTTCACAGGCAAATCTATTGCTCATTCTCATGCAGGTACTATAAAATTGTGATATTCTGTGCAGCAATCGGCACCTAGACTTCATCCTGATTCAGGAAAAAAAATCCCACTAACAGTTTTTGGGGTATATTTTGACCCCAATCACATTTCTAGTGCTAAGGTGGGGTTATTTTTTATCCTCAGAAACCATTGTTTGAGATGTCAGCACAAGTGTGTTTGACCATAAAACATCAGGAGTCAGAAAACAGTTATTGAGAGGAGGCTGAATTCTTCTGAACAGCAAACGCTTGCCCCTCCCCTATACATATTGAGTAAACAACAAAATTTCTGGTCATTTAAAAAGTTATGATTATTATTTGCAATTATAAACAACAAAAACTATGTTTTAAAGTAAACAAAAAGAAGGTAAAATGTCCATGAAAACATTAAACTGTTTAGAAACAACTTTAATTTATTACAACAGAAAACTAAAGTTGATGGTTTTCTGGGGTATTTTCTGACCCTATTAATAAATCTGAAAGAACACTGTTGGCCCTGGGTGCTCTCTGATGGTGTCCCTGATTGTTTTGTGATGGGCTGTTCCTGGAGATGTCCTCCAGGCCCCTCCATTTCTTCATCAGGTATGCCTGGCTGGATTGGCCACAGGGGGAAGCCCCGACTGAATGCAGCCAGCCTGCCTACAATCTGCTTGGTATGCCCAGCTAGATTGGCATAAAAATGGAGGGGGGACCCTATGTTTCCCAGAACAATGGGGAGGGGGTTAGCTTGAGCAAAATAAGGGGTTTGCAGTTCCTGCCAAATGTAAAATAAAGCTTAATTTGCATGTAGAAGCCATGATTTCTTCTTCCAAGAGTCAAAGGTGTGTCCTTCTGCAACTTCTTCTTGGTGAACACTCGTGACTGAGTAAGATTGTCTTCCAAAATATAGTCTTTAACAATGGATCCGTCTGAATCTGTATCCACTGCCGATGTACCAGACCATGGCTAGGGGCTTCTGGATTTCACAGTCCTGCCCCCGTCACCATTTGCCAATCGCCATGGGACTTTTGTTATGGAAGAAGCCTGTGTGTGAATTTGTTTTATGTGGGGAGATCGGCGCACCACGATCAACACACAATCTTGACAGAAAAAGGCTTTGATCCAATGGCATGGGTACCATGACGATTGGAAGTCCTTTATCTGCTGCAGCTTTCATCCGCCTTCACAGCTGTTGTAACATACACATTGTTATCCTCCGCCTGTTCTGGCGTTGAGGACTTTCTTGGATCATTCGTTGTCTGGTTCCTCTCCCTTGACCTTACCGCCATGGGTGACCCTGCTGGGAGTACATGACTCCCGACGGCATCGGTCACAGGGTTCATTGGAACATGCAAGCCCACTCACCACTACAAGGTGACGATCCAGCGAGGGGCCTTCTGCAACAATGGGACCTTGGAGATTTGATTGCCAGTTTGTTTATTACTTTGTCATGCGAGTGCAAGCTTGCTTGCCCTTGCAAAAGTGGAAGGGGTAATTTGATTCCTGTGCACTTTGGTTACGTATCTATGAAAAAAATTGGTGTTTTTTTTTACCCCAACCGGCTAACTTTGGCTGGGGTCAAAATGGACCCCAACGGCTAAATTCAATGAATTTCTGGGGTATATTTTGACCCCAGGTGTTTTTTTGTTTCCAGAAAGAAAATGGTAAGGGGTAACTGGATGAAATCTGGGGATATGGTAAGGCTGATAGTTTATGATAATGTTCTAGAAGGGTTACCTTGTAGCTCTACTTACGTGTAAATTGTAGAATGAAACGTGCTCCTGGGTGAAGAATTAAAACCAAGAATCAGGATAATGACTAGATATGTAATATACTGTGCACTCTTAAGAACACTGAGTGAGATGTAAATACTACTGAGCACTACAGTGTTTACTTACTCCTTTGTAAGTATATTTAGTACTAAAGTCATAGTGAAATACTGAATACAAAATCTTTCCACCCCTACTCCAGAGTTTGTGTTTTCTCTCTCATTCTCTCTCCCTCACACACACATACTGTAATTGTTTAGAAATGCCTATTCACATCTCCACCACTAACTTACAAAATATTTTGCCATCCTCTCATACATTCAATAGGAGACTGCCATCATTCCCCCCACCCCACCCCCACAATTGCCATTTCTTGCTCTCCCAATTTGCTGCTGATCCAGCTGCAGGGGGAGAAGAAATGGTTTTGAGTCTTGTTGAGATATAAACAACAACATCCAAACAGAATCAGGGGAGAAAAATTACTTCCTTCTAGATTCTAGATTCTTGACAAGAGCTGCTTTCTCTCTCTCCCCCTCTCCCTGCCACCCCCCCCCCTTGTGGAGCATTCAATTTTCTCTTGACTTCTGTAGGCAGATTATTAAGCCAGTCTCTACCGTGCTTTGAGCTTGCTGTTGAAAGCTACAAGGCAGTAAAGACCTGGAGATAGAGGGGCCATGTGTGTGTGTGGGGGGGGGGGGGAGAGAAGAAACCTAAGCAATGCAAACATGCAAGGAATACAGTGAGTTTGTGACAAGGAGACAACGGAAGGAGAAAAATGTTGCATAAATCTCACCAAAGTATTGGATTTTTCTTTTTCTATCAAGGAAGGGTCAGGGTTATTTCCCCTTCTTCCTTCTGATTCCTTAGCTGAGACAGAGAGGGAGAGAGAGAGAGAGTCTTTCGACACACAGCAAGGCCACAAATTGCTTCTTCAGCACAGAAAGTGCTGTGTAAGATAGGGCACTCTGGCTTCCTACAAAGTGCTCAGAATCCTCTGGAATTCATTATAGACTCGTGGATCATTAGATGTTGAGCTCAATGGCTATTACAGCAAAGCAGCCAAGGCCAGGAACGGGAAAGTCTCTGGTTCCAAACAGGAGTGTAGTCATCCAGGGTCGCGGGAGATGATAGACCAGTTACCTTTTTGGAAGCAGGGTCCCAGCCAAGTCCCTATGAATGAGCCAATCGGCATGACAAGGAAGCATAGCCACTGATAAGAGTTCTTGTCCTTTCATGCTGACTGGAGCCAGTCAGAGTGAAAGGAGCTGAGCCAGCCACTGAGAAGGCTCTTCACAGCAGCTAACACATAGCCTCCCCTTTGATGCTGATTGACTCCTAGGGGCATGTGTTGTAGAGGAGTGTGGGCTTGGAAGATGACAGGCAGAGCATGGGAGACAAGGGAAAGTAGAAAGGGGTGGCACAGCTGTGAGGGGGCATGGCTGTGGCTATCACAAAGGGGCCCTGCACTTCTGAATTGGCCACTGCACTACTGGTCCCAGACAAGTTTCACTGCAATGGCAAAACTCACCAGGAGATTCTAGACAAGCCACTTTCTCTCAGCCTTATCCACCCAATTAGCAATATAGTTAAGAATAATCAAGCATGTTTTGTTTTGGTGGTTTATTCTGAGAAGGCCAGGCTCTGTTTCATGGCAAAACACTGAAGCAGTGCAAAAATGAGAGCAGACCATCTGAATAAGACTTAAGAAACAGATCTCAAGATGGGGCTATGCAGATAAGAATGCTCACTTAAGAACACAGACCTAGGAAGCTGCCTTGTACTGAGTCAAACTACTGCTCCATCAGCTGTATTGTCCACACTGACTGGCAGTGACTCTCCAGGATTTCAGCCACGGTTGCCTTCCAGCCCAAACTGGAGAAGCTGGGGATTGAACATGGGACCTTCAGTATGCAAAGCAGATCCCCTACCACATGGTCTCTTCCAAAGTAGCTTGGATGCTTTGCTGCTGCTGCTGCTGCTAAAGAATTATAATTTGCTGGGGCATAGTGTCAATGTGGGATGCGTTCTTAAAGTAAAAATTTGAGACACTGGAATGAGTAAAAAAAATGCAAATTTCAGAGATTGATGATCTGTCTGTTCATCATGTCTTTTCCTTGAAGCATCATATAGTATCAACCCACAGGCATAATTTCAATATCTTAAAATATTTTGCTGAATGTCTGATTACATTCTATTGATTTTAATATTGACTTTTTGCTTGTGATTGTATGATTGTAGCTTGTGTATACTGCTTGTACATTTTATTAAATTAAGTGGTATGTAAGTTATTTAAACCAAAATGTTGACTTTCGGCAGCTGAGGTTACCAACAGTGGTAACCTGTTTGCTCTCACCCTGATGGTGTTAATAGTTAAACAATGTCATTTGCTCCGCAAGAGGCATTGATGGCTTTCAAAGAGGATAAGGCTATCAATTGCTACTAACCCTGATGGCTAGGTTCTGCCTCCCCAGTCGTAGGCAGCATGCATCTGAACACCAGTTCCTGGAAATTACGGGACGGGAGAGTGCTATTGTGCTCAGGTCCTGCTTTTGAGCCTCCCATACACATCTAGTTGGACACTGAAAGAACAGGATGCTGGATTTAATTGACCACTGGCATGATCCAGCCCTGTTCTTCTTAGGTTCTTATGAGTGCCTCCCTTTACTCTCTCTCTCTCTCCCATAGCATATATACCAAGCATAGGGAACTTCCAATCTGTGGACCAAATTAGGTCCAGCAGTGCTACAAATTTGGCCTGCAAGGCTGTTACCTGCCAGCCATGCCCATCTTTCACTTAGCTGATATCATATGACGTCGGGTAAAGCCGTGGCTGCAAAGGAATTACCAGGAGCCTTAAAGTACACTCCTGATTGTCCCATTGCAGTGGGGGCTTGCATTTGGGACTGTTTAAATTTGGCACCGAAAACAAGCCCTGTTGGACTGGTTCTGCTTGGAAACTTCTGAATGGAGCTCCTGAATGATGTTGATCTCAGAGCTTGGAAAATTAACTTTTAAAGTACAACTCCTATCAGCCCCAGCCAGCATGGCACTGGATTGGGCTGATGGGAGTTGTAGTTCAAAAAAATAACTTTTCCAAGCTCTTGTTGATCCCTGCTAAAAGCAATAATCCAGCGCTGGATTTAAATTGAGTGCCAGATATGAGCTTTGTTGAGATGAACTCCCCTTGGACTCCCAAGTGGAGCTGAGCCCTGATGAAAGGAAGCCCCATTGGGTTCAGTTCTACTTGGGAGCTCCCAATCCGAGCTCCCAGGTAGATCCAAACTTTGCTGAAAGCAGCAGGACTTGCATTTTGTGGTGAATTCAAACAGTGCTGCATGCAAGCCCCACTGCCAAGGGACAATTGGAAGTACACAGCTTAGAGTGTGCTCTGCTTGTTCTTTTGCCATAGGTCTTGCATTCAGTGTTGTTTAAACTCTCCACTGAGTGCAAGCTCTACTGCTGTCCAGTGAGCTCAGATCCACCTGATGCCGTATGACGTCAGCAGCTCACAGCCCACTCATCAAAAGTGGACCACAGAGGTCGACCTGTCCATGTCTCCACCTCTTTGCGGGCAAGCTTTCCAGCGAGACAGAACTGATCACAAATCAAACTATTGTTTTAGATCCTAAAATTGCCCTTTCATCCATGTAAGACTCAAAAGCTCAAGACCTCACCCAGAAAGATCTTATTACCCACCTCATGAAATCTGCAAAACTCACCATAACCACGGCCTGGAGGTCTTTAAACAAGAAATTAAGAAAACGGGGGAAGGGTGGGTTTGCAACTGTAGGACTTAATTCTTATGGGGAAAATTGACTAACTACTTGAGCAAAGAACAACAAAAACTCTGATAGCTTTTTTCCAACTTGGTTTAGTTTTATTTTTTGTATGCTGTTTTTTTTAAAAGGTAGTATTAACACTAGTCCTAGTCAGAGTAGACCCGCTGAAGTTAATAGACATGACTAACTTAGGTTCATTCATTTCAATGGGTCTACTCTGAGTAAAATTTCGTTAAATACAACCCATAAATATAGAGCACCTGCTTCACACTGACATTTATGGAAATATACTTTTGTTTGATAGGCGACATACTTTGTATTGCTTAACTATGAAACTTGGCATTGCACTTTCCTTCAGGAGGAGGGAGGTCTTGTTCATTTTGTCATCTTTACCTGTAAAATAAACTTTTTTAAAAAGTGGCCCACAAAAAGATGACTACTTTTTTTATCTAGTCTACTGGACGAAAGTGGATCACCACTCCAATATATATGACTGATCTCAATTTCTATAACCAAAATGACATTACCCATACATAACAGGGAAGCATCAGTAGACTCAGGAGAACCCCAAGATTTTCAGAATTACAAAAAAAAACACCCAACACTGTCAAGAAACAGACCCATGAGGTCTGAGCATGCTCAATGGTCAGGGAATATAGGGCTGGACAGATCAACCTATTTCCAATCCATGTCAGTTTCATATGTATTTTATGCATATTCCCTTCCTAAAATACACTTTTGTGTAAGTTTCCTGGCAGTATATAAGGCCTGCATTAAAACATCTTCCTTGTCAAAATGCCCTGCATTTTGTTTACTACTATTCGACTTCACATGCGGTACACAGATGGGAGGACCTAAATCATTAGGGGAATTCTCCAGGGGTTTTATTTTTAAGAACCTTCGTAAGAAAGTTGGTTCTCAGTGTGCTACAAAGGGTTCTGTTCCCAGAAGCAAACAATACTTTTTCAGATTCCATTGGGCAGCTCTCTATATCCCAGCAACAAGCGAGTTCCTAACAAAGACACTGCCAGCTTCACACACTTTTCTTTTTTTAAAAAGCCCTCTCTTTTTAGGAAAGTTTAGCAACCCAAGTGGTGTTTGAATGTTGAATAAATAAAACGCTTATGTAGCTAGTGAATGCTCACTGGAAATGGATCAATAAAAATCCAAAAGAGTTTTTTTTAAACCGACATCAACTGTTTTAAGACTCCTGCGAGAGAGGTAAATGTTGCAATGGCCGTGTATTATTCCAGTACCTTACATGTCTTTACAAAAAGGGTTACAGTATTATATAGCCACAAGCTACTATAGTCAACATGGATTTTTCACATTCCGCAATGTTAAATTGAAAATGCCCCCATGCCATTCTGTTTCCCAAAAGCTCGTTTCAGAACAAAACCTTACAAAACACCTGAACTCAGAAATGCTTGCTTAACAACCTTCTAAATTTTCATGTCAATACAAAATAGTCACAGAGAATCAAGAGTTCAAAGTGTAAAAAGTGAGAGAGAGAACAAAAAGACCCCTTTTGGACTTTTTTCTGTCAGTGTTCTCAAAATCTGTTGAAATTAATTAAAAATCAGCAATGTTCACAGAGTACCTGTAATCCTAGTATTGACTAGTATTTACTTTGCCCAATACTCTGACCTTCATTTTCTGCAGTTCAAATTTTTTTAAAAAAATGCCTAGCTGATTTTTAATTAATTTAAGAAATTTAGCATTACAGTCAATGATAACTCCAGGTATGCTTAGTAAGAACCAACTGTCAGTGTTCTAAAAGCCAGACCCCCAACTGCGTGGCTTGGCTAATCAAGGGGCCACACCCATGCCAGACCTTGATTTCACCTTAGACAGTCATGTCTTCCCCCAAAGAATCCTGGGAAGTGTAGTTAGTGAAGGGTGCTGAGAGGAGACTCTTATTCCCCTGACAGAGCTCCGGTGGCTAGAGTGGTTTATTGAAGCTATCTGAAGGGAACAAGGTGGCTCCTAGCAGCTCTCAGCACCCTTCACTAACTACATTTCCCAGCATTCTTTGGGGGAAGCCATGACTGTCTAAAGTGAAATAAAGGTCTGGTGTGGATGTGGTCAGGGACAGCTTTGGTTTAAATTTGGGTGGGAGACTACATGTGTCTGCTGTAGAGTAAAAAGGTGGGGGAAATGCTGAAAAACAATGATACTAATCACAGTTTTCCTTTTGGAAAGGAAATGGGTTTCCCCTCTGTCCAATTCACTATAGCTGCCCACTTTCTCTGTTTTTAAAAGTTTGATAGAACTATCTGTTGGCTATAGGTATGTTCTTAAAGAGCAAGGTGTGTGTTTTTCCTATTAGTGAATATATATAAATGGTAGGCTGATCAGTAAGGGCTGTGCCATATGTTGAAGAGGAGAATGTTTTTGTACGAAAAGGTGGCTCTGTGGAAACTCCCATTTTCCTACTTTTTGTGTGCTCATATTAGCTGCTATTCTCTGCCCCTGTTAGTGAGTGCTTCAGTTGACATGACACATCCAAACAGTGCTCTTCTTTTTGTGGGCCACATGATCCCAGCCAATCAGGGATCACCTGACCAGTCTGGTGATGTTACAGAACCATATTTGGCTAGATGGTAACATTGCTGAAAGCAAATGAAGCTTTCTCATTGCTGTCATTATGAAGAGCAGGAGGATGTCAGAATGCATCCTTGCTGCAAGTCATCTGAGCAGATGCTCCTTGAGTTGCTGAGCTATGGTGGCATTTTCATTTCTGTTGGTGCTACAGCTAGGGATGGGTGAGAAATTTGATTCAGTTAGCATTTGAAGCTGAATCTATCAAATTCACACTTTCCAAAACAATATGAGAACTGAAACACAGCCATCCTTCAAAATTCACACTTATTTGAATATTGCAATGCAGTTCGCCAACCAAACAATGTTTTTTTAAATTAATTTTTATTCAAATTTTCAAAATCAAGACAATACAAAAAGAGAAACACAAATTAAAACTAATAGAACAAAAAGAAAAAAAAGAAAAAAAACTATTGACTTCCGATTTGTCGTAGTTCAGCTATAGGTCTATAATATATAACAAACCTGTCTCTTGATAAATTATAAAATCACCTTCCTCCAGCAGTTATCTTAGTTGGTATCAAATCTCATTAACATCGTATCATTTTATTCTTCTACAAAAAGTCAAAGAGAAGTTTCCAATCCTTGAGATATATGTCCATCAATTTTTTTTCTAGATAGACATGTCAATTAATCCAACTCTTCAAGTCTATTAAATCCAGTAATTTCAAATCGCTCTTCTTCCTTTATCTGTGTTGATTCCATCTTCCATCTTTACGCACCCAATAATCTTGCTGTCATAGTCATATAATAAGAGTCTGATAGGGATTTCCTTCATCACAAATATTTTCTTGCCATCATTTCCGAACGTATCACTGAAGTATTGTTGCAGAACCGCATCTCTGTTCCTCTTTTTTACAGAATGCACTAGCACATCTCTTGAAGGGTTTTTCATTGTCACAAAACAGGAATTAATTCTGTAAACTTTCTCCATTTCAAGTTCCATCAAATCCTTCCAGTCCATGAATTTTTTCGAACCGATGATATCTTTATCTCCAATCTCTTCACCAATTCCTTCAGCGACAGCGCTGAATTCCAAACAGTAATATTTGTCTCCAGGATCCATCACAGCCAGGAAATCCAAATCTTTTTCCAAGACCATATTTAATCCAATCTCCAGGGCTTGAACCTTCCCTTTAATTTTTCTTTCATCCTTTTTTAATTTTCCAAATTTATCTTTGTTCTCCTTTCTCATAGAATCCTGAATTTCTTTCAGCTCCTGTCTTTAAATTAGAAACCCCTCAGCCGTTTGTAATCTTTATAATGCTGAATTCCATGCCAGCTTTTTGCAATAAAAATAAAGATAAACTATTTATATTTTCTTCCCCTTAGCTCCGTGAATAAAAGAGAAAGTTATGACTCACCCAGGGTTTCTTAATTGCTGGTTCTTTGACAAATCTCTTTAGCTGTATTGATAACAAAATAATGAGAAAAGACAGGAGAATGCTTGCCTGTTAATCCGTTTTTCTTTGAAGAAAAAAAAACGGCTCACTTAATCAGTTGAGCTGGTTGGAAATCCTAGCTCCGTCCGAGCTGCTGGAAGACCTTCTTTCACAGAATTCCAGCCTCCAACAAACACAACAAAGCTCTGGGGAAAATCTCTACGTTTCTTCCTTATCCGGAAGAAATTTTCCCCAGTCAAAAAGCCCTTCTGACTGTTTTTAAAACTGAAAAAGTTTCCACCAAGACAGGAACCCGTCCCAGAGGCAGCACAGGCGGAGCGATCCTCCTGGGAAGTCCGCCAACCAAACAATGTTCACAAAAATGCATATGTTAGGGTAAAGTGTGCATAAAACTGCTGGTCTTGGACCAAATTAAATAAATTCAATTCAGTGTGCATAAAAATGACATGAGTGAAAATAGCATACAAAATGCATTATAAGTTGAGAAATTGCTTGCAAAAATGTGTACATTAATCACAACTGCCTACAAAACTGTGTTTCTGAGGAGAAATTCGCCCTAAAATACTGGAAAATTTTCATGAGGTTTTTTTTTTTTAAAGAAAAAAATTGGCAAATTGCTACAGCAATGTGGAGAACTGAATTTAAGACAGGGAAAAAATGAGAAAAAAACCTGAGAGAACTGAAACTGACAGAACTTCCCCTACCTAAATACAGCAAGAAAAGGAGAACTGGTAGGGGGTAGCTGTGATTACCCCCTTCTCAACTCACACTGCTGCACACTATCAACCCTTATTTGCAGTGCCCTGTAAAAGATTGCCAACAGGAAGGCATGTCTTCCAGGAAATGGTTTGCAATCTATGAACACATCATCAGCGAGCGGCAGTATACCTCTGGGTAGCAGAAGCTGGGGACAAATAGGGGATGCCCTTCCCTTTCATGCCCTGGCTTTCAGGATTAGGTGCAATCGGAAGCAGAATGCTGGACTAGGTGGATTCTAAATGGATTTTTGGTCGGATACAGCAAAGCAATTCTCTTAATATTCTAGCAATTCATTATTTATTTATTTTATGAATATGAAGGTGAGTCATGTATCATCCAGGGTAGGGACGGAGCCCTTAGGGACAGGGGCTGAATGTGATCATCCTCACCTCTCTATCCAGTTCTTGGGACTCTCCAAGACCACGCTCCTTGAGAGTCGTGGTCCAAGTCCAGGCCTGGCAACCAAGAAGTCTTCTGTATCTTTAAAAGTTGGGCAGGGGGAAGGGAGAATTCCGCCTTGTGGTTTTTCCCATTACAGTGTTGCAAGAACATCTGCACTTGGCTGACTTTCTCTTCTCCTAAAGATACGGGATCAGTCTCAGGCCAGGAACCTGGCAGCCCTAGGCTGGGGTAGCATGGAAGAAGCTGCTGAAGGCCTCCCCCCTCCCCTGAGCGGAGCAGCCTGTATTTCTTTCTCATCTGCCTTGAAGTAGCACGGTGGGCTGGGTTCAGAGGTCATGACAGCATGTCCACCTTAATCCATCTGGACAAAACCCAACTTGAAAAGCCCACGATAAAAGGTGCATATCCAGGTATTGTGAAAAAGCCGAAGTCCTTTTTTTCAGGTTTCAAATCTTCACCCTTACCATGGCCCAGATCTTAAGCTATATAATTATCCCCATCATATATAGTTGCCCAATAGTAAGTGCTGTAGCATATGTAACTCTTGTGGAATATTTTTTGAAAAGCTATATGCAGCTCTGTGAAGTCCGAAACATCCTGAACACCGGCAGATAATTTCAGGGAAATACAGATGGGGTTCTTTAATTGTGATGCAGTGGGTTATTCTAAGAGACTACCCAGTGAACTTCATGACTTAATGATGATTCAAATCCAGATCTTTTTAGTATAAACCCAACACTCTACCCTTTACAGCAACAACGTTCAACATTTCAGCCCTGGGTTATGTAGCTCGGCTCAAGGTTCCCAGGGGAGGGTGGATAGAAACAGCGGCATTGGGTGAAGTCTGACAGAGCTGAGTCAAGTCAGGCGATGCAGGATCACAACATGCATGGCAAGGCATAAATTTCTCCTGGAAAGATCACTGTGTCAGATGCTTGCTGGAGGTCCCAGAAGGAGAGCTATGAGGGTTGGCTGATCTGGACCTGCTGTTAACTCCACCCTCATCTGAGGAGCTGTATGTTTCTCAAAGAGCTGTTGCCTGATTCAGCAGCTTCTGGCTACTATAGCATAGGAGTGGTATGGAGGGGTTCTCTCAGAGTATGAAGAGTCAGGTAAAGCCACATTCCCTGGATCTAGGGTGGGTAATGGTGGCTCCTCAGGTGAGGCATCACCTGGGGAGCCATCATTCCCCACTCCAGAACTGTCCAGGTCAGAGGACGTGAGTCTTCCTCTGAACCAAAGGGAGGATTGTGGCCAGAGAAAATGTCAGGATACACCTTTAACCTCAACCTAAAGTGCAGAACCCACTTTTAATTTCTTTTATTGTACATGTCCACATTTTCTCTTCCTGGCTCTCTGTCTTCTCCCTCGTTTTCTTTAAATGCTGCTGCTGGTGCTGTTGTAACCCAGCCCAGTATAGAGCATGACACTATTGTAGATGGCGACCAATATATTTCACCACTCTGGCTTTCCACACTGATGCATTTTTGCCACTGCTTGCATTTTAAGAGGTTAATTAAAGCTCCTTACCTAATTCTACCCCCACACCAAATCACCCTTAACAGAATGTCAGAAATACCTTGTAACTGTTTTGCTTCTTTGTTCATTTGTATTTGTAAGGGAGAATTAGTATGCAGAAGTTGTTAATTAATCAATAGAAGAACTGAACTCTTACAGGGAACTCTGTTTTGGTCCAGCAGCTCAGCTGTGATAAAGCTTATCTAGCTTATTCTAATTGCCAATAAGGTTTAGGAGACCTCAGCAAAGAAATCAATGTTTCTGTAGCACTTTGGGTGAAGCTGATCAGAGCAAATCAAAATCCAAAGACTCAGGGATTGTTCACCAAGCTACTTCTTCTTGAGCCACAATTTGACTCTGAAAGATTTACATCTTTTCTTGATCAGATGTAAGAACATCCTCCTCACAACTGCATGTCAGCCCAAGGAAATTCCTTCCCAATCCTGGTCTCTCTTTTGCTGAATCAGTCATGGCTTAGGCTTTGGTTTGGGAACTCTGCATTCATTTTGGCCAAGAATGATGCTTTGTAATGTGATGATGCATCAGTGGTTCCCCCAGGCTATTGATCAGGGGTAGGGAACTGGATCTAGCCAGTAGACCAGATCCCCAATTCTCTCCCTCCTCACCCCATGGTTCACCCACTCGTCAGTCACCTGATGTCATAATGTTAGGTGATTGACACCTATCAAAAATTCAAAGGAGGTTGCCATAATTGCTCATCAGCTGATTGGTGCTAGGAGTGCACCTTCAAAGACGCTCCCTGTAAGTGCTGATCAGCTGATCTGTGGTTACAAGGAAGTCCATTTGGGGGAAGAGATTCGAATCCAAACAGCTTCCTTTGCAGAGGGAGAAATGCTCAGCTTTAAGTCCAGATGGAGCATTTCTCCCTGTCCAAAGGAAGAAGTTTGGATTCAAACTGCTCCCCCAAAACAAAACATCTTTTCTTCTGCAGATGTCTGTAGAGGGGACAGCAATGTTCCAATACAGAGTTTAACAGTTTGAATCCAAACCACATCTTCCAAATGGAAAAAGTGACACCTCCCCCCAGCTGCACTAGGGAGTTCCTGACGGGGAACTCTGTCATGCACTTGATCCCAGTGGGGTTTCTGCTCAGCAGTGATCAGCTGATTGGTGCTGACAGGGAGCCCCACTTGCAAAGGAACAATCAGGAGCTCACTTTAAGCTCGCAATTATCCATTTGTAACCTCATCCGTACCTGCCGCACATCTGACTTAACATATAACATCTGATGTGGGGCAGGTAGGCATGTTTTATGGGGAATGGCTTCATGGACCAAATCAGGATCCATGCCAGGCCTAATAAGGCCCATAGACTAAAGCTTCCGCACTGCTGCTATAGATGCAACAGGGAATTATACCTGTAGGTTTCCTGTAGATGCATCAGGAAAGCCCAATGGGTCTTTATTCCCTTCCACAGGGTGATGTTGCTGCCCAGCTGGCAGATAAACTAAAGGGAAGGGCCGTAGCTCCATGGTAGAGCATCTGATTTGCATACAGAAAGACCCCAGTTTAATCCCTGGCATCTCCAGATAGGGCTGGGAAATAGCCCTGTCTGAAAGCCTGGAGACCAGCTGCCGGTCAGTGTTGGCAACATATAGCCATATGTATAGTCATATCAAGATTGCATTTTTTTAAAAAAAACCCACAAACCTTTATTTTATTGATTTATTTCATTTGTGAATTGCTTCTCATGAAACACCTTGAAGAGATTAACAAAAAAAAAGTTATCAATAAAAACATGTGGAAACAATTCCAAATCCAATAGAGAGGCAGACAGGGACAAAAATAATAATCTCCACCTAAAGAAATGGTTGGAAAAAGAACGTCTTTAGTAGGTGCCGTAGGGATAAACAGAGATGGCACCTGTCTGCTGTGTAATGGGAGGGCATTCCAAAGGGTAGGCACCACAATTCCGAGATTGTATGGAACACACCTCCTGATGAAATGGTATGTGCTGGGCAGAAGGCCCTCTCCTGCAGAGCGCAGTTGGTTGGTTGGGTATAGAAAGGGCGGGTGAGACAGTCTTTTTGCTATCCAGATCCCAAGCTGTACAGGGCTTTGTACACCAGTAGCAGCACCCTGAACCACCTTGAACCTTCAACGATCATGGGACACATCAGTAATGTAGAAGGGTAGGGGGAGACACAAAGGAATCGGTTAACTGAAGCATCTTGTCCATGGCCCGTATTATGTATGACATTCATAGCTGGTGGGGGATAAAAATGAAAAAAAGCTTCATCTGATATAAGTCTATTAAAAATAAATTGTTTGGCAGGAGAACTGCACTGCAAAATTTGGAGAACTGGGGATTTTGAAAGACTGCTGTGTTTCAGTGCATGTATTGCTTTGGGAAGTGCGGATTAGGTAGGTTTGCCTTTTAAGTGTAAACTGAACCAAATTTCCCCCCCATCCCTAATCTCATGCCCCGGAGAAGCCTTGGGGACCACAATATTTGCTTGCTGCCACAACTGTCTGCTTGTATATCTTCTGGCCCTACAATTCATCCCCTTGAGCATGAGTGGCAGTTAATAATCCCATGGCTACTAAGCCCCTCTGTCTATAGACCATTGTTGGTCCACTGGACATCTTCCACTTTGCTTATCTGTTCCCTTTGTGGCCTTGTTCTGCTTGTGTAATCCATTAGTAAATACAAACACAATCATTTGATGAGAGAACAAAACAGCAAAGCAAACACTGTTTGGATTTAGCTCCTGAAAAAAATAATCACCTCTTTCAGCATCACTACAGGGCATGGCAGACCAAGAAGATTTTCCAAGCAAGTAGACCTTAACAGTTCACAGTTGCAGCAATTATAGACGGATGATGATGGATGTAGGAATTGTCACTTTTCTCCTCCCTTGCAAATAGGTTTTGGTCAAGCATGCAGAATATTTCCAGCTGCAGTCCTCATCATAACGTAAAAGTCCTGCTGGATCAGGACAAAGGCCCACCTAGTCCAGCATCCTGTTTTCACAGTGGCCAACCAAATGCCCATGGGAAGCCCACAAGCAGGACATGAGTACAACAACACTCCCCACTTACGATTCCAGCAGCTGGTATTCAGAAGCATACCACCTCTGATCTTTGTGGTAGTACATAGCCATCATGGCTAGTAGTCTTAACCTCCATGAATTTGTCTGTTGGTCTCTTACTCTGCAAAATAGTGGAGGCCGGGCCTGGCGACCAAGAGGTCTTCTGTATCTTTAAAAGTTGTGCAGGGGGAAGGGAGAATTCCACCTTGTGGTTTTTCCCATTACAGAGTTGCAAGAACACCTGCACGTGGCTGACTTTCTCTTCTCCTAAAGATACAGGATCAGTCTCAGGCCATGAACCTGGAAACCCTAGGGAGGAGGGAATTGATGCTGGGAGGGTGCCAAATGCAGATAATCTGAAGTAGACTTTAGAGCCCATCTAATCAGCCATCTCTCAGGCTGGCAGGGTAACAGCTTGGGGGACCTGATGCAATGAAGACACCTTTTACCATTTGTTTGTTCAATTTTATGACATGCTGTTATCTAATATTTGACAGATGGAGGAGCAAATTTGTGTTCTGCTGCTCTAGCGCAGGAACAACCAATGTGGGTCTCTCCAGATGCAGTTAGACTTTATCTCCCATTGTTAGGACTGTGTTCCAGATTCAGCCAAGCCCGGGCCAATTCGGGCCTGTTTGGAGGCATTGGGGCCTAGGCCAAGTCGGGATGAGATAGATCTCTATGGGTTGGGGACAGCAGGGTCCTATGACAAGTTCTAGGGTGTGATTTAGCAGCTCCAGCACAAAAAAACCAGTGGTATGCTGGAAGTGCTCTTGGGACAATGTCTATACACCAGCTCTGTACCTGACCTGTCTGTGGCAGCAAAATGTTTTAGGTCAGCCTTGACACAGGCGATGGTACACAGTCTTCCATGGTACCTTAGGGCAGCAGGCTAGCTTAGCAACTGCAAAGACGGCTGCCTGGGACACTTGGCTACGTCCTTTTAACGCTTCCCCACCATGCAGTGTCTGCTCTCTGAGGCAGTTGCCTCACTCTTCCTAATGATAGGGCTGGCTCTGCCATTAGGCAGAGTGGGGCATTCTGAAGGGAGCCAAAAGAGTTTTGAAAAGACTAGCAAAACTTCTCAGGGCAGCAGGCAAGATTGCACACCTCTATATAGGATGGACAGTTCATAGACATCCCTTCATTCATAAACAGCTTTGACATATATACATGAACTTGTCCCCAGAAACAGAAATAGCAATCAGGTAAGGAATCTGACAGTTTAGCAGATCCCTGATAGTCTTTCTTCTCATCCATCCATCCATCCATCCATCCATCCATCCATCCTTCCTCCCTCCCTCCCTCCCTCCCTCCCTCCTCCCTCCTCCCTCCTCCCTCCCCCCTCCCTCCCTCCCTCCCTCCCTCCCTTCCTTCCTTCCTTCCTTCCTTCCTTCCTTCCTTCCTTCCATTATTATTTTTGATTTCCAATCCTTTCCTTTTTAATTCTTCTGCTTGTGGTGAAAATTTGAAAGCAGGTTGCCAATCTGGATTTATAAACATACATTCTGAATTATGAGGACAGAAACAGTCCCCCTGTTATGCAAGTCAAACAAATGCATGCATCTCCCCAACTTTGCAAAATTTATTCCAAGGAGGTTGGATTTTGTAGTTTCAGAACAGGGCTTTTCTAGCACCATAGCTCAGAGCCTATGGCTACTCAGATTCCACTTTCCTCTGCCCTCTATCTTGCCCTCCGGTGCTTCAAAGATCAAATAGTCCCTGAGCACTTAATTCACAATCAGTTAAATTTTAATGGAAAACAATGATATGTGCTCAGTGCCAGAGTTGCTCGTTGCTGGGGTTTTTATCTCTGAAGCGTTCCTTACAGGCCATTCCACTGGGGCTCCTTCTTAGGAGAGTGGGAAGCCCAGGCCCTGCATGCATAATGCATTGGCAGGCATGTGTGTTAAAGACGGCACAAGAGCCATTCCAACAAAGTATTCAACAATCTCCAGTGCCAGGGTGAGTGACCCAGCACTCTTTCTTGACATGCAGCTATTGTGCTTAATGTGCTCAGCTGTAATCGCTCTGTAAACAGAAATGAACTTGCTGAGTTCACTTTTGGGGAAGCAATAGCTGGCGCGGAGGAGACGAGATTATACAAAGTCACACAGAAAATTAGACATGATGGAAAGAGGTGGGAAAGTGCCACAAGTGGGCCATGAATGACCTCGTGAAAAATTAAGGGGAAGTGAAACGCATGTTCCTAATCCCACCGCTGCTTCTTTTTTGTTCTCCCTGGTGTCCTTCCACAGCTTCGGTTATAGCTTTGTTCATACCGGATGGCACTGCAGAATTTGCAAACAATCTCATGGTGCAAGCCTGTGCATGTGTTCATTCAGAAGTAAGTCCCATTGTGTTCAATGGGACTTATCCCAGTAAGTGTTCATTTTTCATTTATATACCACCTTTCTACATGACTGTCCACAAGGTGGTTTTCAACCCAAACACATCACAAAAGTCACATTGCCATTTACCAAATTTAAAATATAACAATCCAAGAATCCATTTCCCATATAGCACTGCGAGATAATATCAACAAAATAGCAGCAGGCAAAATCACCCCCATTGATTACAAGCTGAATAATTACAATTTGTAAATAGCCATAGGACGATGCAGTATTTCCAAACCTCATCCATCCTAGAAGCCCCTTTCTTCACTGCTTCTTCTAGGATTCTTTCTTTTGGCCCCTATCTGTTCCTAGCTCTCATCTCTATCAACCTCATTCCTATCTCAAACACCCTATGCATTTACTACTCCCAGTGCCGGCGCAAAGCATGCCAGGGCCCCGGGGCAGGCTAGTGCCACCCTTACTACTCCTCTGCCACCCTTACTACTCCTCTGCTTTCACTCTTATCCAGGATTGCAGAATTGAAGGAAGGATGTGTCAGTTTCGGTTCTCTCAGTTTCTCATATCCCCAGTCTTAAATTTGGTTCTATAAGTTCCTGCCGCAATTAGCTTTCTTTAAAAAAATCCTCATGAAAATTCTCCAGCATTTTAGTACAGTAGGGCCCCGCTCATACGGCAGGTTCTGTTCTGGACTGCCACCGTAAAGTGAAATCCGCCATACAGCGGAATGCATTGACTAATGTTGTCTAAAATGGTGCCCGCCACCCGAAAAACGCCATAAAAGTGGAACAAGTGCCATAGGAGTGGGGCCTTTCTGCAACTGACAACCACTGTATCAGTGGAACGCTGCAAAGCGGAGCGCCGCAAAGCGGGGCCCTACTTTACACATTTCTCTTAATAAACACATATTTGTATGCAGTTTTTTGACTAACGTACACATTTTTGAAAGCAACATCCCCTAACATAATGCATTTTTGTATGTTTTTTATTTTCAATATTATATTCATTTTAATGCACACTTTCCCCTAATATATGCATTGCTATAAACATTCTTTCATTGGAGAACTGCATCACAAAATTTGGATACATGTCAATTTCAAAGGATGTCTGTGCTTCGATTCTGGTATTGTTTCAGAAAGTGCAAATTTGATAGATTTGGCTTTTAATGCAAACTGAATTGAATTTCTCCCCCATCCCTAAGAACATAAGAAGAGCCTGCTGGATCAGGCCAGTGGCCCATCTAGTCCAGCATCCTGTTCTCACAGTGGCCAACCAGGTGCCTGGGGGAAGCCCGCAAGCAGGACCCGAGTGCAAGAACACTCTCCCCTCCTGAGGCTTCCGGCAACTGGTTTTCAGAAGCATGCTGCCTCTGACTAGGGTGGCAGAGCACAGCCATCATGGCTAGTAGCCATTGATAGCCCTGTTCTCCATGAATGCTGCAACCTTTCCTCGTAAGGGAGTCGCTCCATCCCCTTGATCATTCTGGTTGCCCTCTTCTGAACCTTTTCCAACTCTATAATATCCTTTTTGAGATGAGGCGACCAGAACTGTACACAGTATTCCAAATGCGGCCGCACCATAGATTTATACAATGGCATTATGATATCGGCTGTTTTATTTTCAATACCTTTCCTAATTATCACTAGCATGGAATTTGCCTTTTTCACAGCTGCCGCACACTGGGTCGACATTTTCATCGTGCTGTCCACTACAACCCCGAGGTCTCTCTCCTGGTTGGTCACCGCCAGTTCAGACCCCATGAGCGTATATGTGAAATTCAGATTTTTTGCTCCAATATGCATAATTTTACACTTGTTTATATTGAATTGCATTTGCCATTTTTCTGCCCATTCACTCAGTTTGGAGAGGTCTTTTTAGAGCTCTTCGCAATCCCTTTTTGTTTTAACAACCCTGAACAATTTAGTGTCATCAGCAAACTTGGCCACTTCACTGCTCACTCCTAATTCTAGGTCATTAATGAACAAGTTGAAAAGTACAGGTCCCAATACCGATCCTTGAGGGACTCCACTTTCTACAGCCCTCCATTGGGAGAACTGTCCGTTTATTCCTACTCTCTGCTTTCTGCTTCTTAACCAATTTCTTATCCACAAGAGGACCTCTCCTCTTATTCCATGACTGCTAAGCTTCCTCAGAAGCCTTTGGTGAGGTACCTTGTCAAACGCTTTTTGAAAGTCTAAGTACACTATGTACACTGGATCACCTCTATCTCTATGCTTGTTGACACTCTCAAAGAATTCTAATAGGTTACTGAGACAGGACTTTCCCTTGCAGAAGCCATGCTGGCTGTGCTTCAGCAAGGCTTGTTCTTCTATGTGCTTAGTTAATCTAGCTTTAATAATACTTTCTACCAGTTTTCCAGGGACAGAAGTTAAGCTAACTGGCCTGTAATTTCCGGGATCCCCTCTGGATCCCTTTTTGAAGATTGGCGTTACATTTGCCACTTTCCAGTCCTCAGGCACGGAGGAGGACCCAAGGGACAAGTTACATATTTTAGTTAGCAGATCAGCAATTTCACCTTTGAGTTCTTTGAGAACTCTCGGGTGGATGCCATCCGGGCCCGGTGATTTGTCAGTTTTTATATTGTCCATTAAGCTTAGAACTTCCTCTCTCGTTACCACTGTTTGTCTCAGTTCCTCAGAATCCCTCCCTGCAAATGTTAGTTCAGGTTCAGGGATCTGCCCTATATCTTCCACTGTGAAGACAGATGCAAAGAATTCATTTAGCTTCTCTGCAATCTCCTTATCGTTCTTTAGTACACCTTTGACTCCCTTATCATCCAAGGGTCCAATTGTCTCCCTAGATGGTCTCCTGCTTTGAATGTATTTATAGAATTTTTTGTTGTTGGTTTTTATGTTCTTAGCAATGTGCTCCTCAAATTCTTTTTTAGCATCCATTATCGTCTTCTTGCATTTCTTTTGCCAGAGTTTGTGTTCTTTTTTATTTTCTTCATTTGGACAAGACTTCCATTTTTTGAAGGAAGACTTTTTGCCTCTAAGAGCTTCCTTGACTTTGCTCGTTAACCATGCTGGCATCTTCTTGGCCCTGGCGGTACCTTTTCTGATCTGCGGTATGCACTCCAGTTGAGCTTCTAATATAGTGTTTTTAAACAACTTCCAAGCATTTTCGAGTGATGTGACCCTCTGGACTTTGTTTTTCAGCTTTCTTTTTACCAATCCGGTCCCCACTGAGGATTAAGTTCAGGGTTGCCGTCCCTCTGGTCGGTTCCATGACCAACTGGTCTAGGGAATAGTCATTTAGAATATCTAGAAACTTTGCTTCTTTGTCATGACTGGAACACATATGCAGCCAGTCTATGTCCGGGTAGTTGAAGTCACCCATTACTACCACATTTCCTAGTTTGGATGCTTCCTCAATTTCATATCTCATCTCCTAATTGCAGTCTAACAAGTAAGTATACATAGGATTGACATTTAGAAGGGGGGCAGGCTTAGAACCAAGGATCCCCTTAAAGATCCAGGTATCTTTGGTGGGCCTTCGGTCTATCCTTTGTATCTTGCTGCTCCTGAGCATTGGAAAACCTGTTTGGGAGAGAGGTGATAGCTCAGTCCCAGGCATCTCCAGCTGAAGGATTGCAGATGCCAGACCTGAGAAGGACCCCAGCCCAAAACGCTGCTGCCAGTCAAAGTAAATCATGCTGTTCTAGATGAGCCAATGGTCTGACTCGGTTCCCTGCAATTACTTCATGTGTTCACATGTATTTGATAGGAAAGGCCCCTTTGAGGCAGACCCTTCTAAAACGCCAGCCTAGCAGAGCTGTAGTCAGCCTTCCTCACTAGATGGGTCTGTCGCCTGGAAATGTGGTTGTGAAATGCATCTGTGCCTGACCTGTAGGGCACCTGGTTCAAACCTTGCCATGAAGTAGTTGTGCATTTCACAGTTCTCCAATTTCCTAAGTATGGCCAAGCCTTCTTTCTATCCAGAATACTTCAGGTTCTTTTAAAAAAGCCAAGCCAAGCTCTCATTCTTTAGAAAAGGGGTGGGCGACCTGTGCTCCTCGGGTTAATGTGAAAAGGCACTGGAAAGGGGGATGGCAAAAAGAGACAGTTGCAGAGAAAAGGGCGTCTCAGAAGGAGAGAGAAAAGGGGGGTTCCCTACCCACTGAGGAAGAACATAGAAACATAGGAAGCCACCTCATACCAGTCAGACCATCGGTCCATCTAGCTAAGTGTTGTCTGCACTGACTGGCAGAGGCTCTCCAGGATTTTAGGCAGCGGTCACTCCCAGCCCTACCTGGAGATGCCAAACATTGAAACTGGGACCTTCTGTCTGCAAAGTGGATGCTCTACCACTGAGCTACAGCCCTTTCCCTACTTTTGGCACCGGTCCCACCTGCCACCACAGGCATGCAGCCGCGTTACAGGTGGCCCCCCAACAGAAAAAAAGGTTCTACGCCCATTTTAGATTGAAGCTTCTTAGGTGGGGAAAACCAGCACTCTAGATTGGTGCATGCAGATGCACAAGTCAAGTACTGGCAAACGCCCTGCACCCTTGACAACCTCTTAGGTCCATGTACTGGTCAATCCAGCCTGTTTTGCCACACTCCCTCAAGCGTCATGCCTCTGCCTCTGGTATCAGAGGTGTGATTGCCGCCACATCCCTCCTCACCGAAGCCGGCCATGCCATTCCATCATCCTGCCCCACGAGAGAGAGCGTCAGCCACATTCAATTCCCACCTATAGGACAGTGTGGGCTCTGCAGCAATGAAGCTGCCTTGGCAGTGATTTATTTACTACAATTACCTGCTCTCTTCCCAAAGGAGTGGGGGGTGTGATGGGGAGGAGAGATGAATAATATGTTTTGAAGGTGTCATGCAGTGAAGGCAAGAGAGGAGCTCAAGCCTGAACTTATGAATAACTTATAGGCTCCTTCGCTTCATGCAGTCACTCCATTTGGGCTTATCTTTCTGATCGGCAGGAGATGTAATTAAAAGAACAAAAGCCACCATCTGTGTACAGTGAGGAGGGCTCCTCAGAGAGGAGGAGGACTGGTGTGTGTGCGCATATGAGAGAGCGAGAGGGGGGGAGAAGAGGTATGTCTAATTATACCTGAATTGCGCTGTACATTCGTATCCGAGGTCTTGCACATCCCCAAATTATCCCATCTGTTAGATATATCTCACCTTTCCTCCAAGGAGCTCAAGGGTGATGTACATGGTCCTCCACCTCTCTACTTTTATCCTCACAACAACCCTGTGAGGACAGTTAGACTGAGAGGCGGTGACTGGCTCAAGCTCACCCAGTGAGCTTCATATCTGAGTAGGGATTTGAACCCTGGTCTCCCAGGTCCTCGTCCAGCACTCTAACATCTATGCTACACTGGCTCTTGCTAAGTTCATATCAGGGATGATGAACCTGTGGCCCTCTCGATACTATTAGACTACCACTCCTATCATCCCTGGCATCGACCATGCTGGCTGGGGCTGATGGGAGTTGGAGGTGAACATCTGGAAGGCCACAAGGTTGCACCCCCTGCAAGTCAAGGTGCCCCCCATCAGAAGAGCTAACATGCTTGCTGAAACATGCTGGGGGACAACTTCAGACCCACCACATTCTTCCCCACCCCTAAAAAGTACATCAAGCAAGTCTTCCATCAGCTGAGACCAGCTGAGGAAGAAACTCACTGCGTTCTGTTGGGAACGGGCAGTGATCCACAGCTGAACCACATGCACTTTCTCATTACTTGAGCTGGTGATTTCCTGCAAAGCAACTGTGAGGGATATCCACACTGAGTCCGACTGACCAGATCTAGCTCTGGAAGCAAGTACATGGCAGAGGGCAAAATCCCCGGGGCCTGAACATGTGGAGGGCCTGGACCTCTGGAGACCTTGAGCGTGAAAGAAACAAACACTACATTATAAAATAATTTTTGGTATATAAACAGACCAGAGAGTGGCTATAATGTCTCTTTGCTAAATCTCTATCTGTGCAAGTCTTCTTGGATAACTTTGACAGAGTGGGATGGGGGAATGTGGCCTTCTTCCTGCTTTTCAGTCTCTCAGCAGCTTTTGACATAATTGACCACAGTATCCTTCTGGGCCAGCTGCATGGAATGGGAATTGAGGGCCCTGTGTTATGGTACTTTCAGTCCTACCTACACTCCTGAGTCCAGAGCGCCCCCATCACCTCACCTTCAGTGCCAAAGGGCCCACTGCAGTCTGGGGCTGGCCCTGTGCATTGCACATATAGATGCTGCCTGGATTGGATCTTGAATCCTATTTCAACACTGGTCATCCAATAGACTTCTCCACTGCACCTCAGGGCCACAGACTAATTTAGGGGATACAGGCTTCTCCAACACACCACCATCATTTCCTGCTTCCCCCAGCATTTGCTGCTTGAGGTGGCCATCTCACTGTGCCTGATGGTAGGGCTGGCCCTATAGGCTTCAGAGACTCGCAACCTTCTTGCAATTGCAGGAAGGGCCTTTGTGTCTCAACTTCCCTGCAACCCAATGAGGAACCCAATCCAGTGCAGTTGCATAGTTGCATGCCTTGGTTTTGTTGGGATGAGGCCTGCGTGAGTTTGGAATACAGATTTTACTATGCATTTGTTGTTTAGATTTCGAACACATTCCATCACTAGGGAGGATCCTTTGAACACTGACTAGCTGCTATGTGTGGGAAGGTGCCATGATGAGCAAGATGAGGTGATGCTTGAAATTGAGGCTGCAATCTTCCCCAGGTGCAGGCAGTTAAGCCACTTCCCTCACCAGCAGGTCAGCCGCTTTGACTGAGAATAACTATGCTGAATAGCTATGCCTGTCACTTGCCATGTTCTGCCTGCCTCGTTCTTAATTGGGGTAGATGAGCTTCTGCTTTTACTTGGCTGGAATCTTCTGTAGAAAGATGACCAACAAAAAACATTATAAATGATGGATACCAGTGGTGGCTGGTGCCCTCTAAAACTGATGGGGCTGCTATGAGATCACAGGGGTGCGGCCAATGAGCTCACGGGGGGCATAGCCAAGGTCTGGTTTTCTTCCCATTCTCCTGAATTGAAAGATTCTGTGGGTGCTTAAACATTCCAGTTAAAGAAACTGAAAAGTGCCTTGCTTTGATTTGAAAGGGGTCCACAAAAGACAATAAAATGATGGATAAAGTAAAATGAGCATTTGTTATACATATATATGTATAAACACAATGGTTAGAGCACTTCACTAGGACCTGGAAGACCTCCACTCAGCCATGAACAACACTAGAAACTCTTTAAACAACTTCTTGCCTGCCTACACACACACACACAAAACACAGTGACTACTCTTTTTTCCCAAGCTACATCTGATTAGATACAAAACATCAATCACAGCCCCCCCCCGAGGGATCCATTTGGGTCCTGCTTTTCCCTCCTCCTCCCAGCAAAAGGCCCACCAGGGGCAAGGCCTACCCCACCACCACTACCGCCATCCTCCTCTTCTCCCTCTCCTTCCAACCAGGGCTGTGGAGTCGGAGTTGTGGAGTTGGAAGCAATTTTGGGTGGAGTCAGAGTCGGTAGAAATGTACCGACTCCAACTCCGGCTTCAAAATAAAATTAATAATTTATTTATTTATTGTTTTAATGTATTTTAAGGTCTTTCTATGATGCCTTAAAGTATTTTTAGCGTTTCTGTTTGCCACCCTGGGCTCCTGTTGGGAGGAAGGGTGGAATATAAATAAAGAAAATAAATAAATAAATAAATAATATACATTTGCCATTTATGAAGGAGTTGGAGTCGGAGTTGAACAGTAAAAAAATAGAGGAGTCGGAGTCAAAGGTTTGACGTATCGACTCCACAGCCTTGCTTCCAACAGTCAGCAAAAGCCTCATCAGGACCAAAGCTCATCAGGGGGCCCCTGTAGCTCTACACTACACTAGTGGACAGAAGTATCTAAGAACATAAGAACATAAGAAGAGCCTGCTGGATCAGGCCAGTGGCCCATCTAGTCCAGCATCCTGTTCTCACAGTGGCCAACCAGGTGCCTGGGGGAAGCCCACAAGTCTCACTATGTTCAACATCAAAGGCCCTCCTCCAAGTTCCGACCCACAGAGAGGCTCGGAGGGTTGCAACGAGATCTAGGGCCTTTTCAGTGGTGGCCCCCGAATTATGGAACAGTCTCACCGATGAGGTGCGCCTGGCGCCCACTCTTTTATCTTTCCGGCGCCAGGTCAAAACTTTTTTATTCTCCCAGGCATTTTAATATTCTTAATATTTTTAATACTTGAACTTATTTTAACATATTTCACTTGTAGCTAATAATGTTTTAGGATGTTGAATGTTTGGAATGTATGTTTTGATGTTTTTATTGTGATTTTATTGTACTTTATAGTTGTAATAATTTTATGCTGTGCACCGCCCAGAGAGCCTTCGGGCTTTGTGCGGTATAAAAATTGAACAAAATAAATAAAAAATAAATAAGCAGGACCTGAGTACAAAAACACTCTCCCCTCCTGAGGCTTCCGGTAACTGGTTTTCAGAAGCATGCTGCCTCTGACTAGGGTGGCAGAGCACAGCCATCATGGCTAGTAGCCATTGATAGCCCTGTCCTCCATGAATTTGTCTAATCTTCTTTTAAAGCCGTCCAAGCTGGTGGCCATTACTGCATCTTGTGGGAGCAAATTCCATAGTTTAACTATGCGCTGAGTAAAGAAGTACTTCCTTTTGTCTGTCCTGAATCTTCCAACATTCAGCTTCTTTGAGTGCCCACAAGTTCTAGCATTATGAGAGAGGGAGAAGAACTTTTCTCTATCCACTTTCTCAATGCCATGCATAATTTTATACACTTCTGTCATGTCTCCTCTGACCCTCCTTTTCTCTAAACTAAAAAGCCCCAAATGCTGCAACCTTTCCTCATAAGGGAGTCGCTCCATCCCCTTGATCATTCTGGTTGCCCTCTTCTGAACCTTTTCCAACTCTATAATATCAGTTCTGAGATGAGGCGACCAGAACTGTACACAGTATTCCAAATGCGGCCGCACCATATATTTATACAACGGCATTATGATATCGGCTGTTTTATTTTCAATACCTTTCCTAATTATCCCTAGCATGGAATTTGCCTTTTTCACAGCTGCCACACACTGGGTCGACATTTTCATCGTGCTGTCCACTACAACCCCGAGGTCTCTCTCCTGGTCGGTCACCGCCAGTTCAGACCCCATGAGCGTATATGTGCAATTCAGATTTTTTGCTCCAACTTGCATAATTTTACACTTGTTTATATTGAATTGCATTTGCCATCTGTTGGCTATAGATACATTTTTTTGTTTCCCTAGTAGTGAATTAACTGTTTGTGTAGCATGAATAAGAGAAAAGTCACTATATGCTTGCTTATTATTTTCCATTTCTAAATAGCCACGTGCTTGGGGCTTGCACAAGTCTTGATTTCTAGAAAGTCTGTGAGTCTCAAAGCTCTTTGGAAATCCCACCATCTGTGACCTGAAAACTCTTCCCCCTAGTGCAGATTCTATTACACTCCAGTTCCCATCAGCCCCTGCCAGCATGGCCAATGGTCAGGAATAGTGGTAGTGATAGTCCAGCAACATCCTGGGAGCTACACTTTCCTCATCCCCAGACTAACTTCACAAGGACCAACAACATATGAAAATGTAACACAGTAGAAGTGACAAATTAAAGTTCCTGGTGGAAAGCAGTGATGGGCGCGCTTCTTTTTTTTTTTTGCTCCATTCAGATTTGACTTGATAATTATGAGCTTTGCTGGCATGGGTTTAGAAAAACGATTATGTCTGGTTTTCTAGTGTTCTGCTCCAGCTCTTAATGTTTCCACAATAGCTTTAGTTTCACTTTCACTTTTCTAACTGTCGGAAAAGCATATTAGTGTTCAACGCCTAGAAGTTGGATGAAAAATAGATGAGAGTTTGAGGGGCACAATGCACAATGCAGAATCTCATTTTATATTCTGAGTCAGAGAGAGAGGGGAAAAAAACCTTTTTTGGCAGAAGTGATGCTTAATTCATATCTAGCATTACAAACAGGACAAATGAATTTTTCCAAGCCAGGTAATTATGAGCTTTGCAGACATCATTCATTAAAAGAGAACAGTGGATCCAACAAAATTTATTTTTTAAAAAACAGCTCCACATGTGTTTAACCCACTTATTAAGAACATAAGAACATAAGAAGAGCCTGCTGGATCAGGCCAGTGGCCCATCTAGTCCAGCATCCTGTTCTCACAGTGGCCAACCAGGTGCCTGGGGGAAGCCCGCAAGCAGGACCCGAGTGCAAGAACACTCTCCCCTCCTGAGGCTTCCGGCAACTGGTTTTCAGAAGCATGCTGCCTCTGACTAGGGTGGCAGAGCACAGCCATCATGGCTAGTAGCCATTGATAGCCCTGTTCTCCATGAATTTGTCTAATCTTCTTTTAAAGCCGTCCAAGCTGGTGGCCATTACTGCATCCTGTGGGAGCAAATTCCATAGTTTAACTATGCGCTGAGTAAAGAAGTACTTCCTTTTGTCTGTCCTGAATCTTCCAACATTCAGCTTCTTTGAATGTCCACGAGTTCTAGTATTATGAGAGAGGGAGAAGAACTTTTCTCTATCCACTTTCTCAATGCCATGCATAATTTTATACACTTCTATCATGTCTCCTCTGACCCGCCTTTTCTCTAAACTAAAAAGCCCCAAATGCTGCAACCTTTCCTCGTAAGGGAGTCGCTCCATCCCCTTGATCATTCTGGTTGCCCTCTTCTGAACCTTTTCCAACTCTACAATATCCTTTTTGAGATGAGGCAACCAGAACTGTACACAGTATTCCAAATGCGGCCGCACCATAGATTTATACAATGGCATTATGATATCGGCTGTTTTATTTTCAATACCTTTCCTAATTATCGCTAGCATGGAATTTGCCTTTTTCACAGCTGCCGCACACTGGGTCGACATTTTCATCGTGCTGTCCACTACAACCCCGAGGTCTCTCTCCTGGTCGGTCACCGCCAGTTCAGACCCCATGAGCGTATATGTGAAATTCAGATTTTTTGCTCCAATATGCATAATTTTACACTTGTTTATATTGAATTGCATTTGCCATTTTTCTGCCCATTCACTCAGTTTGGAGAGATCTTTTTGGAGCTCTTCGCAATCCCTTTTTGTTTTAATAACCCTGAACAATTTAGTGTCATCAGCAAACTTGGCCACTTCACTGCTCACTCCTAATTCTAGGTCATTAATCAACAAGTTGAAAAGTACAGGTCCCAATACCGATCCTTGAGGGACTCCACTTTCTACAGCCCTCCATTGGGAGAACTGTCCGTTTATTCCTACTCTCTGCTTTCTGCTTCTTAACCAATTTCTTATCCACAAGAGGACCTCTCCTCTTATTCCATGACTGCTAAGCTTCCTCAGAAGCCTTTGGTGAGGTACCTTGTCAAACGCTTTTTGAAAGTCTAAGTACACTATGTCCACTGGATCACCTCTATCTATATGCTTGTTGACACTCTCAAAGTATTCTAATAGGTTACTGAGACAGGACTTTCCCTTGCAGAAGCCATGCTGGCTCTGCTTCAGCAAGGCTTGTTCTATGTGCTTAGTTAATCTAGCTTTAATCATACTTTCTACCAGTTTTCCAGGGACAGAAGTTAAGCTAACTGGCCTGTAATTTCCGGGATCCCCTCTGGATCCCTTTTTGAAGATTGGCGTTACATTTGCCACTTTCCAGTCCTCAGGCACGGAGGAGGACCCAAGGGACAAGTTACATATTTTAGTTAGCAGATCAGCAATTTCACATTTGAGTTCTTTGAGAACTCTTGGGTGGATGCCATCCGGGCCCGGTGATTTGTCAGTTTTTATATTGTCCATTAAGCTTAGAACTTCCTCTCTCGTTACCACTATTTGTCTCAGTTCCTCAGAATCCGTTCCTGCAAATGTTAGTTCAGGTTCAGGGATCTGCCCTATATCTTCCACTGTGAAGACAGATGCAAAGAATTCATTTAGCTTCTCTGCAATCTCCTTATTGTTCTTTAGTACACCTTTGACTCCCTTATCATCCAAGGGTCCAATTGTCTCCCTAGATGGTCTCCTGCTTTGAATGTATTTATAGAATTTTTTGTTGTTGGTTTTTATGTTCTTAGCAATGTGCTCCTCAAATTCTTTTTTAGCATCCCTTATTGTCTTCTTGCATTTCTTTTGCCAGAGTTTGTGTTCTTTTTTATTTTCTTCATTCGGACAAGACTTCCATTTTCTGAAGGAAGACTTTTTGCCTCTAAGAGCTTCCTTGACTTTGCTCGTTAACCATGCTGGCATCTTCTTGGCCCTGGCGGTACCTTTTCTGATCTGCGGTATGCACTCCAGTTGAGCTTCTAATATAGTGTTTTTAAACAACTTCCAAGCATTTTCGAGTGATGTGACCCTCTGGACTTTGTTTTTCAGCTTTCTTTTTACCAATCCCCTCATTTTTGTGAAGTTTCCTCTTTTGAAGTCAAATGTGACCGTGTTGGATTTTCTTGGCAATTGGCCAGTTACATGTATGTTTAATTTAATAGCACTGTGGTCACTGCTCCCAATCGGTTCAACAACACTTACATCTTGCACCAGGTCCCGGTCCCCACTGAGGATTAAGTCCAGGGTTGCCGTCCCTCTGGTCGGTTCCACGACCAACTGGTCTAGGGCATAGTCATTTAGAATATCTAGAAACTTGCTTCTTTGTCATGACTGGAACACATATGCAGCCAGTCTATGTCCGGGTAGTTGAAGTCACCCATTACTACCACATTTCCTAGTTTGGATGCTTCCTCAATTTCATATCTCATTTCCAGGTCTCCCTGAGCATTTTGATCAGGGGGACGATAGATCGTTCCCAGTATTAAGTCCCTTCTGGGGCATGGTATCACCACCCACAACGATTCTGTGGAGGAGTCTGCCTCTTTTGGGGTTTCGAGCTTGCTGGATTCAATGCCTTCTTTCACATATAGAGCGACTCCGCCACCAATACGTCCTTCCCTGACTTCCGATATAGTTTATATCCAGGGATAACCATATCCCACTGGTTTTCTCCTGTTAGGTCCAAACCCAACACGCAAGTCGCCCTGTCAACCCCAACTCGCTTATTACACCCGGGAAGAGTGCGGAGTTGAGTGCAAATGAACCCACTATCAGAGATCAAGTAACACGAGACAAAAACCTTTGCAAAGGGGACCCAATACTTACAAGCCGAAGCAGGCCAGCATGGGAACCTCGTTTATTGGTGTCATAGGGTTTATATAGGCTCACCCCGAAGTTTACAGTATCGGGCATACGTCACAAAATACAAAAGAAGCAGTTGCTAGACACTATAGCTTTGGGGCAGACAAAAGGAGGTAAAGGGGTGTAGGGGGAAGGACGAAAGTGGAAACACTAAGATTATCTCTTAGATTCCATGTCTGCATACTTCGCATGTCCTAGAGATAAGCACTATGCAACTACAGAAGAAGGGAAGAGTAAAGGGGTGGCCGGCTGCAACCGGGCGCCCCATGGGTAGGAGACAGACATGAAAATTACTACGCTTGCATATCAAAGGGTTTCACAAGTCAAGATCTGAGGGGCAGCGAAACAGCTTATAACATTTCTATGCAAGGCACCTTTATAGCAATAAACAAGGTCCTAGGCATGGATGTGATACAAGAGATACATAGTAGGGAAGTTTCCAGCTTAAACCGGCTTTTATTATGCGAGCCACTGGAATGTAGGTAAGGGTCAGGTCACCAGGTAATAAACCGACATTTTATATCAAAAGTCAAATAAAGGCCACTTTGGTTCTGTTTCCCATAAAGCCCAAGCTGGTTTAGATAGGACAAGTGAACTATAGTTTTACAAGCACTGGGGATTTCAATTTAACCCCAACAGTCCCCCCTTTCAGCCCTGAGAGACTAACTAGTCTCTCAGGTAGCTGTATTACCTTGCTTGGGTTGCCAAATCGGTCTCAAAGCCATTTCCATGTAAGTTGGTTGCGGTTTTTGGAAAAATGACAGTGTGAGCTTGTTTATACAGACTGAGGCCAATTGCATCAAATTTGGAATAGCAGTTTGAGGCTTTCGGGAAAATGAAGAAATCAGCCTATGCAGGCAGGCGGAAGCAAGCTGGATTAAATTTGGGATGCATTGTATACAGCAACAAACAGCTATTAATAATACTATAACTATTACAACATAAAACACAATCTTGCGTCAGTCTGCTCAACTCCCTTTTCAGTACATCGACCAAGGAACTGTCAAGTATGACTGGACCTTTTGATACTACTAGAATGGCCCGTTTGCTTGGTTTTGGTCCCTAAAACTAAACTCAGAGACCTATAGACATTAACTGAATAACATTAGAAATACATTGCAAGTAACAACATCCAGTAATAATAATAAAAAAACTATTACTATAATCACATAAAACAATATCTTCTGCCAGCTAGACCAAAATTCACAGAGCCACCAAGGGCCAGCAGGCATTTGGCGACCCGTTAAGCCCAATAGGAAAAGAACAAGTCAGTGACCAAAGGAAAATCAAATGCAACAAATGCTACCATCTCAACAGTAATATTACCTTGCCCACTGTTTTATGTCCCATTCTTCAAATTCCAATTGCCATTTTCAAGTGGGTATATCACATGTATTGGTCACACAGACCTCACCTCTTACTAAACCGCTTATCACCCAGCCCTCCTCTACCTCCTTTAAGCTGTAGCAGGAAGCAAAGGAGACTGTACTCCTTAAGTAACAAAGGGGACTCCCACTTATCCATGTGGTGAAGTGTGTGTTCCTTGTTTTGGTTGTCCCTGTCTCCTGTAAAGTCCAGGCCAGTGGGGGGTCTCAATATAAGAAGACCCCCTATGTCTGTATATATTTTCCAATATGTGTGCTTCTAGTCAAGAAAAAAGGAAAACTAATGCTATTTCTAACGAGCAATGGGATTCCCTGTGGATGGGGGTGTATCCGCCAAGGATTAAGATAACATTTATGCGACAGCGTTTAACTCTGCCCTTGTTTTTCTATGCACAAAACCTCTGGAACGCATTACCAGCCGTGGGGGTATGTGTGAGTTGGGGTGGAAGTTATAGCTCTTGGCTTTTGCACCTCCTAGATTCCACTTGAACCAAAACGGGGTTAGCCAAGCCGTACCACTCCCTCCTTTTATGTGAAAGGCAGATGTACACAGATGACCTTTCACATATTAGCAAGCACCGTTCTGCCCCCTGGCTCCAATACTGACTTCCAGGGTGTGACTGTGCTATATGAGATGGATACACATTACAAGGGCTAATTAGACAAAGATCAGAATTCAAATCACCACAATGGGGTGCATTATAAGGGTTAAACCTTCTTTGGCATCCTTATCCCAGCCAAACAGGGAATTCCAAATACATCCATGTTCCTATATCTGTGAGTGCTTATCTATAATGTAAATGACTGTATGGCAATCATGTGCTATCTAGAGTGTACTTGCTCCCCCATTTGTTTAACTGCTTCTAATTGTTTCTGTACATAGGATGAGAAAGTAGTGTCTGAAGATCAGCTAGGTCATAACCTAATGTGATGGGTTTGAGGTGTTGAAACAAATCTGGATTAACTAATATTCTCTGGATGATCCATACAGGGACTTTAAATGGAAAATCACATCCTACCATTTCCTTAATACCACAAAGGCATCTATTGAAATGTTAGCATAGGTTGTGTATAGTACTTATCAATATCATAATCACAAAATGTTCTAAGGCACATGCACCCATGTCCAGAATATACAATAGTTGAACTTAATTCATTTCTTAGCATGAAAAAGCCATAAGATACATTAATCATTTTGAGAGAAAAGCAATCTTGATGGAATTCCAAACTATCATCTTCCTAGATTCTTATGGTGTTGACATCCATTCACATTCATTGTTACCTATTCCTAGCCATTGTAATGACAGAGTGAGAAAATAAACAAATGGGTCAAAACTTCACATTGATGAACCTCACATCTGAAGTGGCCAAATTCAGTAAACCCCTATTACAGAATCACTCAGAAGGATTTGAAAAGTAAAAACATCTAAAGAACAAAACAGCCATAACATATAAATTATGAAGGGAAAACAATAACAACAACACATTCTTAAAGGACAATGCATAAACAGTTACATTCAATATTACATTGGAAATATTACAAAGAAAACAAGTAAATAAAACAAATAAACACACTGTGGGATGGCTTGCACAAAGTTCATCCTGTTCCTGTTCCTGTTCAGTTACAGCTTCCACTGAACATGTGTGTCTTTTGCTGATGCTAGGCAGAGAAACTGGAATAATGAAAGAATCTTCATTTCCCCCCCCTCCCCCCGAGTGACTGTATGAAAAGATTGCAAACTTGCACAAGGTGCCCGTTTCAGGTTGCTGGCCAATATAGGCCCGAAAATAGTTCTGTGGTTAGGTAGAATGAAGCAGGCCTCTATGCTGTTATTGCAGCAATACAGGAAAATAGCATGCCAGTTGCATATCGTGTTCTGGTCCTGGAGCACTTCAAAGATTAGTCCAAAATGTCTCAAAATAAAAATCTTCTGTGATACACACGCAAAAGGAAAATGTTCCTTGGGGAGAAAACACTTCAGTACAGGAAAGAAAATATAAAAATAAAACATCCATGGCCACAGATGAGACTTCTGATCAAAGTGGACAAAACCAAAATATTGTTTTTGCAACAGACAGACAAAACACACAACAGTACAACATATTCTAAACTCCTGAGTTTTCCCATCCTCTGGCTATGTAGAGCCTTGCTCATGAAAAGTAGCCACGGAAGGCAGAGAAAAAGGATTTATACCTCTTGCTGTGAATGCAAAACAAAGAGATGTTAGTGGCACAAATAGATTAAGTTCTGTTCCAAATCAGCAGGGTGTTCCAATGGTGCTCATCCTGTATGTAGAGCAGTTGCTCTAAGTGCCTGTCAAGGAATAAATGCACTAACATGCGTTAGAATTGTGAACATCATTTTAAAAGAAAAAAGTTCATTAGTAATAGTGTGATTTATATGCACAAGGTATGACAATGAGGAAAGCATTTTCCTGTTGAAAGTCCTGGTCCATCTTCAGTCAAAGAGCAACTGGGGATGAGTTTCTGTTTTGGAAGCAAAGTAATATTGATTCCCAATGTGAATTCTAATATGAGGTAGACAATTACTGTGATTTTGGTCCCCTTTTGATAATGAATTTACCTAGTCACAAGAGGGCATCACATTAGGTTTAAACAGCAAGGTGGCCTCAGTTTTGCCTATCTAGGAAATGGGCAAATCATACATTTCACAGACAAATTTAAAACAATTACCTGGGATCGAGTACCTCAAGAAGAGGTGTTATTTTCCTTATGGAAGAAAGAAAAACAGGTACAGGTTCCAATCCACAATCTAGCAACAATGATGAAGAAGAGAGAAAAAAAAACCCACATACAACATTTTGTTATTTCCTGTCATTTTTCCCTTTTCCTGTCATTTTTCCCTTTTCTTATTACCATCAATAAATATTTCTCAAACTATCCTTCCTCTACCATCAAAATAACTTCTTTCCTAGAATCCTTCATTTTACTTACAACCTTTCTAATTCATGGGTATCTTTTCCCTGTCAAAGTGTATGGGGGGAGGAAAACATTTCTACCCACAAGGCACTACATACAAATTTAGTTGGCCCTTACAATTGCCTCCCTTTATATACAGGTAAATGGGTAGAGTAGTTTCAAAAGTAATTTTGTTATTTTTGCCCCTTTGGCCACTGACAGAAAAACTAACTGTGCCAGGCTTTTATCTACAAGCAACAGCCAAAGGTTCAGGTCTAATCTAAACAAAAGGAACTCTAGTATCTTCTCTAGATCTAGCACAAACGTATTAAGCATACATCTTGAAATCAGGAGAACAAGGGGGGGGAACCAATCTCTTTCCCTTTTCTGTAATTCTGGCTCAACATGCAGTAACAAAACAAACAAACAAACAAAAAACAGAACCACGTCAAAAGAAACGTAACATTTACAAGATAAGAAATAACTGACAAATAATGAAAAGCAAAACTTATTCTAGACAAATATCCCCCCCTCTGTGAACATCTGCTATTGGGATTAATGTCAAATGGCAAGGGCTGAAATAAGAAATTATATTTAATACGTTACAATCACATAACAGACAGCACAATAATTAGGAAAACACAGCCAATCCGTCTTTATATAAAACATAGTAAACCATAGGGATCACGTTAGACTTAAAGCATAAAACTGCTGCAGAGAAAACAATCATCCCACTGTTTAAACAGACTGGAGAAAACAATTTTAAGAAACTTGAAAAGGAAGGGAGCTCCAAAGGAATAAAATGTTCCTCAATGGCAAGGACTGAGATAAGGAGGATATAAAACATTACATCAGGAAGGAAGATGCACACAAGTAATTTGTAGCAAGCAAGACAGACAAACACAAAAAACCCTTAATAATCTAAATTCATATCAAATAAGGAGGAAGGGAAGAAGGAGTTAACCCAGTACAGGAACAAAAGAAAAAGAAACCCTGACATTCTAAAAGGAATCGCTTAGTTCAAATCCTATACTTTCTATAAAAAAAAATGCTAAGAACTACTAACAGAACAGGTGGGCAGCGCAGCTGATCCAAGCAGTTAAAAGAGGAAAAGGTAAAATCAGCATGATTTATGAACGACAGTAATGGAAGGAAAGTTCCCTTGAAAGCAAACCCACAGAAAAACTTTCATACATAAACTCAAAAAAAAGCTATACGCATACAACCTCTCACTTGGGTACCCAACTCATACACATTTCTTTTATGCAAATCCTTCCTACTACCATTCTTACGTTCTTACTTCCCGGGAAAACACAAGCCTTACACACCTAGGAGTCTGACCCGTCCCTGGGCGTCCAGGTACGGCTGGTCTCGCACAATCAATGGCGTTTCCTTAGTCAATAACCGTTTCTCTTTTTCTCCTTTTTCGCAAGCGCGTGACCGTTCCCCCCTGAGGGCCCCTCTCCTGGATCCTTCTCTTCCGTCTCAGCACTTGAATCGGAAGAGACTTGTTTCCGCGCCGGCCGAGGAGCCCCGCCTTCAGGGCTGGAAGGCGGCGCTGGCGCGGAAAGCATAATTGAACGACTTAAAATCATTCTTCTATCTGAGTCATCCTCAGAAAAATAACTTGGAGGGGGCCTCACTGGTCAAAGATCTGTCTTTCAGCATTGTAAAAACCCTGCAATCTCTGCACTCCCATCTGCCATAGGAGCCAGAAATGCAATTAATCTGAATGTTTTACCTCAATCCGCTCCCCTACTCCTCTTAAAGGAACGGGTTTAAAGGAGCCACTCTTTGGCTACCGTTCACCTGGTGCCAATACTGCAGTTACCCGCGGTCTCGCTACCGCACAGAGCTCAATCATCTTTCTCTTTTTCAGGCCTCTCTTACGCACAGGCAAGTCCTCCTCTTGCCACAGCATACACATTATTCCCAAAGGGCTGTCCTTTACCGGCACACTCCCTTTATTTCCCATGACGTCTGATAGAGGGTTTTCCTCAACTGTGCTTTATCCCCAAAATGTCAAAGTCGCCTGCTTTTATTGATAACCGAGAAAATTCTCTCGTGGCGCCTGTTATCAAATTAAGGGGTGCAATGGCAAAAAGGGGGTCCGCACAAGGGATCCCGGACGAGCCCCCAATTGTTAGGTCCAAACCCAACACGCAAGTCGCCCTGTCAACCCCAACTCGCTTATTACACCCAGGAAGAGTGCGGAGTTGAGTGCAAATGAACCCACTATCAGAGATCAAGTAACACGAGACAAAAACCTTTGCAAAGGGGACCCAATACTTACAAGCCGAAGCAGGCCAGCATGGGAACCTCGTTTATTGGTGTCATAGGGTTTATATAGGCTCACCCCGAAGTTTACAGTATCGGGCATACGTCACAAAATACAAAAGAAGCAGTTGCTAAACACTATAGCTTTGGGGCAGACAAAAGGAGGTAAAGGGGTGTAGGGGGAAGGACGAAAGTGGAAACACTAAGATTATCTCTTAGATTCCATGTCTGCATACTTCGCATGTCCTAGAGATAAGCACTATGCAACTACAGAAGAAGGGAAGAGTAAAGGGGTGGCTGGCTGCAACCGGGCGCCCCATGGGTAGGAGACAGACATGAAAATTACTACGCTTGCATATCAAAGGGTTTCACAAGTCAAGATCTGAGGGGCAGCGGAACAGCTTATAACATTTCTATGCAAGGCACCTTTATAGCAATAAACAAGGTCATAGGCATGGATGTGATACAAGAGATACATAGTAGGGAAGTTTCCAGCTTAAACCGGCTTTTATTATGCGAGCCACTGGAATGTAGGTAAGGGTCAGGTCACCAGGAAATAAACCGACATTTTATATCAAAAGTCAAATAAAGGCCACTTTGGTTCTATTTCCCATAAAGCCCAAGCTGGTTTAGATAGGACAAGTGAACTATAGTTTTACGAGCACTGGGGATTTCAATTTAACCCCAGCACTCCATTCCACCAGGTCTCCGTTATGCTCACTATATCAATGCTCTCCTCTAAGACCAAGCACTCCAGTTCTCCCATCTTGGTTCGCAGGCTCCTAGCATTAGCGTACAGGCACTTGTAAGCAGTGTCTCTCTTCAAGTGTCTTTGGCACTTGTGGTTAGGCCTGTGGTAATTTTGCTCTTCTGAATTTATATCCTGTGCCCCTGCTCTCACAATGCCTACTTCTAGGCCTACCCCTTTTAAAATTTCATCATTTCTTTGGTTTTTATCCCAGGGGGGAGGTTTATTCCGAACCGGACCTTTCTCAGCTCCTGTCGGGTTTCCCCCCTCAGTCAGTTTAAAAGCTGCTCTGCTACCTTTTTAATTTTAAGTGCCAGCAGTCTGGTTCCATTCTGGTTCAAGTGGAGCCCGTCCCTTTTGTACAGGCCCGGCTTGTCCCAAAATGTTCCCCAGTGCCTAACAAATCCAAACCCTTCCACCCGACACCATCGTCTCATCCATGCATTGAGACTGCGAAGCTGGGCCTGTCTGGCTGGTCCTGCGCGTGGAACCGGTAGCCTTTCAGAGAAAGCCACCTTGGAGGTCCTGGCTTTCAGCATCCTACCTAGCAACCTAAATTTTGCTTCCAGGACCTCACGGCTGCATTTCCCCATGTCGTTGGTGCCAACGTGCACCACGACCACTGACTCCTTCCCAGCACTGTCTACCAAACTATCTAAACGACGGGCGATATCCGCACCAGGCAGATATCCGCACCTTCACACCAGGCAGGCAAAACACCTTGCGGTCTACACGCCCATCACACACCCCACTGTCTATGTTCCTAATGATCGAATCACCCACTACAAGGATCCCTCCAGCCCCTGGAGATATATCCTCGGCACGAGAGAATAGCTGTTCATCCCCCAAGGAATGGGTCCCTTCTAAGGGATCGTTTCCCTCTTCCTCAGCTGGATGCTCTCCTTCCCTGAGACCATCGTTGTCCATGATAGCAGGAGAGCTATCATCGTTGGAGTGGGACACAGCTATAACGTCCCTGAAGGCCTCCTCCACACACCTCTCTGCCTCTCTCAGCTTTTCCAGGTCCACCACCTTGGCCTCAAGGAAATGAAGTCGTTCCCGGAGAGCCAGGAGCTCATTGCACCGAGAGCATACCCACGACTTCTGTCCAACAGGCAGATAGTCGTACATGCTGCAGGTGGTGCAAAACACTGGAAAGCCCCCACACCCCTGCTGGCTTCTTACCTGCATAGTTTTGTTTAAGGTTTATTACATCAATGGGTTGGAGACTGCGGTTTAGTTGAGGTCAGGGAACAGACAGGCAGAGTGGGGGGCCCTGGCCTCCTCGCCCTGCTGCTGAACTCACTCTGCTGCTTAACTCGCCTTGACACTTTGTCAGCTGGGGCTCCCTCTAACTCGTGGAGCAGGCTCCCTCGCTAGGGTGCTCTGACGTTATATGTGTGGCTGGTTCCTCCCAGCTACTGCTGCCAGCCAATGATGTGTTACTTGAGGCTGATGGCTATCAGCTGGGGTTTAACTCTTTAGTATTCTCTCAGGCTTCCTTCCTGAGCGAGGGGCGGGGCTGTTTAAGCTTTTGGCTGCTTTTAATCTAATCAAGGGGCTGCGCCTTCCAGGCAAGTCTTTTGTGTTTGTTGTTTTCCCACCTAGAACAGCCTGACCTTTCTTTAATCTAGGGAAACAGAGCTTGTGGTTGTGTTTCAGGAAGGCTGAAGCTGCCCTTTTTAGCAAAGACTGAGCTGACTCTCTCCCTGTATGTATCGGTGGAGTTTCCTTTCCCCCCTTCTCTCCGACTGGAATTTAGCCTTGTTTATAGTGTCCCCTGAAGCTTTCCTGCTAGGGTGGTGTTGAAAACTAGCTTTCTATGGGCTTCCTTCTCCTAGGATCTGTCTCCTAAGATATAGGTTCTTTCAGGATTTGGCTCCTAGCTCAGGGTGACCTTGGGCTGCCCTTATTAGTTATTTCTCTGAGCTGTTTTACTTCAATTTAAATAATGGAATAAATGGGAGCTACTTACCCTCTTTTCGCTCTGCTGCTTAACTCGCCTTGACGCTTTGTCAGCTGGGGCCTTGACGCTTCGTCAGCTGGGGCTCCCTCTAGCTCGTGGAGCAGGCTGAGGTGGGGGGAATAGTACTTTACTGATCTTAAATATTTTAACATAGTAAAAAATATCCCTTGTTCAGTTCTTAATATGGTACACAGGAGTAGTATGCAGCGATCACAAAATATGCTCCATGTCTATAGTATTTGGAAGCAGCTTGACCTGTTTCCAGATTGGCTTCAGGTCATAGAATCTTAGAGTTGGAAGGGCCTACAAGGCCATCAAGTCCAACCCCTGCTCCATGCAGGAATCCATCTTAAAGCACACCCGACAGGTGGCTGTCCAGCTGCCTCTTAAATTTAATTGGTTCTATTTTCGTACCCCTCTAACAGTTAGGAGGTTTTTCCTGATGTTCAGTCAAAATCTGGCTTCCTGCAACTTGAGCCCATTATTCTGTGTCCTGCATTCTGGGCTGATTGAGAAGAGACCCTGGTTCTTCTCTGTGGGACAACCTTTCAAGTACTTGAAGGGTGTTATCACGTCTCCCCTCAGTCTTCTCTTCTCTTCTCCAGGCTAAACATGCCCAGTTCTTTTGGTCTCTCTTCATAGGGCTTTTTTTCCAGTCCCCTGATCATCCTTGTTGCCCGCTCCTAACCTGTTGGCCAGTTTGTCTGCATCCTTCATAAAATGCGGCATCCAGAACTGGACACAATACTCAAGGTGAGGCTTAACCAGTGCCGGATAGAGGGGAACTATACTTCATGCAATTTGGAAACGATACTTGTTAATGCTACCTTATCTATAAGGATTTGACTGACAGTTTTCTCCCACCCTCTTTGATAATTTTTGAATGCAATTTCTTTTCTCATCGATAGATGGGGAATGGCTGCAACTGATGCCTATGAGAGCAGGTGGTCGCTAAAGGTGCAATCCTATACACCAACCTGCCCCAACCTGGTGCTCCCCAGATTTTAGACTCCCATCACCTTCACGCAGCATGGTCAGCAATGATGGAAGTAGGAATCCAAAACAGCGGGAGGGCACCAGACTGGGAAAGGCTGATATACACATCCACATGGAAGTGTCATTGTTTTTAATGGGGCTCACTCCCATGTAAGTGTGCACCGGACTGCAACCTGTTGTTTAGGACCCAAACTATATATATGCCAAACCGGGAGCATAGACTGTAATGTGCATTATTGAACATCTTCTGACAGTAATACCTCCCACAGTGGGAGTTCCTTCTTGGAAGGTCACTGCAGCCTTTGCACTGCAACTGCCAACAATGGTGGTTTTTTTTTTTTAAAAGACTCATTTACTTCTCCAACACACGCTGAGATCACATCCTACCACATATTGGGAACCAACAGAAGCATGGCTTGGCACAATCTTAATGTTTGCCAGAGACATATGAGAGGGTTCACATGATAATCTGCCTCCACTGTCAGAGGCAGTATGCTTCTGAATACCAGCTAGTGGGGGGAGTGCTGTTGCGCTCAGGTCCCGTTTGCAGTCTTCCCACAGGAATCCGGTTGGCCACTGTGAGAACAGGGTGCTGGACTAGATGGGCCACTGGCCTGATCCAGCAGCGCTCTTCTTACGTTCTTATAGGCCACTGTACGCTATTTCACACATTACATATTATGGGCTGATACCTAAGATGCTTGTTTATATTCCTAAAAATGTCCAGTGTGAATGCCCAAAACATGTTCCTAGGAACGATGGGAAAATCCACAAGGATTTGGGGGAAATTCTGCAAGGATTGGGAGGGAAGTCCACAAGAATTGGGGGAAAATGGAAATGGAATGGGAAATCATATTATTCTTTGAAAAAAAAATGATTGGGTATGGAATGGGATGGAAAACCTGCCATGGGGCCTTCCAGAGGGCATATTCGAGCAAACATCATGGAGGTTGTGACTGGAAATGGAATAGAAGACCATGACCTCCATTCCACCTCATGGGTTTACATTTATGGTAAATTGAAACAGACTGGAAACTGCAACAGAAAATCTACAAGAATGGGAAGATGCACATGGATTTTTTTCTATATGTTTCTAGAAACAAGGGACCCGGGCCTAGCTCTTTCACTTCACAGGTATCTCAAAGTTGTCCAAAGCCTAGCGACAAAGAAGGACTAGCAGTGGAGTAGCCATAAAGCCAGGGTGGGCAACTTCTGGTTCCAAGGCCAACCTTGGCCCTCCGTTTGGCTCCCAAGGTCATTTTTCTGAAACCATCCCCACCTGCCTCACACCTGAGGCATATGTGATGTCAAGTGTGAGTCAGGGAGAGAAATGGATGCAGAAAGCAGGGCTGAACATCAGCAGAGAACTGGCATTGGCACCTGAACCCTGCACAAACCAGGACTGAACTCCCCCATGCATCAGCTTATGTGCAGGAAGTTCTGTCTTGTTTTGTGCAGTATCTCCCCCCCCACCCCAGTGGGCCAACTTTGGCAGGTGGATGGGACAACCCACCAGTCAATTACCTGGCATTAATGTGACATCAGATGATTGACAAGTGGGTGGTCCTGCCCAGCTTTCAAAGTTGGTCTGCTGGAGTGGGGGCAAATAAAGATTTGGCCTGATAGGCCACAAAGATTCCCTACCCCTGCCACAAGGGCTAGAATCTTGGGTTACTGATATGAAATGAAATGAGAAGATGAGCGTTTAATCACTCTGAGCAAGCTACCAAAATCCACATTAAGTTCTACAAGGCAGTTATGACTGCACCGTGTTTCTGAGATGTCATCCTGGTTTTGTCTGCCCCAAACTAAGATGAGACACATGTGACAATATTTGCTGCAAACTCCTTCTTCTTCGGTGGCTCCATATCTCCGGGATGCAGTCCTTCTATCTGCACATTCCTATAATCAAAGGCACACAGGTCTGTACAGGTGGAACAGATATTAGGCCTTTATTGCAAGGCTTTCTGTCGAACACCACCTGCTGTTCAACATGAAAAGTTGATGTTCCACAAAGCCACAAGTTGAAGGCTCCATAAGAGCCGTTCTGGGACATCAGGCACCATTACGTGCTTAGAAAAAGTCCTAGTCGAATTAACAATGCATGGCACAAAACCTCAGGAAGACAGGCTGTGAGCAGCCAATGCATTGTTATATATCAATCCCTCCGAATGCAGGCCTCTATGGGACAAAAAATCCTTGTTTCTAGCAGGCATATGGAGACTGCCTGCCAGGTCTAGTGGGTGTAGGAGATCCAGCCTTCTGCCATGCTGCAACCAAAGGGCAGGAATTGGCCAGGAAAGGTATAGGCTGGATCTTGAACATAGGTAAAATTTGGTGCACAACAGCTATCTGAACAGAAAAATAAAGTCAAAACTAGGACTCTGTTCTCTCTCCTCCATTTTTAGCTTTTTTTAAAAAAAAATAGCTGCTTTGGAGACATAGAAACATTTCCCAAAAGTGTGCAATTATTTGCTATTCTACCACCCACACCCCAGCTTCTATGGCACTGATGTGTGCCCTGGCTGCTGTTTTTCTCTCTTTCCTGGATTAGTCACATGCATGGTCCTAGGCAATTAGGGACCTTGTGGTGAATGGGATGATGTCACAATGCTGCTGTTATGAGCGTGGCTGACTTGATTAGTATGAATGAGCCTCATGCTATGGTTCTGATGGACAAATTAATGTGTGGCAGTGGATATAACGAAAGAAGTCTTAATGCTGCAGTGCTATAATTATTTACCTGGAAGTAATCCCCTTTGAAGAAAATGGAAGCTACTTCTGAGTAGACATGCATAAGATATGAGGTATGTGGTCTTTAATATGCAAGGATCTCTCTCCTGCCTTGAGGATGTGACACCCATCAGATTTGGGAGTAGACAGAGAGAAAATCTGACGTGGTGATGTGAGTTTGCAGTTCTGAATAGGAACACAGACAGGACATTTTTAAAGGAATTGTTACTGGGTATCCATTTTATCACTGCACATGGAAGCTTCTCTATCATATATAAGCCCTGACATTTGGATTGAGGTGAAAGTGGTTAAAAATAAAAACAAAACCAGGGAGTGAATACAGCATTTCAAATGCATTAACACAAGTTACTAGCCTAGCAACATGCTTACTAGCCTGCACACCTAGGGTTGCCAGGTTCTTGGCCTGAGACTGATCCTGTCTCTTTAGGAGAAGAGAAAGTCAGCCAAGTGCAGGTGTTCTTGCAACCCTGTAATGGGAAAAACCACAAGGTGGAATTCTCCCTCCCCCTTGCACAACTTTTAAAGATACAGAAGACCTCTTGGTTGCCAGGCCCAACCTCCAAAAGGTGTTCTGTACCTTTAAAAGTTGTGCAGGGGGAAGGGAGAATTCCACCTTGTGGTTTTTCCCCTTACAGCATTGCAAGATCACCTGCACTTGGCTGACTTTCTGTTCTCCTAAAGAGACAGGATCAGTCTCAGGCCATGAACCTGGCAACCCTATGCACACCCTCCAGTAAATACATGAATTAAAAAGCCAATTAAAATTAAAAACTGCTTATGATCCACGCCCTGCTGTAGCAGAATTGAGATGAGAAAAAGAACAAAGATGCAGAGAACCAGATATCGTAGTGTACAGGGAGAGATATTTTGTTAATAAGGTTTTTTCACCAGAAAGACTGGTGGCTTGTAAGAACCCTAGGAATTGTGTAATGTGCCCCTATGTTCCCCTATTTTTATTCAATTTCACTAAAATTTCATACCTCTGCTCAGTGTATCAGTGGCTTCCAATCTGAATTTGTGTCCAGTGATTAAATTTTGTGTGTCCCTTTGTGTCCACTGGGTTTCCAAAAGCTAGGACTGGGTGTACATTTGGACACACAACTATTACTTTAAAAAATGCCTTGCAGACAGAGGCAGAAATTGCTGAGAGTGTTTAGCTGAGTTGCTGGATAGGAAGCAGACTGAAAAGTCTGTGGGGGGACCATATTGTACTCTGGGGGATCTGAAGCAAAATTAGCAATTGTGCTTTTGATTGTTCTGCCAGTTATTTGTTTCCAGTAAGCTTTGCATGTATGTTCTCAAATAAAACAAATATTGCAAAGATACCACAGGTATCTCCCAAGCTACCACATCCAAATGAAAGTAAACTCTGTACCACTGCTCCTGAACTTCTTATTCCTTTTGGGACGTTGGGAACATCTAATATTACATAGCAAATCCAATTTAGCTGCTGGATTATAAAAAAAAGGGGGGGGCAAATGAGGGAAGGTGAAAATAAGTGCAATGCTTGGATTTAGTCAGAATGGTCCAAGCCAATCAGGGATCACATAGGGAAGGGTAGGATGTAACAGTGCTACATAGTCAATCAGATCAGGCTGTGTGATAACATCACTGAGGGAAAGTGATGGCAACTGAGAGCAAGAGCAAGAGAGGACAATGTAAATAAACAGGCAGACATTTTTGCAAGGCATGGGGGGAGTTGTAGTTTTTAAAATGCAAATGAAAGCCAACTACTTCATTATTTTATTAATGTTGTTGTTGAGCAGGCTTGCACAGCTTGTGAACCATTAAGCCAAATCCAGTCCATTCTTCCAGGTGCTTGACAATCCCTTTTAACGATTCTTTTCATGTCACACTATCACCGTTCATGGGAGAACATTCCCAAATAGAAGCCTCCCACTCAGGGTTGCCAGGTTCATGGCCTGAGACTGATCCTGTATCTTTAGGAGAACAGAAAGTCAGCCAAGTGCAGGTGTTCTTGCAACCCTGTAATGAGAAAAACCACAAGGTGGAATTCTCCCTTCCCCCTGCACAACTTTTAAAGATACAGAAGACCTCTTGGAGGCCGGGCCTGGCAACCAAGAGGTCTTGTGTATCTTTAAAAGGTGTGCAGGGGGAAGGGAGAAGGGTTTTTCTCATTACAGGGTTGCAAGAACACCTGCACTTGGCTGACTTTCTCTTCTCCTAAAGATACAGGATGTCTCAGGCCCTGAACCTGGCAACCCTACTCCCACTTGCCACACAATACATGCCATTCCATCATTAGAGAATCTCTTTGAGGAGGAGGATATGGAACCACCAGAAACTAGCAGTATCCCGGAATGCCCTGTGACAATGGTCTAGGAGGAACCTGGGCCCTCAGGGAAGACTGTCAGGGCTCAAGAGGCAGGGCAGGACCCTCACGCTCAGGAAGAGTGACTGTTTGTAGAAAAGGACTCCTCATTGAGTAAAGGGCCCCTTGTAAGGACAGCCCTCCTCATGAGAAGGACTTCTTCCAGGGTAGGTGGGGTTCTTCTTTCAGTCCTGGGTGGAGTTCTGGCAACTCTTGTTTGAATGCCTCAACTCCAGGCTGAGAGAGCTGTTGAAAGGAACAATGTTTTTACACCAGCTCTGGACCTTGTCTACCAGAAGTCCTTGTGAGTAACCTTTGGACCCCTGCTTTTGTCTGGCTGGTTGCTATTTGTTTGTCGGGACCTTCGAGTGCTTGCTGATCCTGCAGTAGAACTTTTCCACCCTTGGCCACATCTGGACAGGACAAAATGACACAGTGGAGGGAAAGAATAACCACTGGGTCCTGATGACATTATTACTGTTATATAAATCTATAGACTGCTTCACGGCATAAGGCCATTGAAGCAGTGTACACTGTGTAAACAGAATAAAACACACAAACACAAGCACTAGAAACAGTAAAATCAATTCAACAAACTCTAAAAACAATAAAACTTATCCATACCAACTCCAAAAAGAGCAAAACAATGCCATCCTCAGATATAAAATTTATATTCCATAAACGATTGAGTTACACCTCAGGGAAAGACTTCCTAAAAAAAAAATGTCTTCAGTAGGCGCCTAAACATCGTCACGCTAGGTGCTTAAGTGTAAACTGACCAAAGACCTGTATTTCCCCGTGTGACTACACAGAAGTGGAGAGACGGCGGATATCATGAGCTGAATTTGATCTTGAAGTGCTAAATTTCTGGAAGAAATGATAGCCCTTTCTCCTCTCTCACTCGGCTCCCAAATGGGTGTCATTTATATCTTGCAGAAGAGCAGCAAATCCAGGCAAGAGGGCATGAAATAAAGTAATCCTCTGTTATCTTATCCCTTCCATTCATTCATATTCCTTTAGCAAGGCTTGCTCTCCCCATCTGATATAGGAGGAGCTACATACCCTTGTCGGCTGATTTTAGCTTTCCTAGGTGTATTGTTTACTTGATAGAACGTTGCTGGTTTTAAACCTGCAGATAACAGAAAATTGCTCTGTTCCCATGGTGCTTGTACTACAATTGTTGCAATAGTTTACAAAGTTGGCAGTGTGCTAAGTTTAACAATGAGGAAACTAAGTCAGAGCTGTGGTCCAAACTGTTACTGGACTTCACCTCATGCATCGCACACCAGCTGAGAGTCACTTACACCAACAGCATCATTATAAGGGAGCATCCACATTGCATGCAGGTCTGAGGTTCAATCCATGGCATTTCCAGTTAGGGGTGGGAGAGAATCCTGCCTGAAACCCCAGAGAGCCCATCAGTGCAGACCATATTGAGCTATATAGACCAATGGTCTGTCTTGATGTAAGATAGATTCTGATATTCTTGTGACACCATTTTCTTTAAATCTTTCTTTTCTTTGATTTATTGCTTACATTAATATCCCACCTTTCCTCCGAAGAACTATAGGTGGTGTACATGGTTCTCTCCTCCCCATTTGATCCTCACAACAACCCTGTGAGGTAGGTTTAGACTGAGAGGCAATGACTAGCCCAAGTTCATCTAGTGAGCTTCATGGCTGAGTGGGATTCGAATACTGGTCTCCCAGCATCACTGCACACTAGGGTTGCCAGGTCCATGGCCTGAGACTGATCCTGTATATTTAGGAGAAGAGAAGGTCAGCCAAGCGCAGGTGTTCTTGCAACTCTGCAATGGGAAAAACCACAAGGTGGAATTCTCCCTCCCCCCTCCACAACTTTTAAAGATACAGAAGACCTCTTGGAGGCCGGTCCTGGCAACCCTAGGCACCACCCACCACTGCATGAAGGGAAAGGGTCAAGCAGCAGCTAGGTTCACCATAACCGTTCTGAAGGTCTGGAATGACTTCCCAAACTCAGAAAGAAATCTTGTGTCCCTGATTCCATGCCAGAGGGCAGGGGTACCTTTCAGATGTTGTTGACCTCCAGCTCCCATGCCCCCCCAGCATGGCCAAAATTAAGGGATGATGGGAGCTGCAGTCCAGCACTATCTAGAGGGCCTAAGGTTAGCCGCTCCTGCCAGAGGAGTTGCAAGATCTATTTTCTCTACTGTCTTTGGTAGTTGATGAATATAGTGCCCAAGGGAAGCAGTGTTCCTTTGTTAAACTGTGGCTTCTGTATGGCATTTTGTTGAATTGGTTATTGATCATTATGAGTTTCCCCCCCTGAAAAACTCAGTTGATACGATTCTGAAGTATACTAATGTGTTTTTAAATATGTATGTAATCAAGTAGCCACTTTGCACCTTGGCTGTGGAGTGGCTTCTCCTAAACCAGCCAGGGAAAATGGTCTGGCTGCTTTTGAAGCAACTAGGGTGTTTGCACTCCTACTTACAACCAGTCCAAGGGGGTGATGGCATTACCTGTCATTTTCCTCCTCTTTAGTCACAGTGTTGCCCTTGTATAACTCCACAGGGAGGATGAGGATGAGGATGGAACTAGAGTGAGTTGAGCCTACCTATCATTGGCTATGGTTCCATTTACAGCATGGACTGTTACTGGATGGCCTCCCCCCCCATTTAAATGGCTTGCACATGGAAGCCTCTTTACCATGTACAAGCCCTGATATTTGGAGTGAGGCAAAAGTGGTTCAAACTAAAGAAAGAAAAAAGAAAGAAGCTTTGCAAATGTGTTTCCACAAGTTACTAGCAAAATTCTCACTATCCTGCCCACCCTCCATCAATAGCTATGATAGGAGCTGCTGCTGCAGATCCATGCCCCGCTGTAGCAGAATTCCAATGAAAAAAAGAATAAGATACAGAGAGCCAGCCATTACAGTACAGGGAGAGATTTTGTTAAGACTGGTGGTTTCTAAGAACCCTAAGAATTACTGCATAGTGTGCCCCTATGGTCTACTGTTTCTGTTCAATTTCACTAAAAATTCATACCTCTAGTCCAGCCTTTCCCAACCAGTGTGCCTCCAGATGTTGTTGGAACACAATTCCCATCTTTCCTGACCATTCGCAATGCTGGCTGAGGCTGATGGGAGTTGTGGTCCAACAACATCTGGAGGCACACTGGTTGGGAAAGACTGCAGTCTAGTCAGTGTTCCAGTGGCTTCCAATCTGAATTTATGTTCTTGGTTCAGCGATTAAATTTTATGTGTCCATTTGTGTCCACTGGGTGTCCATAAGCTAGGACTGGGTGTCCATTTGGACACGCAACTGTTACTTTAAAAAATGCCTAGTGTCTCACCAGTCTTAATGGGCACCAGACACCCCTGGTACCTGTATGGCTCAGTTGTTCATCTGTGGGGGTTTTGTGGGGGGGTTGGTTGGTTACATTTTCATTTTATCTGCACAAGCTTAATCTTAGGCAAAACCAGCAAAAAGTTTTGTAGTACTACCTCCCTTAAAGATCAACAAATGTTGTTATGGCATAAGCTTTTGGTGGGCTAGAGTCTATTTCATCAGGTGCATGAAGTGTAATCCTCATCAGCTGCAAAAGGTATATTAATACACAGTGGTAAGAAAGGAGTGGTAAGCAGTGAGGTCAGAGGGAAACACAAGGCAAAAAAAAAATACAAATAGTGGCAATTCAATGAGAGCAAGTATCGGGGACCTTGGACCGTCTGGATGTTTCTCAACTACAGCTCCCATGAGCCCCAGCAAGTATGGCCAGGGATGATGGGAGTTGTAGTTCAGCAACATCTGGAGGGCCAAAGGTTCCCCACACCTGAATTAGAGCTAGGATTAAATGTAGAATTAGAACTGTGACCCTATAGATAATGAAAAGCAGGGACACAGGAAGCTGCCTTATGCCAAGTCAGACCATTCTCTACCCTGGCAGATACCTGCTCTCCACGTTTTCAGAGAGGGGACATTCCCAGCCCATCCTGGAGATGCCAAGAATTGAACTTGGGCTCTTCCGAACGCAAAACGGGCTCCCCTTTCAACTTAAGTGTACATCCAGCAGTGTAGTGGCAAAGTCAGAAGTGCAGGGTCCAGGGACAGCTCCAAAAGGTGGCTAGGTTGGGCCCTGGCCAAGGGCTCCTGTGGCCCAGAGGGGCCCCTGAAAGGCTCCTCCTTAGGGTGGGAGGGTAGCACTCCCATTCTGTGATCCATGGCAGCATCCGCTCCCAAACCTGCCACAGATCGTGGAAAGGGAGCTCCTGGGCACCCCCCAACACAGTAAACACAGGATTCAGTAAGCCCATCTGCCTCTCCTGTCCCTGTGAATAACATGCATGCTGCACGCACATGTCTGCCATCAACCAAGATGGCGATAGAGTCTTCCCTAAGGGGCTGATCTTGGTTGATGGTAGGCATGTGCGCATAGCGCACACGTCATTCACAGGGACGGGAGAGGGATGTGATGTGCGGGTGGGCTTATTAGCTCCACACTGCCTGTATGAGGGGGATTGGGCTATGACACCATGGGCCCAGGGCAGGCTGGTGCCCAAGGGCCCAGTCATGCCTGCTGCCAGCCCTGGCAAGATGCTTTCATGATAGTAACACCCATACCCTCTCCCCCCTTTTTTCTGCTGCTGGGATGAGACTGAGATCCTTTCTAATGCCTTCTCCCACAACAACAGACATTCCTAGGAGCCAATCAGCATGAAAGGAGTGTTAGCTACTGAAAAGAATCTTCTCAGTGGCTGACTCCCCTCCTTTCACTCTAATTGGCTTCAATCAGCAGGAAAGGAGCATGTTAGAAGACTCTTCTCAGCAGCTAACACACTCCCCTTTCATGTTGATTGGTTCACAGGCCCTGCTGGGACCCTGCTCCCAAAAAAGGAAGGGGCCTAAGACCCCCCTTCCGACCCCAGACGATTACACCTCTGTGTACACCTAAAACCAAAAGTGCGTTAGAAGGGAAGCAGTCTTTATTTCTCCCAAGTATTGTATAGAAGATTAAAAGAACAAACACCAAATCTTTCCAAATGACGACGATGCCGAAGGCTTTAATCCGGAGTCAACCCAGCTGCAGTCGATCCGAACGAAACGCGCAGCCCCCAGAGCCGCCGCGCGCCGCGGAGTCTCTTTAACACTCTCCGCCGGCGAGTGTGAGGTTGCGTGTTGCCGCTTTGTCAGTCCTTGGACGCGAACCAATGAGTGCGCAGCGTAGGAGGGCTGTCCGCAATCCCATATCTTGGAGCGTGTCTCGGTACCAGACCACGAGTGGAGATAATTGTCGTGAAGAAGTATCTCTCCCGGCGCGTGGAGGCTTGCGCTCCACTTAGGGCTCCAGTCAAGCGCTAGGTTTTTTCTCTCTGTCTCTTCCTCCTCGCGTCTCCCTTTCAGTAATCCTTACCAAAAAAGAAAAGAAAAGGCATCCTCTTGTCTCTGTTGGCTTAAGAGGACCCCGCGATCGGACGTGGGGGAAAGCTGCTACGAGAGAGACGAGCCGGAGACGCGATAGCTCTCTATATAACAAAACCCAACCTCGAGCATGACTGGACTTCTGGCAAAAATGCACAGCCCTCTCTTTTGGGCGATCTTGGCCGGGATGGCTTCGCTGTTCTTCTTCCAAGGTAAGGGAGATCATTCTCTCCGCTGCACGGTTTGTTATTGTTGTTATTACTTGCCTGTCTGGTTGCCTTTGCTGCAAGGGAGAAGCAGGGAGGTTTGGAATAGCCTCCACATTCCCACAGATGATTTCTCTCCCCCCCCACAAATATAATATCGATCTGGGTCTCGCTGCTGTTGGAGTAGCAGCGTAGACTGTGCAATTTGTGGATTGCAGGTTGTTGATGGCTTTATTCGTTTCAGCGTTACCCTTCGGTTATTTCTGATTCCGGAGCGTGAGAGTCCGCACGCCCCCGGCCCCCTCTGTCTTATGGATAGCAGTGGCAGATGCAAAAACAAACGACAAAAAAGGTGTACGATCTTCTTGTTGGCATCGTTGGCCAAGATCATCTTCTGGCTGGGTTTTCCTTTAAGGAAAAGGATGGGAAACTTCTATGTGCAAACTTCTGCAGCTGCTAAGTGGCAGGAAATAATTTTGGGCGGGGGGGGGAGAGAGAGAGAGAGATGGGGGGAAAGGTAATGGCTGAGAAATGGTCGCGTCCTCTTTTTCTCCCCAAATGATTTCTCCTCCTGAATGGTGTAGTAGGGTAAACTTCTCTGCTATGTGTGGGTTGGGTTGCGAAAGGTACAGCAAGAAGGATGGATCAAGGAGGTGTAGGGCTGTGTGCTTGTTATAATTTGTCCAGCTCCTGATCCATGGTGGCTAGGGGGGTGTTCTCGTGAGACAGCCGAGGCTTTTACAGCTGCTGTTGGCGTCCCCTTTTCAACTCGCCTTGGCTTGGCTTGAATTTCTCTCCAAGATGTGTCAATGGCAGTGTGAGTTTATGGTTGCTACGGACTCCCCTCTCTCCAGCAGTGTGTGTTTCCTTTCCATTTCACCCCCTGGAGTTCTTGCCTGAAGGAAGGCGAGGGAAACTTCGCCGGTGGCGACTGAAAGGGTGACAACAAGCCATATTGTCATATAGCACACGCTCTCCCCCTCCCCTCTTCCAGTTCAGTTTAGGGTGGCCACACCACGGATGCAGATGAGGACTTGGCTTCCTGCACCTTTAATAGTGGTGTTGAAGAGGCAGGTGTAGCTTGTCATGGAAACTGCTGAAATCTTTTCTTCCACACCACTATTAAAGGTGCAGGAGCCCTCTTCTCCTTGGCACCAGGGCCACCCTAAACGCGGGTCGGCGGGCGTGTAGTACACGAAGCCTCCCCAGGTGCCCCAATGTATTGAGTCGGATTTGCAAACACAGCCCTCTCTCCACCCTAGCCCAGTTGCTTAAGCAGACTGGGAAAAGCCAGGTTTGACAGGGGGTTCAGGGCAGAACCAAAGATGCCCTTTGATGCTTCTCCTCTGCTTCTCCCCCCCCCACCTCCAAGAGGCTTTTAGTCTCCTTCCGACTGCCTAGTCCTCTCCATAAACTTAATTAAATACTTTCCTCGTAATCCTCCCTGACCCCTCCAGCTAAGGTCAATAGACTTGAGAGAGACTTAATTCACTTCGCTTTGGAGCTAGCCAGATATTCCCTGGAGTAAAGAGGAATGGGTGGGTGGGTGAGCAGGTGGCCAGATGGTGGGGAGGTAGAGAAGAGGGTGTGGAGAAAGCAGGGTGATGTAGAGAACCAAACACCTTGGGGATGGGCTGGCAGCTGGCTGTGGGAGGCAGCCAGACAGGTGTGCATGGACTTGGGTTTGTCTGTGCATTTCATTGGTGGGGGAAGGAGGGATGGGCCCATGCGCTTCTGCTGTGCATCATGCTGGCAAAGATGTCAGTTTGTGTTAGTTTCTGTGCAACCATCTGGAGATGCCGGCACAGCCTGTCCTTTCCACAAGGCTTGAGCTTTTATAAGGAGAAGGTGTGTTGCGTTTCTGCAGTGCTGGTGGGGCTTTTTGGCGGTAAGGAGGTGTCTGCTTTTTGTGGAGTTGGAGGCTGCCCTATGTCTGTAATTGGTGTCTTTTTGGGTAAAAAAACAGAGGTGCTGGTACTCATATCTTGATAGAAGTGCAGTGGATGCCAGCACAAAATAGCTGCTATGGACAACAGAGAAAGAGGTGCTGGTACTCCCTGCCGGTGAGCACCATAAAAAAAAAGAAGAGCACTGCCTATCAGGGTTATTAAATTGTAAAAATGGACACCCTCCCGTTCTTGCCTGGGATGCATTCACTGAAAAAGGTTTTGAAAGATTCCCTAATGCAACACAATACCTTTATCTTGCAGCATGGTTGAAAGTGCCTTTGGACTGTTGAGGTTTATCGAGGCTGCCGCTGCTTTTGGCAGTTCACTTGTGTGGCCCTAAAGTTTGTGCGTGCACACTTGTCCCACTGAGGAACGTAGGGTGCTGCCTTATACTGAGTCAAGCCATTTGCCCAACTAAGTCAGCATTGTCTACCCTGGCTGGCAGTGGCCCCTCAAAGATTCCTAGCCTTGCTGCAGATGCTGGGCATTGAACTTGGGAAGGTCTGAATGTAAGAAGAGTCCTTCTGAATCAGGCCAATGGCCTTTGTAGTTGAGCATCCTGTTCTCAGGGCAGCAGAGCAGATGCCAATCAACAGTTCAGAAGCAGGACTTAACTGCAACCACACTTTCTCTGCCTGTGACTTCCAGCAGCTGACATTCAGAGGCAAGACACAGCATGCAAAGCAGAAGCTCTACTATTGAGCCTCAGCCTGTCCATCGACTAAATTTTGGTGTTCCTCAGCCTGGTAACAACCCAAACTCACCTTGCCCCCCCCAACCCAAAATATAGGTGTTTGGACTAGAACCGTGTGCAAATGGGAGGGGGAAATTAAACTGAGGAGTGATGGCAACCGTTGAACTGGATTTCTCCTGGAGAAGTTGTGTGACAGTCCTGAGGGGTTACGATTAGCAGTGAGTTTTCCCCCAAGTGTCTTTCCCCCCCTTGTCACTGCAAGTGGCAGCAGCGATATATTGTGTTGGCCATGGGGCCACCATTTTGAATTCTCCATAATGCCCCAGATCTAGTGGGATTCTATGACATTGTAGCAAAAGAGGGTGGCTGTGATGAGAGAGTTCTGCAAAGGGGCCTTTTTCAAGGGGGTTGGTGGAAGGAAAAAATTACCAAAATTTTCTCCCAGGCAAAATGTCTTCTAGTTTGGCCTACAGGTAGGAGTTGTTCTCTTGAATGTTCACCCACATAAAAAGCTTCCTGCATGTAGAAAGCCAGCATATCAAGGAGAAATAGAGGAGCTACTTCAAACTTTTATCCTTGATGTGCTGGCTTTCTAAGTGCAGGGAACTTTTGTCTTCAAGGCCATAACTCCTGAAGTGGAGCAACCCATAGATCTGCAACTTCAGTCGTCATGTTAATTCTGTGGCTTATCAAGCCTTGAGTTTATTGTCAACTTTCCTCCCCAGAACCAGATGTCATCAGAGGACACTGGTGCCCTTTTTCACTTGTGATTCTTTACCATCTTACTTTGGTTGGAATTCTGTCCATCCTTCCATTTCAACCAGTTCACAGCAGCAAAAACATGTGCCTTGGAAAGACACCTCTGTTCTGTTCTGTAGCAGCAACAATAGTACATAACCCTGCAAAAAGGTTGCCCTAGGCAACTACCTAGGAGGCACACTGTTCAGGACAGCCCCAGCTGATGCTCAGGTGTCCTTAATGCTGAGCGGTAGGTAGGTAGGTAGGTTACTGTAACTGTATACACCAAAGGTCTCTCCAAAAAGTTGCCCTGGGTTTAGAAAGTTGAAATTACTTTGTGATGCCCCTTTTGCGATTAGGCAATATTTCCTCTTTAAATACAGCCAGTTAAACATTGGCCAATGAAATCTTGACATTGTTGACTTGTTTTGGTTATCCAGTGTTGGAACAGCTGATGGTTTTGACTTCAGAAGGACTGTTCTGATTTTTGCCGCTTCAGAACTACTCCCCCACTAAAAAAAATGGCATGGGGTCCTTTAAATCCTTTTGTAATTGTTTATGTAGTTCTTTTTAAAACAGGCTTGATGTTGTTAACATTTGTACCCCACCCTTCATCCAAAGGTTACAATAATTTAAAAATACAGCATTAAAACAACACAGATGACTTCAACTGTCTCATTTCTCCTAAGGCTTTATCCTTTGATTTTGGAGAATCTGCATGTCCTGTGCACTGGAGCGCTTCTAGGCTGCACATTCCGTTCATACAGAGCGTTCACGGAACCTATTGGGCCCCTTTGATGCCCTGCAGTTGAGGAAGGTTAAGTGGTGGGCAATCTGTCTTTCAAAGAAGCTTACTTGCCATCCTCTGTCTTCTAACTGTGTCATCTCCGATAAGCTTCTAAGGAATGCAGAAATTCTAGGGAGGGCTGTCACTTAGTGGCAGAGCACACAGTTTGCATGCAGAAGGTCCTAAGGTTCAATCCCCAACCTTTCCAGGTAGGCTTGGGGAAAGACCCCTGTCTGAAACCCTAGAGCAGGGGTCCCCACACCATGGCCTGCAGACTGCCAGTGGTCCATAAGCTTTATTTGGGTGGTCCACAGCCTATCTGTGGATTTGTGGTTGAAGACAGGAAATGGCACATCCATTGCATTTTATGTTCACATTGATTTTTAATTGTATTTTTATCGCTGCTTTTATTTCATATGTTGTGTTGTATTACAGTGTGAATTCTATGGAATTCAAATTGTAACACAATAAAATACAACATACAAGAGGCAAAATAAGCAATAAAATATAATTAAAAACCATACAGCATCTAGTGCAGCAAATTACAATTGCTACAACAGACAGAAAAATCATTAAGCGGTCCAGCAAGACCCTCGGCAATTTTCAAGTGGTTCGTGGAGAAAAAAGTTTGGGAATCGCTCCCCTAGAACCCTGGGCTCCTACTGGAAGGGTGGGACATAAATCAAATCAATAAATAATAGAGAGTGGCTACCAGTCAGTACCAGACCAGGGGTGGGAGACTTCACACTTACATGATCTACTTTGCCTTTCTTAGAATTCCAAGGTCCACCAGCCTGCTGCAAAATAATAGCTCAGCCGGAAGGTCATGTCCTAAGAATTAAGGAGCAGGATGCTTCGGAGCATATGCTCCAGCCCAGAAATTTGTGATCAGTACCAGAACCAAGCTCTTAACAAGTCCATTCACGCTCAAATTTCAGTAGTCGCTAAAACATGTCTTCCTCTAAAGTAGCTTTCTCTTCCAGCAAACTTATTGGACAGGTGGGGATGTGTTTTAGTTATTGTCAATGTTAGATAAGCAATAGGGAGTTGGAAATCCTTGTCGATCTTCAGCAAATCACACAGAGATCCGCTAGTAGAACCTGATCGACTTTTGAACCACCCTAGGTTTAGACACTACTGAACTAGATGGACCAGTGGTCCGACTCTGTATAAGTCAGCTCCTTTCCTCTGAAAAACAACAGGGTTTGGTTAAAACCAGCCTCATGTCTGACAACATCAGGTCATGGCTGCAGGATCTAATAGACAGCACACAGTTAATTAGAAATCAACAAGAGTTCTCTCCTCCCTGCACAAATAGTATTGTGCAATTCTGAATCACTGCAACTGGTCGTCAGACTTGTAGTTTGCACTCTTGATGTCCAGATTTGCTCTGTTTGCATGTTTCAATTTAGTTTGTGCTAAATGTTGCCTTTTGCGTGCAGTTCAGTCGTGGAATAGTACCATTACACTTACTCGTCTTTGTCCTGTAGTAAATGAAGATAAGAACTTCAAATGTTTAACACCCATGGAATCAGACAACTAGACATAGGCCATCTGGATTAGCTGAATGCTGCAAGAATGAACTTCCAATCAAATAATTTAATGAAGCTGCAATTTTCCTGCATAGCAACAAAGCTTTTGTTGTTGTTATTTTCAAATAATCCTTGCTGAGAAGAGCCTAGGTACTTGTTGCTAGAAATGGCCTGTCGTTAACCCATACCAGAATCCAATCTTTCTCTTTGCTTGCTTGATCATATAATTCAAGTGTTCAATTATACTTATGGATTTAGTTTTGTAGACCTTTCACTCCTTCCCCCATCCCTATCACATTTCTTCTCCTATTTCATCTCTGGATGGTTCATGGTTTGTAATATGAGTATATATGTATACTCAGCTTGTGGCGGTGACATCTCTGATCCTCATTGTGTAAGCTGGTTGAATAGCATGCACATGCCTTGTTTGCAGCCCAGGCTCTGTGAGGGAAGGAAAAGATGTCAGTTTGGCTGGGATAAAATCCCCACACAGTCCCTAGGGACAATAAGCCCTTTGCTGCAAGTGAAGGACTGGGAAGGAATCCCAGTAAGCTCTGTGTGTGTGTGTGTGTGTGTGTGTGTGTGTGTGTGTGTGTGTGTGTGTGTGTGTGTGTGTGTGTGTGTGTGTGTGTGTGTGTGTGTGTGTGTGTGTGTGTGTGTGTGTGTGTGTGTGTGTGTGTGTGTGTGTGTGTGTGTGTGTGTGTGTGTGTGTGTGTGTGTGTGTGTGTGTGTGTGTGTGTGTGTGTGTGTGTGTGTGTGTGTGTGTGTGTGTGTGTGTGTGTGTGTGTGTGTGTGTGTGTGTGTGTGTGTGTGTGTGTGTGTGTGTGTGTGTGTGTGTGTGTGTGTGTGTGTGTGTGTGTGTGTGTGTGTGTGTGTGTGTGTGTGTGTGTGTGTGTGTGTGTGTGTGTGTGTGTGTGTGTGTGTGTGTGTGTGTGTGTGTGTGTGTGTGTGTGTGTGTGTGTGTGTGTGTGTGTGTGTGTGTGTGTGTGTGTGTGTGTGTGTGTGTGTGTGTGTGTGTGTGTGTGTGTGTGTGTGTGTGTGTGTGTGTGTGTGTGTGTGTGTGTGTGTGTGTGTGTGTGTGTGTGTGTGTGTGTGTGTGTGTGTGTGTGTGTGTGTGTGTGTGTGTGTGTGTGTGTGTGTGTGTGTGTGTGTGTGTGTGTGTGTGTGTGTGTGTGTGTGTGTGTGTGTGTGTGTGTGTGTGTGTGTGTGTGTGTGTGTGTGTGTGTGTGTGTGTGTGTGTGTGTGTGTGTGTGTGTGTGTGTGTGTGTGTGTGTGTGTGTGTGTGTGTGTGTGTGTGTGTGTGTGTGTGTGTGTGTTGGGGGGGAATGGACTAAGAGCAGATAATGCAAGGGGGTGTGGAAGATTGAGAGAGCGAGCAGAGAAGGCAGCAGAGTGAGGCAATTCCTTGTCTGTGGGCTTTTAGGAGAAGCTGATATATGGCCTGTGGTTTGTTTCATACGTAAAGGCGCTGGGGTGGAAGATTTATCAGATCTGAAGGGATGGCTTACAGAAAAGGATTGCTAGACTGCCACAACATCATATCCCAGGTTGGCTGTGCTGTGGCTTGCAATAAGCCAGTCTTCTCGCATCAATGTGGCTGGCCTGCTTAGGAAGCCAACCATATCCCAAAGTCATTCCCTCGCCCTTCTCTTCTCTACTTTGGTCTTCAGCATCTCTCTCTTTATTTGACGGGGGCTGCTATTTCCTTGCTTCTCTGACTGCCTGCAGCAAAGGAATGTAGTATCAGCAGCAGGTTGGTACTCCTTCCTCTTGAGGTACATTGGGAGCTGCCTAATACTGAGTCAGACCGTTGGTCTATCTAGTTCAGTATCATCTACATGGCAGTGCAGGCAGGTTCATTAAGGTGAATGGGGATCTCCCTGCCCTGCCAGCCTCAGTCTGCCCCCAGCCAGTCCCCACTTGTTCTGCCTTTTTTACTTACAACCAGTCCAAGGGGGTGACACTGCCTGCCAGCTTCCTCCTCCTTAGCCTCCGTGTTGGCCTTGTGTAGAAGTCAGCAGGGAAGAGGATGGGAACAAACTCAGAATGCGTTGGCTCTGCCTGCCATTGGCTCTGGTTCCGCCCACTGTTGGGCTCCTGGTCTTCCGCCCTACCAGTTCCAACGGGCACCAGCTGCCACTGCCACACTGATGGGCAGTGGCTCTCCAGGATTTCAAGAAGGGGTCTCTCTCAGCCCTACCTGAAGATGTTGTGAAATGAACCTGGGACCTTCTGCATGCAGAGCATGTGTTCTGTTGGTGCAAGACAAAGCATTTCCCACGGTCTGGTCTAGTGTTTTGATTAGAGTGGGTGCAGTGGAGGGGAGGTGGTGATTAGTTCTGAAGGGCCTTGGCCTCCCCATCGAGCAGATGTTGATTAATAGGAGATTCCGATTTCTGAAGCTGGGGAGGAGAAAAAGAGGTAACAGCAAAGGAGCTGTCCGCTTCAGCACAGACCTTGTTCCTGCCCCAACTCCATAAGAAGTGCAATGGTTGCTATTTTTGCATTCTCTTTTCTAGCAGTCATTTCACTTCCTCTTAGGAGGATTTGTTCCTTTGAAATGCTTTCTGATCAGTTTTGTTTGGCTATAGCCTTTTGTTCATCTCCCTGGCATCTCATTTATTCTTTTGGTAGTCTCCCTCCTCTCTCCTAGCACAAGGCAAAGATTCTTGAAAAGGGAAAGCTGAGAAATGATTTTTTTTTTTTATTGGGGCCTCGTACTAAGCCTGGCAATTTAAGATTCGGCACAGCAGGCCGAGTTCATTTTTTCTGTTGCCGACTTGTGGCAGCCGAAATGTGAATGAGTGACTTCTTTTTGCAGGCACAGAGCCCATGTGGATAGAAAGTGGGAGCAGATTGCATCTTCCAAATTTTCCCCACTCCCCTTCTGCTGTTCCACCCACTGGAAAAGTGACATAACTCTGCACCCTGTCAAGAGATTTTTCAGCTGAGATCAGAGCATGGATTTAAATTTTGACATTTTCTTTTTAAAAAATCTTGGTTATGAATAATTTATAACTATGATCACACATGTGCAATTCACAAGTTTTTTTTAAAAAAATGCTGTAAATTAGCAGTGTTTTATTTATTACTGACTTTATACTTTACTTGATATGTAAATGTCCTAAAGTTTTCGTTAACTCTATAATAAATATTTGCTACTTTTGCCAAATAATTTTGTGTGCGTATGTGGTAAGGCCAGCCTGAATGTTGCACAAAGCAGGGCAATGATTGTGCCACAGTGTGGTTGCAATTTAAATGGCAGATACTACAGTTTATTTATGCATGATCCTGGACCTGCTAGGAGTGTGCATACACCTCAAGATTCACTTTGTACATATGCATTTAAAAAAATTCTGACCTGTATATGAATTGCTCTGTGCTATCTCCACTTCACTCTGAGCTGTAAGTTCTGAGCGACTTTCTATAAAACGAAGCCCTTCCCCCCCCTTCACTAAAATGGAGAATCTAAAAATGGCTGTAATTTTTTCCTTTTCACAGAAGTGGATGAAATTTGCAGGCATATCAGCTCCTCTGGAGTTGATTAAACCTGCCAAACTGTTGGCAGATACAACCAGGTATCCAGGGTTTTTGTGGAGGGCACCTTTGGAATTTTGATTTTTTTAAAAAGAAAAATGATCACTTTCATTTCTGCCAGAAATGGATGTACTTTGCAGGGCTGGTCACCCCTTCTAAGGAGATGAAGCCTGTCGAATTTCAGAATGATAGCTGTTGTGATTGTTTTGCAAGGACAGATTTTACCGCTGGGTGTGGGTGGAATAAAAAACATGGCGGGCAGGTGGTAGAAAAATGATAATTGTCCCCCAGGAAAGACTTGTGTGGGGAAATTTTCATTCTCCCAGCACACGCTGTGTTGCCCCAAGGATCACTGGTGAGAGATTCAGAATTTGGATCTTCTGAGTCTCATGACTTCTGAGGTTCCAGAGTTGTTTTTCTATGAATGGATTTGTGTTTCCATCAGTGAAAACAGCACTACCAAAACCCTAACATCAGATTATATCCATTTCAATTTTGGGTTTGGTGGTAATTCCATCTTCTGCTTGAATTGCAAGTTATTAGTCTCTCTACTGTCTAGCTCTACATGGCTGCTTTCCCCATTTGTACAGGCATTTTGAAAATCATAGTTTATGCCAATACAAAGCATTTGTTTTGTATACAAATTTGCCTAGGAATGCCTTACACAGCAGCACTACTTTCTCACTCTTTATGTCCCCCAACCATCTTGCAGTATTTATTTTTCTGGGAAACTACCTGTGCTAAACATTAGGGGCCATATTTGGTTGAGCTGACTCTGGAGTGGCTACCTGTTGGCAGTGCCACTACTGCCTGGTTGGCATTGCCCCAAGGCAGGGCCTTCTCAGCAGTGGTTCCCTGTTTATGGAATCCCCCCCGTGAAGAGTGTTTATCTTCTTCATTGTTAGCATTCAGGATTTTTAAAAAATCCATGTTTCCCAAGGCATTGATGAGTGAAATGGACTGTTCCTGGCAATCTGGAAATTATTAGCTGTGAGAATCTGTGACGGTTTTTAAATGCCTTATATTTATATTTAAAATTTGTATTTGCTCCTTTGTGGACTGCCCCCCTCGGTGCCTTTGGGAGGAAGGACTGCATAGAAATTTCATAAACAAATAAAATAAAGAATATTTGGCTGGTCTAATTTTGCACTAACAAAACAACAATTGGTGCACTTCTCTCCCTGTACCTGTTGCTCAGGTATCTATCTGTCCCTGAATTTACCTCCTTCACTTCTATATTAGTGAGCTGTTTATAGTCATTCATTTCTATGAGCATAGGGCTACAACATTTTAAAAAATGGAGGAGAAAGTGTGGAATTTTGGAGAATAGCTGCATTTGGGGGGTTTATTTGTTTGGGAAGTGCAAATTAGGTAGGTTCAAATTAAAATGCAAGCCAGTTGAATTTCTCTGAGTGCTCCAACCCTTATATCAGACTGTCACTGAGGTGGGGTGAGCAGAGCCTAAGGCTGAGAGACAGAACTGGTAGAAAACCACAATTTGGTTTTTGATTGTACATGAGGTGAGATTTGAAATGGGGTGGTGGTCTTCTGGGTTATAGTCTGGTCTGCCAGTCATGGTTCTCCATTGGTCTTTAGTGAGACAAAGATGGTTTGATCACAGCTTGTTTACACAGACAGAGAACTGTCAAAAGGCACATAAAGTGTTTTCCAAACAGGCAATTAAGGGTGTATGTGTATGAGAATTTACACGTTTCCAGGCTTGCAGAGGAGTTGAATGCCACAGGCTTGCCAAGTTCCATCTCTTAGAAAAGACAGTTCTAAACAAATTGCGACAGTAGTTCAATCCTATTTTCCCCAGCATGGGGTGGTGTGTTGTGTTAAAATTACTGTCTTGACTGAGATTTGGGGGGAGAGAAGTGAATGAGAGGCTTTTTGGCTGCTTTTTGGTTTGTGCATGATGGCGCCGATAAATGTGTATTTAAACAAATATATTGACTTCTTTCTGTTAATATCAAGATTTATTGTCCCTTGCAGAAAATAATAATAGCCTTGACTTCACTGGGGTCAATATTTACTACTCGGCTTGATAAAATCATTATTAGTCACCTCGGCAGCCGCCAATCGGTGCCTAATAAATAACAATAGTAATAACTGATGTTTACAATCTTAGACATCCCAATTACATAGTACATGTGCACAGTGTATTCTGCTTGCTTTATGACTCTGATCCACAGACATTTCTGGCAAGTTCCATTGGACCCTTTTTCTGTTTTTCCTAAACCACAACCTTTATCCCACCCCTTTGCCTGATGTTCCACCTTGGATTACAAGGAGCTAGTTTAGAAAGCCAGGGAAATAGAGGAGGACAGGCTGTAATTTCAGGCTGTTTGGGGCAGGAGCTGATTTCCTGTGCTCACACCCCTGTGAAGAATAGTGAATGGAGGCCTACATGTAGGTCTCTCTCTCTCTCTCTCTCTCTCTCTGTGTGTGTGTGTGCGTGCGCATGCACATGCACATGCTGCTGTTCTGTGTAAACACAGGGAAGTGTGCAGAATGCACTACAGGATGGACAGTCAGCCTGTTGAAAATCTCCTGCCTTTCCTTTTTGTTTGAAATGAAGCAAGCTTCTGGTCCTCAAGATTGCTTTGACAACCCACCCTGTGTACTAGGACAGGATGAAGATGAGGGAGGTATTCAATGCCAGCCCTATTCAGACTAGACCCTGGATGAAGAGTGGGCAATAAATGCTAATTATGATGATGATCGTAATAATAATAATTTCCATGCTATTTTGCAGCCATGTGCAAAAGGTTCAAAAGTGACTTTTACTGTTGTCTTTGAAAATGTTCCCTAAATATGACTCTAATGTTTCTCCATGGTATTGGTCGATTGGAGTAGCTTCTTGAGAAATGAGTTTCCACAGTCATTGGTAACGTAATGTTCCACCGAGACAACATTCCTTTCAATTACTCCTTTGTAGCTCTCTACGATCCTGGCATCTCCTCCTGTCTCTTGTTTTTCTTAATCTTGCATTTTTCAGGGACTTGTGTAGTGCTTTTGATTCTTGGAGAGCCAAGGCTTCTAAGCAACTGATCTGCCCATTTCTCTACCCCCTTGGCTGCTTTAGCTTTTAAAAGCAACCTTAGCCCACAGAACTTTTTTTTTTATTTTCTTATTTTGAGGACTGGGGGTGGGAATGACAATTTGACAGATCTAGGTCAAATCTGGCAGGAACTGCTGTCTTCCATGCTGACTTGCCTTTAAAAAGCAGGAAGAGAAAAGTGGATCAGCCTAATTCCCAAGATCCCAAGAGCTCACTGTGAGGAATGGTACACTGCCACTAGTTGCCAGCTGTAGATGGGAGAGAGGATGCAATAACATGTGATAAGATGATGAGAATCCTGAGGTCAGGTCATAGCAGGGAACAGCTCAGCAGAATCATTTTTCAAAAAACCAAATGTGCCAAATTGTTGGGGGTTTGGAGAAGGGCAATTTTGACTGCAGGCTCCAAACAATGCCAAGAAGTAGTATAATGCCCTGAACTATCTCTTCTAGCTAGTGTGAATGTTGGAGCATGCAAGTGTACCAGGAGAGGACAGGAGATGGGGGGAGGTATTCAGTGCCAGTCCTATTCAGACTAGACCTATTGAAGTTAATGGATATGACTGACTTAGGTTCATTAATTTCATTTGGTCTACTCTAAGTTAGTAATGCCTATAAACCAATGGGTCTACTCTGAGTATGAGTAGCATTGAATACCACACAATGGGTCTACTCTGATTAGAAGTTAGTTGGATACAACCCAAGGCAAGTACCTTGGGGGGGGGAAAAAACCCCTGCATTACTATGTTGGTGAAATTGATCACTGTATGCCTGTCATCTTTGAGTTAGTGTTGTATAGTAGTTAGAACGTTGGGTTTGGGCTAGGGAGACCAAGGTTCAAATCCCCCCTCATCCATAAAAATCATGGAGTGAACTTGAGCTCACCATGCTCCTTTATTTATTTATATCCTGCCCTTCCTCCCAGCTACTCTTTTAGCCTAATCTACTACTTAGGGTGAACATAGGAAGCTGCCTGTCATGAGCCCTGTGAAGTGGTCCTGGAGTGAAGAAGAAGGTGCAGAATGGGACCCGAGTGAGGGTCTTAGTGGCTTGCAACTAGGAAGTGCTGAGACAGTAGATTTCAGTACTTTTTACAGGGATAGCTCCTCCCTCTTAGCTCCAGTTACAAGAGAAGGAACACAGCTGAACAGGAGCCTATCCCTTCTCCTCCCCTCCACCCCCCTCTTCTCCCAAAGTGCTGCCGCCATGCACACCTCCTCTAGAGGAGGAGGCTCTCAATGAGGTGCCACTGCCCCATCAACCCAGGCACACAGACAACTGTGACAGCAGACTCAGCTGGCCCCCACTTTACCATGGAGGATGAGTGCTAGCATGCATGTGCATTCCCTTTCTGTGACCGCTCACCCAAACCTACTTAAGGATTGTAAGGGTGTGTGTGAAATTGCTACAACAACATCTTAGCTTTGAGTAGTAATGCCTGATGATTATGTGTAGAGATGTAGAATCCTGTGTAACCTGTAAGCTGATCCAAGGAGTGTTCTAAACTGAAGTTGCTCATTAAACATACTGGAGAAAAAGACATAGACTCGCTGGTGTATGATTCTAATGGGCTTGGCCAGGGCATGGGTTGATCTGCTGATCAGTTGCAAAATCTCTTTGAAACTGTTTTTTTTAAAAAATGCACTCATGCTGCTGCCACCAGATTTTAGATTTAAAAGGGGCAGGGTTTGACTAGCATCATATGCCCCTGTTTTCAGAAGAGAGAGGTGGAGGTGCACTGGAACCGGCAGAACAGTGAGTGTGTTTCTGTGCTAATAGTATAGCCAAGTCAGCCTCTGAGTTAATGGGCTCTTTGAATGGTCAATCTGCATATCCAAAGGGATGTGACCAAGAGAGATTCTGTTGCTATTGGAACTCTTTCCCCCAAACCTATGGGCCTTGGGGAACAAGATCTGATGGACTCTTAATGCTAAATACCCCTCCATTTTATGCCCAGGTTGTGAATATGTGTAAATAAAAAACATATATCCTACAAGACGCTACAGTCTCTGCTGACCTTCTCTGCAAAGAAACCAAACCCTGGGTAAGTGCAGGAACCCTTGGAAGTCTTGTGCTGCTTGGAGATTAGGGTTTTATTTATTTATTTAATTTGTATTATTTAATTTGTTGTGTGCAATAATACCATAATTCAGTCCTATCCCTCTATTGATCTGTAGTTTGGTTCTGCTCCACTCCTAGCTGAACCGGAGTTTAGGAGAAAAAATAAGTCTAGAATTACAACCTGTTGCTGCTTTCATTGCCTCTGCGTCTCCCTCTCTGTCTTACCAATGCAACATGTATTCACTGATCAAACTAGTACAAAAAGCCAACCCCAACCCTCCCAAATCTTGGTACAGTTACATGCATAATTATATTCACTCATAATCTTTGTGGGCTATTCATTCATACCAAGCTTCTGCAACCAGGTGCCCTCAGACATTTTGGGATTATAGCTCTCATACCAAACTTCTGCAACCAGGTGCCCTCAGACATTTTGGGACTATAGCTTTCATCATTCTTGGTCACTGGCTATGCTGACTGTGACTGATGGGAACCAGAGTGGAAATCATTTGGAGGGCACAAGGCTGGGGAAGGTAGATTTTTGCAGAAGCTTTGTACACAGAGCTTGTCCATACTTTCTCTGTCCAAATCAGTTTTTGCTAATCTTTTTTTTTTTTTAGTGATGGCAAGTTTACCTGTTTTATTTATAAAAGAGCCTGTTTCTATAGAAATTCAGTGCAAGAATGTTGCCGTCAACCTACAGCTATGTAGAATAATTATAAGAAATGGACTGTGGACTATAAAGGCCTGAACTGTCCGTATGTTACAAGTTGGAGAGGGGACAGTCCTGGGTGTGTCCAAGCCAGGCTGTACTTGAGATCGTGCCCCTGAGCTTTGAGATGCTCCCAACTGATGTGCACAGCTTTCCTTCCATTTACTCCATTAGCTGCTCCACTTCACAAACAGTGAAGGGTGCCTCCTTGCCCAGGGACCCACAAGCAACCCTTGGCTTCTAAATCTGATGTTAACCTAGCAGCACAGGAAGATGGGGAGCTTCCTTTCACTGAGTCAGACCATTGGTCCATCTTGCTCATTATCATCTACAGCCTTGGGTCCCCAGATGTTGTTGGTCGACTCCCACCAACCCCAGCCAGCTTGGCCAATGGCCAAGAATGATGGGAGTTGCAGTCTAGCAACACCCAGGGACCCAAGGTTGAGGAGCAGTGGTCTACAGTGACTGCCAGCAGCTGTCTGGGATTTCTCTCAGATAGGACTGGGATGGTCTGCATGCAAAGCGGATGCTCTAGTGCTGAGCTACAACTCTTCGGACACCTATTTCCCATCACACTCTCATCTCGACTTTCAGCATGTAAGAGTGTGGAGTGGTCCCACCTTTCCTCCCAAGCAGCTCAAGGTCACATACATGATGTTACCTCTCTTCATTTTATCCTCACCCTTACCTTGTGAGGTAGTTGAGGCTGTGACCGGCCCAAGGTCCCCTAGTGAATCTCACGGCTGAGCGTAGACTTGATCCCAGGTCTTGGTCCAACACTCTAACCACTGCACCACACTGACTCTCTGGGAGTGATGCTGCTCCACCATGCATATTACATAGCCTCCTCCCTTCCCATGACTGCATAGGCCATACTTCCCTCTGTAAAATCCGACCTGCTACTTATGCTAGAATCATTGCACAGCTATATATCTGACAGCAGGGCAGGCATCTCCAAACCTCCTTCCCCCTCCTCCATCCCCCAGGTCTACACCCTGCACTTTCTTAATAAGAAATCAGAACTGATGCCTTCGCCGCTCTCATTTTCTGCCGAGATATATATTGTGGATTTTTGATGCACTTATAGTTAAATGTGTCTGACTCTGAAAACACTTGTAAATTAATTGGCCCTTTGATCGTTCCTCTCCCCCCCCCCAACATCTTTCACCTATTCACACTCAAGGTAGTGCTTGGCTCCTGGCTTCCTCTGCAATACCTGTTCCTTCATGCACTGCCTACTAAGTGTGAAGATGATCTTAAGCGGGGCTAACTCTGTAATGAGAGAACTGGTGACCAGGCACTGGGTCCTAGCATCCGGACAGGGAAATGGTAGCGTAGTAGGAAATTCAGAAGTGCACCACCTCATGGCCACGTTCTCAGGATTCACTGTCTCTTCTGCAGTTACAGAATTATAGAACCAGAATAAAAATGCTGTTTGCATAGCCTTCTCTCTCTCTCTCTCTCTCTCCTCCTCCCCCCCCTCAGCTAAATGTTGCCAACACTTTGATTTTAAGATTTCTGAAATGACAGCCAAGTGTGGAACTGGGATGTGGGAGACCAAGGTACTTTGCCATGAAGCTTACTTCTCACTTACCATTGGAGCCAATCAGCATGAAAGGGGAAGCTGACTCGCCTCCTTTCACTCTGATTGGCTCCAATCAGCAGGAAAGGACAAGGAAGCATGCTGTTAGCCAAGTGAGAAGATTCTTCTTACTTGGCTAACATTCTCCTCTTTCATGCTGATTGGCATAGGGACCCTGATCCCCCCAAAATAAGGGGTCTATGACCCCTGTGACCCCAGATGATTACACCCCTGCATGGAAGCCAGAGTCCCAGAGCACCTGGGGCATCTGGATAGACATTGGCAATACTGATTCTCTGTTCCTTAGGAAGGGAGAGCAGGAGCTCTATTCTATCGTGCATAATGTTAAATCTGAAGGATTTATGCTATGATATCAAAAAGGCCTGATGCCACCAAATTGTCTGGAAGTATTAGGTGTTCTTGGGTAGACTTTTTTTTTAAAGCAAGCTGTTACATGGGTGAGGGGATTGTGTAAAGACACACAAAGAAACTTGGGCTTTTGCATGGTTGGGGTTTAGCCAACTGCAAAGGTAAAAACATCTAATGCTGCCCTGGGCTCTTACTGGGAAGAAGGGTGGGATATAAACAGGGCCGGTGCCAGACGGTGGTCAGGTTGGGCCTTGGCTGAGGGCCCCTGAAGGGGCCCTCCTTAGTGTGGGTGGGTGGGTAGTGCTCCCTTCCATGATCCACGGCAATATTGGCTCCTGAACCTGCCACAGATCATGAGAGGGAGCTTCAAGGCACCCCCTACTACCACACAGGCTCTCAACACCCGTCTACATTCCCCACCTACCTCTCCCTTGATGTAAATGCTGGTTGTGCTGCAGGCACAAGCCTGCCATCAAGATGATGGCCGAGGTTTGTTTATTTATTTATTTATTTAAAATATTTATACCCCGCCCTTTTACCAGAGAACTCAGGGCGGCTTACAAGAATAATCATAAAAAAGATTAAAAGAGTAAATATACAAAATTAAAAACAATTAGAATGAATAAAATCAAGTACAATTAGTTAACCAATTCAATTAAAAGCTTGTCTAAAAAGGATCGTCTTCACCTTAGCACGGAAGGACAAAAGCGAGGAGGCTAATCGCACTTCACTAGGGAGCGAATTCCACAATCTGGGGGCGGCCAACGAAAAAGCCATATTCCGTGTCTTTGCAAGAAGAACTTGTGAAAAGGATGGAATAGTGAGTAAGGCCTCACCGGAGGATCTTAGAGTCCGGGCAGGTTCATAGAGGGAGATACAGTCTAACAGATAGCCTGGACCTAAGCCGTATAAGGCTTTATAGGTCAAAACCAGCACTTTGAATTGTGCCCGGAAACATATTGGCAGCCAGTGGAGCTGGTACAGCAAAGGGGTTGTATGTTCCCTGAGTCCGGCTCCAGTTAACATTCTGGCTGCAGCTCTTTGTACCAATTTAAGTTTCCGAGCAGTCTTCAGTGGCAGCCCTACGTAGAGCGCGTTACAGTAGTCTAATCGGGATGTAACTAAGGCATGTGTCACCATAGTCAAGTCTGATAGGTCAAGGAACGGGCGCAGTTGGTGAACTAATCTTAATTGAGCAAAGGCACTCCCGGCCACAGCAGAGACCTGGGCCTCCAGGCTCAGAGCTGAGTCCAGGAGTACCCCCAAACTGCGAACCTGTGATTTCAGGGGGAGTGTAACCCCATCCAGCACAAGTTGAATCCCTATTCCCTGATCCACCTTACAACTGACAAGGAGCACTTCTGTCTTGTCCGGATTTAATTTCAGCTTGTTCATCCCCATCCAGTCCATCACTGATACCAGGCATCGGTTCAGAACCTGGACAGCTTCCTTGGTATCATGAGGTGGAAAGGAGAAGTAGAGTTGGGTGTCATCCGCATATTGGTGGCACCGAACCCCAAAACTCCGGATAACCTCTCCCAGCGGTTTCATGTAGATGTTAAATAACATGGGGGATAGAATTGAACCTTGAGGGACCCCATAGGTCAATGGCCAAGGGGTCGAGCAGGCATCCCCCATAACCACCTTCTGGGTTTGCCCCTCTAGGAAGGACTGAAGCCACTGTAACACAGTGCCTCCAAGTCCCATCCCAGAGAGGCGACCCAGGAGGATACCATGGTCGATGGTATCGAAAGCCGCTGAGAGATCCAGTAGAACTAACAGGGACACACTCCCCCTGTCCAGTTCCCTACGAAGGTCATCCACCAAGGCGACCAAAGCCGTCTCAGTTCCAAAACCGGGCCTGAAACCAGATTGGAATGGATCTAGATAGTCTGTGTCATCCAAAAAGCTCTGGAGCTGAGCGGCAGTAGGTTTCCCTAAGGGGCGCATAGCACACGTGCATGCAATCAACCAAGTTGGCAGCAGAGGCATCAGCCTCATGGGGAAGCCTCGGCCGCTATCTTGGTTGATGGTAGGCATGCGGGCACAGTGCAGGCAGCATTCACCAAGGGAAAGGTAGGTAGGCGGAGCATGTGTGTGTGTGCTGGGGCCCGGAGCAGGCTGGTGCTGGCCCTAAATGTAAATAAAAATAAAAAATAACATCTGTTGCTCCACCAATTTTGCCCTTGGCTGGAAAAGGGTCCTCACCAATATAATAAAAAAACTAGCCAATTGCTGTTAATAATCTGAATGTCTGCAGAGGGAAGGCTTGCATACTGCATTCAATGATGCAGTACCTGTTGATGTGTGTGGAGAATAATATGTTGTCCTTGGTGATGTTGCTGTGCATGGGGGGGGGGAGGAAAGAGAGAGAGATGCTTCTTGTCTTCAAGTGCAGCACTTAGGCCATATTCACACCATCCCCCCAAAGAATCTTGGGAAGGGTGCTGAGAGTGATTAGTAGTCCCCTTTTCCCCTCACAGAGCTACCATTCCCAGAGTTCTCTGGGAAGAGGGACTTACTGTTAAATCAATCTGGCAATGGCAGCTCTGGGAGGGGCATAGGGTGTCTCCTAACAACTCTCAGTGACCTTTACAAGCTACACTTCCCAGGATTCTTTGGGGGAAGCCATGACTGTTTGAAGTGGGATAAATGAATGGTGTGGATGTGGCCACAATGGAGTAAAAGTAGGCCTGAAAGGCAGCCAGTGACTTAAATGGGAGAAAGCTTAGAACATAAGAAAAGCCTGCTGGCTCAGGCCAATGGTCAATCTAGGCCAGCATCCTGTTCTCACAGTGGCCAAACAGATGCCTGTGGGAAACCTCCAAACAGGACCTGAGTGCACCAGCAATTCTTCCCTCCTGTGGTATTCAGGAGGTGGTATGGCAGAACACACCCATCGTGGCGAGCAGCGCTTGATAGCCTTATCCTCCGCAAAAGGTGCTATGGGGGCATCAGTGGTTAGCCCTACCCTCCGCAAAAGGTGCTATTGGGGGCATCAGTTGTTAGCCCTACTTTCTGCCTCTGATCAGTAGGTGCTAGCGTGGCAAGATGGAGCCACAGACCCACCCTCTGGACACTAGCCTCACTGCAGCTTATTTGGTGGTGCTGCCGTAAAGCAGGGCAGTAGCAAGGTTGGTGCTACTGTGTACTTGCAGGAGCACTGGATTGGCTCTGTTGTTGCATCCGCCCCGCCCCACCCTCTCCCGCCCACCCCAGCACCATCTAAGTGATCTTCAGCAATGCTGATGTCAAGGAAGGCAACTCCACCACATCACTCTGGCTCTGCTGCCTCTCATGGCACCTGAGATTGGGCACCAAGCTAGTCCCTATCTGCATGACTGTACCCTGGCCTGTTTTGAAACAAAACCAAAATGAGAGACCCAGTCACAGTAATCTGAGACCCAGTCACAATAATCTGACCGTATACTTGCAACACTGTGTATGTAAATGAGCCGAATGCCTGCCATTATACTGGCTGTGGTCAGGGGGGTTGTGTGGATATTGGCTCGCATACTGTGCATAATGTTTCACATCCTTGTGTGGAGGGATGTGGGAGAAATTCAATTTGGTTAACTTTTCAAGCCAAATTGATCAAATTTGCACTTTCTGAAACAATCTGAGAACTGAAACACAGCCATTATTTGAAATCTGCACTTACCCAAATGATGCAATGCAGTTCTCCAACCAATGTTTACAAAAATGAATACACTAAGAGAAAGTGTGCCTAAAAATAAATGTTAGTGAAAATATTATACAAAAATGCATTACTGTATATTAGGAGAATTTGCTTGCAAACGGATACATTTGTAAAAACTGCGTGCATATATGTGTGTGTGAGGAGAAATTCACACTAAAGAATTTTCATGAGGATTTTTTAAACAAAAGCTTGCAAATTGCTGCAGAAATGTGGAGAACTGAATTTCAGTTTGGAGCAATGAGAAATGAAGAGAACTGAAATTGACATATCCTTCCATTCCTACTTGTGAGTCATGTTGCACCTGCTTGGGGATCCTCATTGATGGCACCTGGGCCACCTGTTAGGAGCACAGGAGAGACTTTGTTTGAATGGAACAGTGTCAAATTGGACTACTTTGTCCAATAGGCATGAGAGTCACTTATTTGGTCTGGAAGAAGATTGAGGGTTGCATTTGAGAATATCACTGGCATGGTATGTAGCACCATTCCTTGCCCTTGGTCGTTCCCAAACGTTGACCATTCAAGCTGTTCTTATAATCATAGTCTCAACCCATCCTAGTTTCTCTTTCCTGTTCACATGCATATGGGACAGAATCTTCAGAACGAACTTCTGATATCTCTAGATATGGTAGCCTGTAATGGATACACAGTGGTGAGAGTTTGAGGGGCAGATGACCATGATGAGCTTATGTAGGGATGCACTGAGCCTGTAAAATGTTTTTGTCCATTACCATGTTTACTAGTGAGTCTGTTGTTTCTTTATGATAGAAAATGTTAAATGTTGTTCCATTTTGCAGCGCAAAAATAGCCATAATGTTGCTATCTTGAACCACCATAGCTATTCCCAGTTATTAGCCAAATCATGGGATAACCTCAGTGTGGTTTGGCATGGAGGCAACTTGGCTTTGAGTGACATCCCTTCTCATGAGGTCTACTTAGGCACGGTGCTGACTGTGAGCCTGATTTGTTAGCGCCTGCTGAATTCGGTGAGCCAAGGCGGCTTGTCATTGAATACTGCATTAGATATTGTATTATTTATTGTTTACTTTAGCACAGCTTTTCTTCCATGTCAACATTTTCCTATTGTACAATTTCAAGGCTTCAAACGCTGACATCGCATTAGCAGCCGGCTCCAAAGCCCCCCAATAATGCATAAACTATGATTATTCCTTCTGATCCACTTGTGTTTATGTAAATGGAAGGGAAAAGCGGTTTTCAGATTGCTTTCAGGAGCTTAAGGGCTTCGCACGAAGCCTATTATTGAGAAATCAAACTGCAAGGCAACTTCTGAGTCAATGAATTAGCAACTCGATGACACCATGTGTGTGAGTCCAACAGTACTGGTTCCGGCTGTATTCCAATCTGGGGGGGGGGGCTCCCTGGGGACTCGGCAATCAAAAGCTGCCAACAGGTTGTCTGTTCAGACAGTAACTGCATAATCAAGGGAGATTTGTGGCTAATCCAGATATGTGAGCAGGAAGCTTTTCAAGAAGAGCTGCAGGAAGGATGGAGAACTGGAAGCAGGGATTGGTAGTGGGGAGGTGGCAGCGGCCAAAGCTTTTAAGAGTCTTCGGCAAGGACGGGAAACCTCAGCTCCCCAAGTCAAATGTGACCTTCCAGGTTGCTCTACCTGGACCTCAGGACCCTCTCCAGCCACATGCTATCCTGGCCCTGTTTTACTTCTTCCTTGAGAGCTTTTCCCTTAATGGAACATGTCCTTGAGCTCTGATGATGCCTCTTGTTCCCTGGATGGAGGATAAAGAGGTGAGTGTGTATGTCTGTAGAAACTACCCTTACTGTACAAAGAAAAAAAAATCACCTCCATTACTCCACCTCCTTTTGCCTCTGACCCCATCCACCATTGACCTGCAGCTCCTTGAAATTGTCCAGAAGGGAACGTGGTCCTGGGACTGAAAAAGGTTCCCAATGCCCGGTCTACAGTCCTCTCCCCTCCATCTTCCACGTCTGTAATTTTAAAAGGTATTTCTGCAATGGATGCAATTTGTAGGGTAGATTCACTGCTTCGGGGTATGTGCCTTTCTCCCATTCCCCCCTTACAACTTGGCATTGTCTCATTGCACCACATCTGTTGTACATTTTGGCGGTCTTTGTAGGCCTCCCACTTACCAGGGAATTGGTGAATTTAGTGGGCTGGCTTTCTTCTTCTCCGGTGGTGACTGTGCCTGTCTGTTATGGGAGAGTTAGGGATGGAAGGATCTGGCAGTTTTGGTTCTCTCAATTTCTCATTTTTCCAATCTGAAATTCAGTTCTGCAGCAATTCATTTTTTAAAAAAATCCTAATGGAAAATGTTAAGCATTTTAACCAAGCTGCTCCTAATCGACACATTTGTATATGCAGTTTTGACTAATGCACCTGTTTTGCAAGCAATTTTTCCGAATATAATGCATTTTAATGTTATTCTCACTAATATATTTTTCTGTTAACTTTCCTCCCTCATCTATGCATGTTTGTAAACACTGGTTGGAGAACTCTATCCCTAGGCAGAGTGGATGTAGACTTCTGGGATGCCAGTAACATCAGCGACAGCCCGATGGGGCACTGATGTCATTGGCTGACTTTCCAGTGTTTGGGTATGTGAGAGGATCAATACATTGGTCTGGGTTGAATTCTGGAGTGTCAATACAGAGATCTGGAGAGCTGCATTTGGCCCATGGGCTGGAGGTTCCCCACCTCTGGTCTAGCAGAGTTTAACTGGTGAGCTGATGCCATGGGCTGCCTTTCTCCAAGTGAATGGAGGTGGAGCACAGGAAAACATGATGCTGGAGCATGGTTGAATTCTTCATGATATGGAAAGAGAGAGATAGACAAGCAGCTCCTGTTTTGTGTGTGGCAGCTGCTCAATTAGCATAGCATCTATTTTATTCTTGCCTTTTAATAGGGTGATTATAAGGATTGCGGCAATCTGTGTGAAGCACTTGGAACACTTGAAGAAAGTGCTTCTTAAAATGGTGTGAGTTTTTTTGGAAATTGCTCCTCCTTCAGCTTCCAATAGTGCATCTTAGCCTGAACATTTGGAGGTGGGTAATGAGTTGAAGGGTACACATGTGTTTTGTGTGTGTGTGTGTAGTATTTTAAAACTCCAGATAAGTGCCTCTGCACTCATGCAGAGTGCATTTCTGTCTTCATTGCCACTTCATATGCTCTGTCCCTTCTTTGGCTGTTAATTTTTGTTTGATGTATGGGCCTTGCAGCTCTTTACAAGGGCAGTTTGAATCTCCAGAGGAGAGCAGTCTTAACTACCATAAAGCATCTTCCCATCAGCTGCTAGTCCCTGCAGTTCCATCATGAGGCCACATTTTCCTCGTTACTTTGGTCATCTTTCCTCTGTTCCCTTGCAATAATTTTCCACCTGAACATAGAGTACTTTATAAATAGCAAATCTAAAATGAATTTTCTAGCAGCACTCATTAGTTCCCTCGACATCCATTAAACAGCCGTGCAAGTAAGAGCAAGATGACAAAAGGGATTGATTTTAATAGTATGCTTAATAGGGGGGGGAAGGGAAAGGAAATGTGTAGACAAGAGTCTTTTCAGGTTCCTAATAATGAAGAGGAATGCTTATATCCATCAAGTGATTTTGGTGTTTGGGGTCAGGGAAGGAAGTGGACTAAACAATAATCATATCCGGTGATACTCATGTGTTGATGCTGTTTTGATGCCTTTTGGTTTCCTTTGTTGTTGCTGCTTGACCTGTTCTTCCCTTTACTTGCCCTCGCTGTCCTCTGCCCTCACTTGCTCTTGCTGCCAATTGACCCTGTAGCTGTAGTGACCCATGTGATCTTTGCTGGAAGGTCTGTATTGCCATTCACTTGTGTAGTGTTGTAATGTCATTCAGAAAAAAAAATCACATGCGTCACAGTAGCCAATAGGTTTAAATAGCAGTATGGGTAAGTGAGGTCAATGGGGCAGAGGAACAGCGACCTTGAGGGAAGTGCCCCCAAATGGGAGGCTCATAAACCAAACTCAAAATGAGGCAAGGAGTTTAATCACGGCTCTTAAAAGCAACTTCCCTTTCCCCAGTCCCTCCTCCCTGTTTTGCCTGGATCCATCAAGAGTATGTGACTGGTAAACATATCGAGTTAGTTACCCAGAGCCAGCAGTTGAGATGAATATGTCAGAGTTAATGCTTCAAAACCTATAGGGGTGGAGAGGCAAGCAAAATATCCAATCTTGTGTGGAGCCTATCCGCAGAATAAATAGGTTGATGCAATAGTTGGGAAGGCGGCAAGCCACTGTCGTACGAGGCGCTGTAGCTGAAAATTTAACTTTGATTTCAATTTTCATATTTGTCAGCAATAATTAGATTCAAGAAATGTTTTTTTTTGCCACAGTTACAAAATACTAATAAGTAGGTACCTTTGTAGTATGGTTAATAGAATCAATCTCTCTCTCTCTTCCTCTCTTCCTAGCAGTCTAGAAAAATTCCATTAAAAGGAAAAGTCATACTATATTACAGAATTTCAATGAACACTGACTTGGCAGCTGTGGTAATATCAGCGTTTGGAGACTTTGACCCACTGTTTAACCACTGGACTTTAGATGGAAAGCCAGGGGGAAGGAGGAGGCTTAGTATTCTACTGGGGTCTATTGATCTTGACTATTGTGGAGACAACACCGCATTTCCCCACCCCACACACCCCATCCACCTGTATTTAATTTGCCAAAGATGGATGAGAGAATGGAGTTGGGGCTGAGAACCTGATTAAGCAAAATATCTTAATAGGGTTGGCCTATGTGTGCACAAAACAGAATCCGTGGCCAGTGTCGCATTGTGGATGGAATGTTGGACTGACTGGGGAGACCTAGGTTCCTCACAGGGTTGTTCTGAACATATTCCCTCCCCCCTCTGCGGATGACAGTTGGTTTTCATTTGTGTCTGCCTTTAAGTGTGCTGGGGTGGGGGAGGGTTGGTTGAGGAGAATAGGAGAGGAAGAGTCCACAGTTCATGCATGAAGATTCAAGTGTCTACGGATGGGGGAGCACTTTAATCCAGTTTGCATTTAATAGCGAACCTGCCTAAATCCACACCCTGCAAAGCAATACGCAAGCTGAAAGCCTTCTTTTGAAAGCCACACTTCTCCAAAATTTGCAATGCAGTTCATCAGCCAAGTACTGTGTGCAAAAGTGCATATGCTAGGGCAGGTGTGGGGAACCTTTGGTCTTCCAGATGTTGTTAAGCTGCAACTCCCATCATCCCTGGCCATTGGCCATGCTTCTGCTGATGCCACTGGGAGTTTAGTTCAGCAACATCTGGAGGGCCAAAGGTACACTCTTTACCCTTGGGCAGGAAAGGGGAACAACATTGCATATTTTAGGGTGAAGAGTGCATGAAAGTGTATATATTAGTGAAAACTATATTGAAATGCATTATTAGGGAAAATGGCTTTGCAAAAGTGTTCGTGTTAGGCAAAACTACATACAGTAGGGCCCCGCTTTACAGCGTTCCGCTAATGCAGCGGTTGTCAATTGCAAAAAGGCCCCGCTCTTACAGCGCTTGTTCCGCTTTTACAGGGTTTTTTTTGCTGTCAGGCGCCATTTTGGTCAATGTTAGTCAATGGGTTCCGCTTTACAGCAGTTTTCGCTTTACAGCGGGTGTCCGGAATGTAACCCGCTGTACGCGTGGGGCCCTACTGTACAAATATGTGTGTATTAAGAGGAATTGGCAGTAAAATGCTGATGAATTTTCACAAGGATTTTTTTTTTAATCGCAAACTGATGTGGGAATGTGGAAAACCAAAGACGGGTAAAATAAGAAACTGAAATTGACAGACTTGCCCATCCCTGTCCACACCCACTTTCTCCAGGCCTCCTCTACCCCTGCGCCTGAGCCCATGGCAGACACTGATTGTATACCCATCTGGTCTAGGTAGTAGAATTCTTTATTTCAGTGTGGTGTAGCTCTAAAAGTGTTGGACTGGGACCTGGGAGGCCCAGGTTCAAATCCCTACTAAGCCCATAAGCTCACTGGGTGACCTTGGGTCAGTCATAGTTTCTCGGCCTTACCGAGGGAGGGGAAGAACCATGCACACCACCTTGAGATCCTTGGAGGACAGGTGGGATAAATAAATAAATAAATTTTCGAGTGTTGGCAGCCCTAAGATCGGGAGGACTGTGTCGAACAAGTGCCTTCAGAGATAAATTGCTATGCCTCCTTTTAACCCCTTCACTTTATAGCAGTAGGGTTACATGTCTACAGTGCAAATCTCAAATAAGAATGCATAATTTTAAGCAATGCTGGCTTACGGCCAACCTAAAGGCAGCTGCTTTTGGGGGAGAGGGGGTGACGAGCATTTGCAAGGTATTGGGGAGATAGAGCTGTATGTGCCACATGACCTCTCGTGTTTCCAAAGGTAGTCTGATGTCCTCTGGTGCAGCAGATCTTGTTGTCACTGATAAACTAAGAAGATTAATCTGCCAGTCCTGTTGGCTCCTGTGTGTGGAATAGGGGGTACACCATCTTGTCTTCTGCCTGAGGCTAAGTCACGTGGGTCAGCCTTTATTGGCTTAGCTGTCATGGCTTCCCTCAAAAGGATCCTGGGAGTTGTAATTTGGTGCCGATTCTGAGGATCCCCCCCAGCTGCCCCAAAGCATTTGGCTTGCAATATACTTTTTGTAATATGAGGAAAGAATTGTGAACCTGCTCATTTTGTATGCACTGTACGTCTGCACTGTACATTTAGAGCTATATTATACCACTTTAAACAGTTAGGGCTTCCCCCTGCCCCAAGAATTCTGGGAACTGAAGTTTGTGAAGGATGCTGAGAGTTGTTAGGAGACCCCCTGTTCTCCTCACTGAAGTACAATTCACAGACTTCCCTGAGAAAGAGGATTGACAACTAAAGCACTCTAAGAATTGTGGCTCTGTGAAGGGAATAAGGGTGCTCAGAATTGTTAGGAGACTCCTACCAAACTACAATTCCCAGGATTCTTTGGGGGAAGCAATTTAAAATGGTATGATACTGCTTGAAGCATCTAGTGCAGATGGGGTCGGACTGAGGTATGTGTGTGAGTTCCTTAATAGAAGTTAATTGAACGGCTGGTCCTTCCCAGGTTGTGAATTCTCCTAACCCTCCTGCACTTCCTTGGTGTATAACTCCTTTTTTTTTTTTTAAGGGAACTCTTTTGTTTATCTACTCCTCCAAGCTAGGCTCTTCTAATTATCCATAAAGGATGGAACTTCATCGCTCACCATTTCACATGGCAGTGGCCATTTTGATATCTAGCTCCCACCTCTCCAATTAACTGGACCGTGTCCACGTGCCCTCTACCTGGCTGATCGGTGCCCTTCTCAACAGAGGGAAAACTCCATCACGCTGTGCTCTGCTCTGATACAGTGCATTCTCCCCAATGTCTTGGGCCAGATTCCCCCCCCCCAAAAAAGAGCTGCCCTTGGAGAACAAAAAAGGGGGGAGGATATTAAACTTAGCGGTAATACACGTAGCAATCGGTGGTAGTGAAGCTTTTTTTAAAGAAAGTTGTGTCACTTTCAAGCTACTTCAGCCTATTAAGCACACAAAAGGGATGGCAGAATGAGAAATATGAATGGCCAGCGCAAGCTGATTAATCCTGGGATGTACAATTCCATTAATAAGCCAGCTTTTTTTTTTTTTTTAAATAGGTGGCTGCTTCCAGGAGGCCCTGGAATTGATGTATTCACTGTAATTGTATTGCATCTAATAGGATATGAAGAAAATTGTACTGGAGAAGTGAGTCTTTTCAATACCGCTTTCCAATCAACTGAAATAATGACTTGCTGTAGAAAAGGCCTGGTGACGCTCTGACAGTTAATAAGAAGAAAACAGCCCTGGGACTATCCAATTCAGATGGGCTTGGCGATTCTGTCTAATTTTCAATGTTGCAGATGGGAAGGGAGGCATTGCCCCAGCTGGTTGGTTCCAGGTGACTCGAGCAAGCCAGCCAAGCTGCACTTTGTGTGTGCGTGTGTGTGTGTAAGGGTTAAGTAGAGGGCAGCTGTGAAAAAAGCAAATGCCATGCTAGGGATTATTAGGAAAGGCCCTGCAAATAAAACTGCCACTTTCATAATGGTGTTCACCTCAAAAAGGGATATTGTAGAGCTGGGAAAGGTTCAAAAAAGGGCAACCAAAATGATCAAGGGGATGGAGTGACTCCCTTATGAGGAACGGTTGCAGCATATGGAAATACAGTCATGCCAAGTGGAACTTTTATATTGTACAGTATGAACAGGCAACGGAAGGTAACCCATGCTGTGTCCTCTTTTCCCCCCATCTGATGGTGAATTTGGGAAGGGGGTATTTTTGGCATTTGTCTGTAGAGCAACAATGGATTTTTCTTTTGATGGTAAGGATGTTGATGAGGATCTTCTCTGTGTCCACTTGCTGATAGCTGCTATTTCTCCCCCCCCTAGTGCATTTCCTGGATGTGGCAGAACCCTCCAGAGCGTTGCAAGCGGAAATGGTGGCCAGCTGTCTTTCTCACCCCTCCCCTCTCCAAATTTATGCTTTCGATGCAGCCGAAAACGCACACAGGCCACACCCCCGTTCTTTCACAAACAGGGAACAGATGCAGGGATGGAGGGAAATTCGATTCAGCTCATATTTAAAGGTGAACCTCTCTTGCCGAAACACAGCCGTCTTTTGAAAGCAGTGCAGTTCTCCAACCAAGTAATGTCTATGAAATCATGTATGTGTGTGCATAAAAATGCGTATATTCATGAAAACGCAAACAGAGCATAAAACAATCCTATTAAAATAACACAGAAAATAAAACTGGTGACTCGGGTCAAGCGATCAATGGAATTCCTGTATGAATAGATACATCTTCAAAAGCCAGCAGAATGCCAATACAGATGGCTGTTCTCACACTTTAGCACATAACTGGAGTCAACGCCGTGCTGAGCTGTGTTCTGATAACGGCTGGAAGTTTGCTTCCACCCACCCCCTTCAAAGCCCAGATACAGTTTCAGAAACCAAAAAGCACAACACGTGCATGATTCACTTGGGTTTTGGACGGTGAGACCAGCATCCGGAACTGACACAGTTGCGTTCCTGTTGAGCACTGTGCCACTGTAGGGCGCCCACTGCTGAGCTCCTGGCCCTTCTGGTCTGCCTGCTTGCTGTTTCTGCCTGTTCACATCTCCTTTCTCCAAGCAACTGAGCAGTGAGAGGAGGAGGAGTGGCATACTTCACTCACTTTGCCCTCTCTCTAAGAGGTGATGCAGATTGAGTCCAGCCCATAAGAAGGCAATGAATGAGCAACAGAAAGGAATGGATGAGTTTGCCTTTTTCCCTGGAGTCATGTCTTTTCAGAGAAGGGATTGCGTTGCTTTGACTCACTATATGTATGCTGCTCTGAGCCTTTTTGGTTGAAAAGTGGGTAGTAATGCTTTAAATAAGTGACATGGGGATGCAGGAGGAATTGGTTTGGTCCACTTTTTGCAGCAGAGCATCTCAATTCCCCCCCCCCATACTTTTCCTGTGGATCAGAAAGCAACTTCCAGTCAGGTTACATACTTCTTTGGATTTTGCATTATAAGTGCATTGTAAGTGCAAAATACAAATGTGCATGTTGTTAGTGAATACCTTGAAAAGCATGCTTTCTGCATTTGAAAAAGTGCACACACTAAAAGCATACCATGGAACAAGGTGGGATGCAGTGGCACTCAGGGAACAGAACTAGATTGAACGCACCCATGACTGAGGGCCAGAGCATCCAAAATGGGATGGAATTAGCCACTCAACCCATCTCTAGTGTGTGCCTGCTTTAGAGGATAGGTAAGTTATTTCTCCAAGCGCCCTCAAGAATGGAAGGGTATCTAGGTAAGTTCTACATGGAGGGAGTAAACATTCTGAGCAATGTTGCTTTCTGCCAAAGCCTTAGAGTTGCTTCCACATTTTTCTTCCTAACGTTCTTTGTAGATGTCAAATTGACTTTTTTAAAAAAAAAATAAAGCTAAGGGTCTGGGTCCCTAGTACCACCACCTGTTCATGACTAAGTTAGTCATGTCCTTTGACTTGGGCCTGCTATGAGTAGGACTAGCACTGGATGCAACCAGGAGTGGCTAACCTGTGTCTCTCCAGATGTTCCTGAACCCCAGCTCCCAGCAGCCTCAGCCAACATGGCTGGTAGTGAGGGATGATGGAGTTGTAGTCCAGCAGCATTTGGAGGACAATAGGTTTCTCATCCCTGATACAGAACCTGAAGGGAGACTGGATCTACCAGGGCATCCCCCTCCCTGCTTGACTGGACTTTTAAGTCACCAATTCTAGCCATGGTTCTCTGATATGGATGGATGCATCTCTTTAAAAATAAACCATAGGTTATGAATTGCCCAATCCAGATGGGCTGGAGGGCTTGTCCCTCCTGACTTTGCTGCCCTGGGCCACACAGATTACTAATGACCATGGGATGAAGGCTTGATGCACATTAAAGCTAGGGAAAATACAGAACCATAACTGACAAGGAATGTAGAAAACCTACTAGGCTTCCTGTTACTGCTGCAGTCATGCTGCCTAGTAAATAGCAAGGGGAAACATGGAGAATGCTTGAGCCCCCTTCTCGGCCCTCTGGGCATCCACCTTGGCAAGACTTTGGCTTGAAGGATTGTTTCCTCCAATTTGTATGCGTGCTCTGACCCTCTGCTTAGGAATAGGCTTGCGAGTGAATATTAGAAAAGTGGCAAAGAAAGCCAATGCACATTTCGGCTCAAATCCCTGAGGAAATGGATCTGATTGCCTTACAGAAATGGCTCCAATAAGGCTTGAAAGGAATATTGCTTTTATAGCTTTTGGGATATAAAACATTTTAGAAAAAAAAATAGTGATTGCCTGGCAGGGTCTAATTCATCACTTATCACATTCCACCTCTTTTGTACCACACACTAATCTTGCACGCTCACTCGGCCTAGAGATATATAATGGCCTTTTAAAAAAGGGGAGTATTGAAAAAAAGTGGTATGATACAGCATTGATGTCTCCAGGGATGGGTGGGTGTATCCTTGAGGAAGATATTCTGAGTAGGCACATATCCTTCCCGCTGATGCCGCTGCCTGTCTACTTGCCCTTTCCCTCTAGGCCAGGACCGCCATTGAAAGTTGGTATGGTGGGACACCTGCCAAGGGCCCATATCCTAGTAGGAGGCCTGATGACATATGCTTCTCCACTTCACCATTGAAACCTGCTTGCTTGTTTACCTGCCTGTCACTCTGTTCAAGGCAACAGTCCAGATGGTGTTAAAGAAGAACAGTAGATGTGCCACTGCCTGCTTAGGAACACAGGAAGCAGCCTTATACAGAGGCGGACCATTGGTTTGTCTTGCTCAGTATAGTCTGCACTGACTGGCATTGACTCTCTATGGTTTGGGGCAGGGTTCTCTCCCAGCTGTACCTGGAGATGCCAGGGATTGAACCTAGGACCTTCTGCATGCAAATCAGGTGCTCTACCACTGATCTACACCCCTTCCCCTGTTCATTGGCTATCTGTGTGGCAGGCAAGCAGGTGGTAGGACTGAGGTGGCGGCGGTGGAGCAATAGCTGGTGATAATGAGAGTAGGAATGTAGATTCCCTGAGAGGAAGGGGCCATGGAGAGGTTTGGTGAAGGACTCTCAAAATCCTGGAGATAACATGTTCTGGTTCAGGACCAGCACCAGGCATGAGGGGGCCCTCAGGCACCAACACCTACTCCTCCATGCAGCTGGCGTGAGTTTAATAAGCCTGGCTGCCCAGCCTCCCATGTCATCATGTCAACATGCTAGAGCACTGTGTGCACACACCTTCACATGCACAGAATTGGCAACACGGGAGATGGAGTGGCCGGTCCTATTTAAGCCCATGCTGGCTGCATCGAGGGGGGTGCTGTCTGGGATGGTGGAGCTCTGCAATCCGTGCCAGCGCCAGGTCATGGAGTATGATTGGCTGCCTGGGTTAAGGGATTGATGTCCACCACAAATTATGCCCAGCAACCTGACAATATTGTGGATTGCAGAGCTCCACCCTCCCAGGGGCGCTAGGGAGACTCCCCATCCGGCTGCCTGCTGGTGTTGGACTCGTTCTGGTCCCAACCCACACCTCTTAACTCCTGTCCCATAGCCAGTACTACACATCCACTGAAGCTTAGTTAGGTGTGCGGGTAGACATTGTGGGTAGACATTGATGGTGGCTGATGGGAGCAGCTTAATGGGACCAATAGCTGGGAAGCAGGATGCAAAAAGAGGCTGGATAGAAAGACAGAAATTCTACTCTAAATTCACTAGGACTTGGTCTGTTCCAATCAGTAGCAGACAGTTTCCTCTGATGAACTACAACGTGCAATTTATTATTTATTTATTAGATTTTTATCCTGCCCTTCCTCCCAGTAGGAGCCCAGGGCAAGGACCTGATGGATGCTCCAAGTGGTGCCTTGCAATGCAGCATAGATGGAACATAAACGGGCCACACACTTTCTGGACTGGAGCCTTCTGATCCTAAAGCAAGGGGGTCTGTGGATTCAATGGAAGGTCTGAGCTCCTCAGTCAGTGGGTTTGTATGCTAATGGCTATGTGCATATTAAGCCGTTCGTAGGACAAAAACGTAGTTTTTCTCAATCCGGAATGGTTCATGCTTGTCCTCAATATGCTGCTCTCAAGCTAGATTAATTCTAGGGCTGTGGGCACCTTCTTTTCCCACTGCTGGCTTCAGATCTTTCAGGACCACCCACAGGAAAGTCAATCACTGTCTCTGCCTGGGCCAATCACTGTCTCTGCCTGAGGCTTCAGCAAAGTATTTCCATTGGCCACACCTGAAAGACAAATGGTTTGATCTACCGATCAGTTGCAAAATCTGCGTGAAGCTGAATAATAATTTAAAAAATGCACCCAAGCTGATCTGACCAGGTTTCTAGAGTAGAAAGGGGCAGAGTTTGACTAGCGTTGTGTGTCCCTGTTTTCTGAAAAGAGAGGTGGCACTGGAGATGCACTGGAACTGGCATAACAGTAAGTGTGTCTCTACCCTAGATCTTATCATCTGTGGTTGTTTGATAGGTGTTTGAAAACCTTCCCCTTGATTGGTTAGCCACACCTTTTCTTATCCACACATGCCCTAGGTGAAGGAAGAAGGAAGTGGCGATTGCAGTGTCAGTGTAGACTCACTCACAACGTCACTGGACAGGTGTGGATACAACCTCTATTGCCAGGACCACCTACATTTGTTTTCATCTGTTTTCAAATGGATACACTGCAGGATAATGCAGAATCCCTCTGCAATTAGCTTTTGTTTTCAGAATGACACCAATTTCTTAAGAAACACTTTTCAGGGGCAAAAAAAGGTACAATGGAGCTAGACCATGTACAGACTTCACAGAAAAAAGTGCTCAGCCTCCATTGATTCTAGAATAAAATGTTGTGTGTATGCAGCCTATCACTGTACATGAGGCTTGAATTTATCATGTGTTGTAGTCAAACAGCTGTGGCCATTTCATAATGTATGCTTAGAAACCTGCTAGTCCATTTAATGAAATGGGCTTCATGTCCTCCTCACTAATCACCATTCAAACATTTACATGCTTTTAAAATGTTAATTTGTCTCTTTAAGCTCTGATTGTAAAAGAGGAACAATACAGATATTCTGGACAGTAAAAGCGTGTGTTACGAGACTCTTGAGTGTAACTGCGTATCATAAAGCCTCTAGGATATATTTCAGATGGAATAGAATGATTACAGGTACAGACAGGAAGTGGGTGGAGTTGGTATCTTTACCTCCCTCTACTGGCTGCTCTGTGAACTGCTGTTGTCATTCCTCTTCCATTTACTTAATGGGGTGCAAGTAAACTCTGCCTAGATCTGTGTGCTTGAAATCCCCAACCTGTCTTTTCCCAAGGCTTTTTCTTTCTTTCTTTCTTTTAATTTTCTTTATTCTGCAGCTGTTGCAAGTAAGGATAGGGAGAAATGTGATGTCTTCATTGGGAACACTGAAAAACTACCAAATTTGCAGCTTCTGAACCAATACATGAACCAAAACACAACTATTGTTGGAAATTCATATTTCTCCATATTTTGTTATGCAGTTCTCCAACCAACCAATGCATTCAAAAATGCAAATATTAGGGAAAATAACCTTTCAAGATGCAATGGCACAGTGGGGTGGAGAGCCTGGCTGGGAGCCAGAGTCTGTGAGTTCAAATCCCCACTTGTGTCTCCTGGGTGTAAAGGGCCAGCTAAAAGATCACCCCCACAGGGAGTGGCTCAGGGGTTAAGTGCCCTGCCACCTGTGCAGCTGTGGGCAAGCTGCATAGTCCCAAGGAGCCCAGTTGCCCCCCAGCTGGCAGTTGTGGTCAGGAAGGGTCTGGCTTCTGCAGCTGTGGCAAGCTGAGCAGGCCCTAGCCAGCTGGGGGGGACTAGCTTCAGAAGGAAGCCATGGTAAACCCCCTCTGAATACCGATTACCATAAGAACCCTATTCATAGGGTCACCATAAGTCGGGATCGACTCAAAGGCAGTCCATATAAGAGAAATTGTTTGCAAAAATGTGTATATTAGTCAAAATTACTCTCATAACTGTGTTTGGAGAAACTCACACTGCTGGTGAATGTTTATGAGGATTTTTAAAAAATAAATAAATACAAATTACTGCAGAAATGTGGAGAACTAAATTTAAGATTGGAAAAATGAGAAACAGAGGCAAATGGAAATTGACAGGTTTGCACATCCTTAGCTGTAAGTGGCAGAAATTGTGGCTGTGTTGGAAGGCTGGTTGTTGAAGAGCCGCAGCTCAGCAGTAGAGCGTCTTGTCCCTAGTTTAGTCCCCGGCATCTCCAGATAGGAATAGGAAAGATTCCCTGTCTGAACCCCTGGTGAGCTGCTGCCAGTCAGTGCAGACAATATAAGCAACAATTTGATTTGGTATAAGGCAGCTTCCTATGTTCCTGTCCCATTTTGCATCCTTTCCAATGTCTCCGGATGAATGTTGTTCTGGGGCTTCGTGAGAGGGGAGGGATGCTGCCTAGGGCCACATTCACACCAGACATTTATTCCACTTTTATTCCACTGTAAACAATCATAGTTTCCCCCAAAGAATCCTGGGAAGTGTAGTTTGTGAAGGGTGCTGAGAGTTGTTAGGAGACCCTGATTCTTCTCACAGAGCTACAGTTTGCCAGGGTGGTTTAACAGTCAATGTCCTCTTCCCAGAAAACTCTGAGAACTGTAGCTCTGTGGGTGGAACATGAGCCTCCTAACAGCTTTCAGTACTCTTCACAAACTACACTTCCCAGGATTTTTTGAGGGAGCCATGACTGTTTAAAGTGGAATAATAGTGGAATAAATGTCTGGTGTGAATGTAGCCCATTACAAAATAATGGTGGAATTTCTTCAGAGAAAATTCTGCAAAGTGGCTGCCTCCAGGGGCAAGATGAGAGGAACAGTGTCCTCTGTGAGAGTTCTTCTCCAATCTAGTCTGCCGGCTTAAAAGATGATTACGAAGGGGTCAGTACTGCCACCATTTAGAGGATCATTCGGGGGAATATCTGAGAGAATGGAGGAAAGAATGAGCAAGACATTTAAACACACACAGACAATTTTTGCTACTATTAATACCACAGCAATGGAAATCTCAGGAAGTGCTTCCAGTCCATCAATAAATCACAAACAATAATTGGTTTCTGATATAAAAGGCAATGGAGGATGCAATCCAATAGTATGTTTTTGAGGCTGTCTGGAACTCCGTAGAGCATTATGAAAAAGAATATTTATGGAAGAACCAATTTAGCTGGTCAGGTGTTATTCAATGAGATGAATTGTGTATTCATACACTGATAGCCTTCAACGTTTTTGTAAAAATCAGGGATATTGTAAATATGGCCAGTTTATAATATTTTCTTTTTAGAAAGACCCTTTTATCGGATGGCATGTTTCATGCAAGTCTATGATACCTGGTAGAATATTGATCCGACGCCACATAAAAATGTGGCTCATTCTCGACGTTCAGTCAACCATTCAGATATCTTGGGTGGAAATCCAGGTTATGGATCATAGTACATCAGTTGAACATTGTCTGCACTTGAAACCATATGTTCTGACTCAGGGGTGGGGAAGCTGAGCACTGAAATAGTCCATCTCCCACCCCCCTTTGCTTTGTAGCCTGATGCTGGCATTTTACCCAGCAGCAGCTGGCATTATGGGGAAGTGTTGTCAGTAAACAAAGAGTGCCCCCTGCAAGAAAAAAAATCCTGATGTATCACAATTCAGGCCTGAAGCTTTACAGTAATACTCTGGAGCTGAAGGAGGGTGCACAACTAGATCAGAATCGGAGCCTGTATGTGTAAGCTCTCTTCAGGTATTATTTATCCTTGTTAAGCGAGGGGTGGAGAACCTGAGGCCCAAGGGCTGAATGTTGCCCTCCAGGCTCCTCTATTGGGCCCATGGAAGTCTCTCCAGGCCACACCCCTCACTGGCTCTGCATCTCACCTAGAGTGTTTTTGCCTGGCTGGAAGGTGTCCTTGCCCTCTGATTATGCTTCTTGCTTGTCTGGATGGAGGATAGAGAGGGATGTGTGAGTGTGTGCAGAAACAAACCTCCTGTATTCTCTCCTCTCCTCCCACCCTTCCTATCTAAAAATACTATTTTCCCCCCAAAGCTCTAGACATTCAGGGTGCAGTCTCTTTGCAAGACATAATACAGAATAAATGAGAAAAGGGAGTTCTCCATTCCATATCAGAAGGAAAGCAGAAATGCCTCCTGTGAGAAGACGCTCAGCATTAGGGAAATAGTGGCTAGCTCAGCTTCAGTTCCTTTTAAGATGATGTTGACATTGGTCCTTGACATTGACAGGTGCTTGCCAATGAGGCATCAGTGTGTCAGCTCTACACTGCGTCAGCAGTGCTGGTGGGGGGCTGGAAATTCCTGGGTGGTTGGCAGGGAAGCAAAGTCCTTAGCCGGCAGTCTGGTCATAAATCTGCCAGGTCTAGGAGGAGGGGAGCTGATAAAGGCCAGGCTTGTCCGAAGCGTACTTGCCGAGTCAGGAGTCCAGAAGTGAGGTCAGTAGAGGTCCGGGATCAAGTGCCAAGGGGTCAGTCAGAAAGAGGGTGCCAGGAAACTAGGAACACACAAGCCACGCCGGACGTTGCAGTCAGCAACAAGCTGCAGCCAAGGTGTGCCTTATAAAGAGCAAGGTTGACAGCAGGTGTGAGTCCTCAGCGTTTGGGCCTTAAGGCCTCTCTTCTGCCTGACCTTCTGCTGTCTACGTTCTGCAGGTGAGGGGGGAGTATCCTGTTCACTGTCTGTGTCTGGCTGCAGGGCCTCTGCTGTCCCTGGGGTGCTCTGCAGCTGAGGGGCAGAAGGAGCTGGATTCTCAGGAGGCTCCTCCGTGTCTCCTGCTGCTCCTGGGTCTGCTGCTGTTACTCCCGAGTCGTCCTCATCTGTGGAGTCCTCTGACGGGGCCATGACACTATCCCCCGCCCCACGACCAACCCTCCGCCTCCCGCCGGGGCCCGGCTTAGCCGGGTAGCGCTGATGGAAGCGCCGGACCAGACGAGGGGCATGCACCTGCGCCGCATCTTCCCACGAGCGTTCCTCAGGGCCATACCCCTGCCAGTCTATGAGGTACTGGAGGCAGCCACGATGCTTCCGGGAGTCCAGGATCTGTGCCACTTCGAATTCCTCTTCCCCGTCGACTTGTATCTGTGGTGGGGGGCGTGGTTTACTACTCAAGGGGTGAGGTGGGACAGCGGGAGTCAGCAGTGATCTATGACAGGTTGAATGCGGAAGGAGGCAGGGAGTTGGAGCCGGAACGCCACCGGGTTAATTTGCTGGGTGATCCGGAAGGGACCTACGTTCCGAGCCTCCAGCTTGTGAGACGGCCGTTGCGAACACAGGAATTTGGTCGAGAGCCATACCCGGTCGTCTACCTTCAGCGGCGGGCCTGGTTGGTGGTGGCGATCAGCAAAGCGCTTATACGCATCCTTGGCCTGCTCCAGCTGCTCCTTCAGGACTGCCTGCAGGGCCTGCAACTCCTGCAGCATGACATCCGCAGCGGGGACCGGTGACGGGGGTCGCACTGAGGGGAAGAATCGGGGGTGGTAGCCGTAGGAGGCAAAGAACGGGGTCTGGCGCGTGGAGGCATGCACGGAGTTATTATATGCGAACTCCGCCAGCGGTAACAGATCCACCCAATTGTCCTGTTGGAAACAGGTGTAACACCGCAGGTATTGTTCGACAGTGGCGTTGGTACGTTCTGTTTGTCCATCTGATTGAGGGTGGTGGGCAGAGGACAAGTGGATCTGGACGTTTCCCGAGGCAGGGGCTGTGGGTCGTTTCGCAGAACACTGGGCTGCAAAATGTCCCGGGGCCCCGCAATACAGGCAGAGGCCCTGTTGCTGGCGTCAGCAGCTTTTCGGCCGCAGAGAGATGTGGCCGAGCCCCTCCCAGCTGCATCGGTTCTGCCGGGGGTGTAGGGTCCTTGCCGACGGGCTCCGAGGGCCCAGCCACTGGGGCTGATGCTCTGTAGACTGGCCGGGTCGGTTGGCAGCATGCCTGCTTTCCAGCCTCCCGTCAATCTGGAGACACAGGCGTATGAGGGCGTGCAGGGTTCCAGGGCGCTCCACCCTAGCTAGCTCATCCAGAAGCTCATCCAACAACCCCTCCTGAAATTGGTCCATGAGAGCTGCTTCGTTCCAGCCCAGGTTTTGTTGTAATAAACGAAAGTCTGTTACATATTCCCCCAAGGGGCGTCGGCCTTGCCGCAGCCAGCGTATGCGGCGGTTGGCTGTAGCTGATTGGACTGGGTCCTCGAACATAGCCTTCAGTTCTCTGGTGAAGGTGGCTAAGTCGTTGAGCACGGGGCTCCGCTCGAGGAGTAGGGGCGTGGCCCATCTAGCTGCGGCCCCGGTGCACAGGTTAATCAAGAATCCCACCCGGGTCTTATCATCTGGGAAGGCCTCTGGTCGTAACTCCATGAAGAGCTGGGCCTGGGCCAAGAAGGCTGGGAGCTTGTCGGAAGCCCCAGTAAATTTCTCTGGGAGAGTCACAGGGCACTTGGCTCTCCCTGTAGGGAGAGGGGGTGGGGCTGCTGCTAGCTGGGTTTGCAAGCCTTGGACGGCCAACAACAGCTGGTCTACTTGTGAGCGCAGGAGCAAGTTTTCCTGCTGGAGTTGCTCCATGGTCAGCACTTCCCCCACTCCCTTGTTTGCCTGCTTTGTTTTGGGCTGACTGCAAACTGTCAGCTCTACACTGCGTCAGCAGTGCCGGTGGGGGGCTGGAAATTCCTGGGTGGTTGGCAGGGAAGCAAAGTCCTTAACCGGCAGTCTGGTCATAAATCTGCCAGGTCTAGGAGGAGGGGAGCTGATAAGGGCCAGGCTTGTCCGAAGCGTACTTGCCGAGTCAGGAGTCCAGAAGTGAGGTCAGTAGAGGTCCGGGATCAAGTGCCACGGGGTCAGTCTGAAAGAGGGTGCCAGGAAACTAGGAACACACAAGCCACGCCTGACGTTGCAGTCAGCAACAAGCTGCAGCCAAGGTGTGCCTTATAAAGAGCAGGATGGACAGCAGGTGTGAGCCCTCAGTGTTTGGGCCTTAAGGAGACAGGCCTGCCTCTCTTCTGCCTGACCTTCTGCTGTCTACGTTCTGCAGGTGAGGGGGGAGTATCCTGTTCACTGTCTGTGTCTGGCTGCAGGGCCTCTGCTGTCCCTGGGGTGCTCTGCAGCTGAGGGGCAGAAGGAGCTGGATTCTCAGGAGGCTCCTCTATGTCTCCTTCTGAGTCTGCTGCTCCTGGGTCTGCTGCTGTTACTCCCGAGTCGTCCTCATCTGAGGAGTCCTCTGACGGGGCCATGACACAGTGATGCATCTTGATGTAAACACAGGTGTCTGCGAATTGGGGAGGGGTGGTTGAGAAAGGGGAAGAGTAATGAGTGCTGTCCACTGTGCTGGCCATTTTTGCCTCTGGTGCTGTTCACTACTGTCCATGTGGCCCTCTGAAGGTTGCCCAGATGGGGATATGGTCCTTGGGTTAAAAAGAGATTCCCCACCCCGGTGTTAAGTAATTGCATGGTGGAAGCCAGCAGGGATGAGCATGGTAGCTTTTACCCTCGTTGCTGTTCCAGTGGCCCTCTACAAGTTGGAAGGTGGTGATCTGAACCAGAGAGCTTCCTGTACTCATGGAGATTCCCTGTGGCTTTTTAGAACTTTGGAAAATCAGGTTTTTAAAACATCTGGGGAGCCTTCATTGGTATAAGAGGCTCCCCACTTCAGAAGAATTGTCTTCTGATGATAATTGTCCCCATTGTCCTCCTGCATGCGTCTCTCTTAACATGAATGCAGAATGCCTCAAGAGGACCCTAGGTTGCATGTGACAGTCCTAACACTTCTCTTGTATTGGGCACGTCATTGTCAAATGTTGAAATGGTCCAGAAAGGCTCTAGGAGGGATGGTCTATTGTGCGGATTTTTTTTCTTTTCTTTAATGGTTACAGAATGAAGGAATAGAAGCCAGGTTTCCAAGGACACATTCACACATCTTGGATTCAAATTCCCTTTTTATCTGAGACAATAACTAATACCTCCCAGATCTTGCCAAACCATCTTGATGATGATGGATCCTTTTCCAATGTGACCCAATTTGGATTTTTGCTGCCGGGTGCGATGCTAAGACTTGCCAAATCAAGTGAGCAGATGATTATTGTAATGGTGACAGCATCACACACACACACACACACGACCCCCCCTTGTGGCACTAAGCTTTTGCTGTGTTAAATCATTGCATTTTTAAAGGGAGGGAAATGGGCCCCTCCTCCAGCTCAATGTCTATTGCAGCTGTTTTATGTCTTTCCAAAATTGTAGGTACAGATCCTGCTTAGCTCTACATCACTTTGAACACCCAACGTGGAGCTGAAGAATGGTACTGAAAACTGGAAAATGGAGACAGCTGAGATGAAGGGTTGTTAGCCATACTCGAAGCAGACCTATTGAAATTAATGGACACTGCTAACGTGGATCTATTAATTAGAATGGGTCTGCTCTGAGTAGAATTGAGTTGGATGCAACCTGAGATTCCCACCTCCCAAGTTTCACCACTCCTGCTTGCAAGGTCTGAAATGCGAAGGCGGGGTATACTTCAGTGATGTTTTTACAAAGGGGTGGAAGTGGTCTAACTCCTCACCAGTAAACCTGGATCTCTTAGTAGCCTGGACCTGCCCCAAGAGGGCAGAAATAATGTCCTACTGCGACTCTGTTCAGAACAGCACTAGATCATCAGGAGACAAGAAGAGCTTTGCTGGGTCACGCTAAAGGGCCATCTAACCAAGGTCTCTGTTCTCACGGTGGCCAACTAGCGATCGGGACCTGAGCACAACAACACTCTCCGCATCTGCAGTTCCCAGCAACTAGTATTAGTCCGAGGCACACCACCTCTTACAGTAGAGGTAGAACACAGCCATTGTTGCTTGTCACCATTGACAGCCTTATCCTCCATGAATTGGTGTCATCCTCTTTCAAAGCTATCCAAGTTGATGGCCATCATTACCTCTTGTGGGAGCAAATCCCACTGTTTAACTGTGTGCAGTTTGAAGAAGAACCTTCTTTTCTCTGCCCTGAGTTTTCCAACGTTCACCTTCATTGGATGTCCCCATGTTGTAGTATTGTGAGAGAGGCAGTGTTGCTCTGAACCACTCTCAGTGAAACTTCCTGCCAAAACTATCAACACATGGAGAAGTGTGCATAGAGATGACTGCCTAAGGCTGGGCAGAAGGGGGTGGAAGATAGGGGGCAAAATACCACCCTTTTGGCTTACCTAATTTTGCTTCCACCATCTGTTTCCCCCAAATATTCCTCCCAAAGGCTAGTGACTGCTGGTTTTACCTACTTTATTTCTCCCACATGCCCTTTGTAATGCGACTTGTGACGTTTCCTTAGTCCATGGGCATTTTGGAAAATAAAAATGGTTGCATTACTGTGGCTGTTGGGATTTTGCCTTTGCACCCTTGAAAATCTCTGAAATGCCCCCTTTTGTTACCAGTGAATGGGGGGGGCAGTTTGAAAAAAACATTGGGATTGAAAGATTTGGAGTCCCAGAACTTCCAGGGTGCTCTAGAAAGTAAAACAGGCAATGAAAAATGGCATAGGGGAACCATCTTTCCCGGTGTAGCTCTGAAATTTCAAGATGAAATTTCTCTGAAAAGATTTTGTGGCTCAGCCCTTAGATTCACAGGCAGAGCAATCCAACTCAGGGGAAGCTGGCAGAAGGGGTACCAGGAGAGGAGGAACTGGCGGGAAGGTCCGCTTCATCCATTTGGAGTTCAGGAGCCGCCAGTTGGGAGCTGCGCGCATGTCCAGAAAAGAAAAAGGCAGCTCTCACAAGTAACCCTGCCGGCGAATAAATGCTCCCCATTGACTTCCATTGTAATTATTTTCTTAGACCAACCTTTTTCTCAGTGTAACTTTGACCTGGATCGAGACATGCAGGAATGCTCCAAATGGAAGTTGTATGTTGCATAAGTCCCCCCGGACCCTCCTCCGACAATCCCCTGGACTGTCACTTTTTTGGGCCTTACACTGGCTCATGCTGGCACCCCTTCCACCAGGCTGGGCTTCCCCGGCAGACTCCTGGCTGAGCTGGCAGGGTCCTGGCTCTGCTGCCGCTGAATCGGGGTAGGAGCTTATCCGGCGGAGCCCAGTGGAGTCTGGCAAAGTCGGGACCCTGCTTGCTTAGCCAGGGATCTGCTACATCCAACTCCCCTCAGCCCAGTGTACATATTTATTTATTTATTAAATTTATATACCGCCCGACTAGCAATAGCTCTCTGGGCGGTGAACATAAAATAGCATAAAAATACAATGAATAACAAAATAATACTAAAATACAATCAACAATCCAATACAATAAACATTTTTAAAAGTAAATCAGTGTAACTTAAAATGCTTCAGAGAATAGGAAGGTTTTGACCTGGCGCCAGAAGGAGAGCAGAGTCGGCGCCAGGCGTACTTCCTCGGGGAGACTGTTCCATAGTTCGGGGGCCACCACTGAGAAGGCCCTAGATCTTGTCATCACCCTCCGGGCCTCCCTGTGAGTTGGAACCCGGAGGAGGGCCTTCGTAGCAGAACGTAGTGCACGGGCCGGTTCATATCGGAAGAGGCGTTCCGCAAGGTATCGTGGTCCCGCACCGTATAAGGCTTTATAGGTTAATACCAACACTTTGAATCTAGCCCGGAAACATATTGGCAACCAGTGCAAGCTGGCCAGAACAGGTGTTATATGCTCGGACCGCTTGGTCCTTGTCAGCAATCTGGCTGCCGCATTTTGCACTAGTTGTAGCTTCTGAACTGTCTTCAAAGGTAGCCCTACGTAAAGCGCATTACAGTAATCCAAACGTGAGGTTACCAGAGCATGTACCACTGATGTAAGGTCCTCTTTACTCAAATAGGGACGTAGCTGGGCTACCAACCGAAGTTGGTAAAACGCATTCCTAACCACCGAGGCTACTTGAGCCTCAAGTGAGAGGGAAGAGTCTAAAAAGACTCCCAGACTACAAACCCGGTCCTTTAGGGGGAGTGTAACCCCGTCCAGGACAGGGTATATATCCACCATCCGATCAGAGAACCCGTCCACCAACAGCATCTCAGTCTTGTCTGGATTGAGCTTCAGTTTGTTAACTCTCATCCAGTCTATTGTCGCGGCCAGGCAACGGTTCAGCAAATCGACAGCCTCACCTGAAGAAGATGAGAAGGAGAAGTAGAGCTGCGTGTCATCAGCATACTGATGACAACGCACTCCAAAACTCCTGATGACCTCTCCCAACGGCTTCATGTAGATATTAAAAAGCAGGGGGGCAAAACTGACCCCTGCGGGACCCCATGTTAGAGAGCCAGCGGTGTCGAGCAATGTTCCCCAAGCACTACCTTCTGGAGACGACCCGCCAAGTAGGAGCCCGCGGTGTCGAGCAATGTTCCCCAAGCACTACCTTCTGGAGACGACCCGCCAAGTAGGAGCGGAACCACTGTCAAGCAATACCTCCAACTCCCAACTCCGCGAGCCTCTCCAGAAGGATACCAGGGTCGATGGTATCAAAACCCGCTGAGAGATCAAGGAGAATCAACAGAGTTACACTCCCTCTGTCTCTTTCCCGACATAGGTCATCGTACAGGGCGACCAAGGCTGTCTCAGTGCCAAAACCGGGCCTAAAACCCGATTGAAATGGATCTAGATAATCGGTTTCATCCAATAGCACCTGGAGCTGGCCAGCAACCACCCGTTCCAAGACCTTGCCCAGGAATGGAACATTCGCCACTGGCCTGTAGCTGTTAAAATTGTCTGGGTCCAAGGAAGGCTTTTTCAGGAGTGGTCTCACCACTGCCTCTTTCAGACAGCCCGGGACCACTCCCTCTCGTAAAGAGGCATTTATCACTTCTTTGGCCCAGCTACCTGTTCCATTCCTACTAGTTTTTATCAGCCAGGAGGGGCAAGGATCCAGTACCGAAGTGGTTGCACGTACCTGTCCAAGCAGGTCCACGTCCTCGAGTTGAACCAACTGAAGCTCATCCAACAAAACAGGACAAGACTGTGCTCCGGACATCTCACTAGGATCTACTGCTATAACTTGAGAGTCTAGGTCCTGGTGGATACATGAGATCTTATTCTGGAAGTGATCGGCAAACTGATTACAGTGGGCCTCCGATGATTCCACCGTGTCCGGAGGGTTTGAATGGAGAAGCCCCCGGACAACTCGAAAGAGCTCCGCTGGGCGGCAAAGAGATGATTTAATAGTGGCAGCAAAATGATGTTTTTTAGCTGCCTTCACTGCTCCTACATACAGCTTAGTCGAAGCACTAACCAGCGCATAATTGTATCTGTCGGGAGTTCGTCTCCATTTCCACTCAAGCCTCCTCCTATCTTGCTTCATCGCTCTCAGCTCCGGAGTATACCATGGAGCTGTATGAGCTCTACACAGGAGAGGGCGTGCAGGAGCGATCGTGTTTACAGCCCGGGTCATCTCCATATTCCACAGAGCGACCAGGGCTTCAGCAGGAGTGCCAGTCCTATCAGCCGGAAAATCCCCCAGAGCCCTTTGAAAACCTTCAGGATCCATTAGTCTCCGGGGGTGGACCATTTTAATAGGTCCCCCACCCTTGCAGAGGGAAGAGGTTACTGAAAGTCTAAACTTCAGCAAGCAGTGGTCTGTCCATGACAAAGGGAGTGTTGTAAAACTCCCCACATCCAGATCACTTTCCCCATGCTCAGTAGCAAAAACAAGGTCTAGAGTGTGCCCCGATACATGTGTTGGACCACTAACATATTGAGACAGCCCCATGGCTGTCATGGAAGCCATGAAGTCCTGAGCCGCGCCAGACAAAGTGGTCTCGGCATGAATGTTGAAATCCCCCAGTACTATTAGTCTGGGGGACCTCAACAATATATCCGAGACCACTTCCGCCAGCTCAGTTAGGGAAACCATTGGGCAGCAAGGTGGGCGGTACACCAAAAGGATTCCCAGCCTGTCCCTCTGGCCCAACACAAGGTGCAAACACTCCAGGCCAGTAACTGAATGAACATATGAGTTGGATTGTGCCCTAAGTCCTGCCTCAGAAGCTGCATCCATTCTGTTGGTTTTATTCCATGAAAAAAATCCATTCTGCTTCTCTGTCAGGGAGTCTTGTGATGACTAACTGCATTTTAAAACAAGGGGAAAACCAATTAGATCATACATTTAAAGATCATGAAAAGGCTGCACTTATCGTGCAGCTCCACGGGCTGACGGCTATGCTTCCTCCAGTGCAAAGGCAGAGGCTGCTGATCCTGAAAGGGCAGATCCAGAACTCCATCAGCGCCCCTCAATTTGCATTGTTTGTCTTTGGAAACCTTCTGACAAACCATCTGACCTACTGAGAAAAAGGGCGGGATATGAATCTAATCAATCAATGAATAATAAATAAAAAAAGATTTTAAAAATGGAATAAAAACAACTGGGCTAAGTCAGCAACAGCATTAAAGTCTGATTCCATTCAGTACTGGAGACAAAAAAAACCAATTTTGGCTGTTAGCTAAACACTGTTCTGGTAGGTACCTTTCCAAAAGTGAGAGGCTACCACCTGAGAAAGACTTGGGTCAGATTGTTATACATTTAAAGCAGTCTTATACCACTTTAAACAGAAATGGCTTTCCCCAAAAGAATCCTGGGAACTGTAGTTTTTCAAGATACTGAGTTGTTAGGATACCTCTCACAGAGCTCTGATTCCCAGCACCATGAACCAATGACAATTCCCAGGATTCTTTGGGGGAAACCGTGATTGTTAAAGTGGTATAAGACTGCTTTAAATGCACAGTGTAGCTGTAACCTCTGAACAGGGCATCTGAAGAAGATCTTAATGAGCAGGCATCCTTGGAGCAGAACACCAGGTCATTTAGGGATTTTGAAGGCCAAGAACAGTACTTGTGAACTGTGCTTGGAAGCAAATTGCCAGCCTGCCAGCCTTGTTTGTTAAGCTGTGGCAGGACAGGGTCTCCCATTAATTGGTACTTGGAGGAGTGTTGCAATACAGATGTGCCTCCCCTTATTATTCTTATTTTTAAAAATTATATCCCATCGTTCTTCCCAAAAAGAGCCCAGGGCGGCTAGCAACAAATGATACATAAAAGCATCTTAAAACATCTTAAACAAAACATCTTAAAAACAGTTCCAGTACAGATGCAGACTGGGATAAAGATACCTACTTAAAGACTTGTTGAAAGAAGAAGGTCTTCAATAGGTGCCAAAAAGACAATGGAGATGGTGTTTAATATTTAAGGGATGGAAATGCGAAAGGGTAGGTGCTACAGTAACTAAAGGCCTGATTCCTATATTATGCATGTTGGACCTCCTGATGAGTTGGTATCTGCAGGACTTATATTATATATAAATGGTATTATATATAAATGGTTTTATGCTGTATGGAATTTATGTATGTTAATGTTGTATGTTCTTATGATTTTGTTTACAGCCCCTGACGAAGGCCAAACTACTGAGTGGCCGAAACGCGTTTGGGCTTTTGTTAAAATAAACATTTTGTCAAGCATTTTGGGGTCCCCCCCCTTTTTTCCCTCCATCTGCAGAAGGCCCTCACCTGCACAGCGCAGTGATCAACTGGATATATAAGGGGTGGGGTGATCTTTCAGGTATCCTGGTCCCAAGCTGTGTAGCCAATAGGTTTGTACACCAAAACTAGCATCTTGAACTTAGCCCAGTAGCTACTTGACAGCCAGTGCCATTGGAGCCTCCCTTGCAGGATGAGGGAGGAGAAGTTGGGAATACCCATTTGAGTTCTGAATTTCCAGGCTCCTTTCTGATTCTAAGAATCCCAGCTCTTCCTCTAGGGTTTGGTAACACATGGGATATTTTCTTTAATGAACTGTGGCTTTTAATAAATGACTTATCTTCCATTGATGTGTTGTTAAATTGTCAAGGCTTTAAAAAAGGGCTAACAAAATTTGTGGGCAGATGATTTTACTCACTCACGAAAAAAAACAAAAGAGAGCAAATCCTATGTCTAATCCCCTTTCCCAGACACCCACACATTCTTTCAGAATTATACGACAGTTGTTTGTTTGGGCTGAAGGCAAAATGTTTGGGATTAATGTGCAATGCCTGAACACCCAACTTAATGAGGATTTAGAGGCCAATCCCAAACTGATGATCTCCAATTAATTACTTTGGTGGCCTAGTGGTCATTTTGCTGCTGGTGTAGATTTTTCAAGTTGGGTAATGTTCTTTTGTGGAGCGCTTGAATTTTATACTTCGGGCTTATGCACACAGCTGTGTGTCTGGTGCTACTTGCATCCCCTTTTAAATTGTATGGTTCACACGACTTTACTGGCAAACAGAAGCTATCACACAATTTTCCTCCTGTAAATCTGTACTAACCCAATCCTCTGATAATCCAAAAAGGGAAGGAAAAAAGTCTTCACTCCGTATCTCTAGGGCTTGCAGATGCTTTGCTCCGATGCTTTCAGATGGGCATGTCAATCATTCCCTTCTCCATGCCCACTCTCTCTTCCTCCCTTCGTTCATTTTATTTCCTGCAACTTATAGTTGCACTCCCCTGTCCTGCAATGATTTTTTATGTTGCTGCAAACGGTTCCTTTATTTTCTGTTTTCCCCTAACTCATACACAAAAGCATTACACTGCTCAAAGAAAGATTTGTATTTTATCTGTATTGTACCAGTGAAAATACAAATAATCGCACTTCCGAGCTGTTTTTTTTTTAAATGAAAGTTACTGGTAGAACAAACTGAGCCTGGTTGCCAGGTAATGAGGGAGTGGGAATGTTAAATTAGAGGGCGTGGTCTTTAGGAAACTGCGTGATTGATGCTGCCCCTCAAGCATGACTAGAAAACACCGTGTTTGCAGCTGGCGTTGATCCCTTACTGTGGACGGTGCAAACAGAAAACCAAGGTAAAACAGTCTTTAGCAAGAAGTTATGCTCCCATGTGGATAAGCCCTTCCTCGGGCCAGCAGAGAATGGGCTGGCAAAGCTTTCTTGGTGCTGACTTCTTATTTTAAAGGGGAAAAAAACCCCATAATAATGAAGTTTTATACTCTGGGAGGTGCTCCCATTTAAGAGCAAATCAAATCCAAATGTTGCTCATAGCCCCCTTCATCTGGATTTTCTTTAAAAGCTGCCATTGTGGGGGGAAAGGGCATTTGGCACATTAGCATCCCTTGAAATAATGCATGGGTAGAGTGACTCATCCTATTTGTGTGGCATTGTGTGTCTATTGTCTACACTTCAGTTGGGAAGTGTAAGTGAAAATCCAGCTGGATTGAGTTGAAGATCCCGTCAGTGCCCAGTCTTGGTTGGACAGAACATTTGGACTTGGAACTTAGGCAGTGGATTCCTTGATGGTCATCAATTCTGATTATCCTGATGGAGTCAAATCTAGATCTGATTAGAAGGGAGACAATATACTGTTTACCTCCACCCTCTGCTGCTGTTTGCTGTACAGATATTTAAGACAACCGCTGACTCATGATTAGATACTTTTTTGGGCTGTTTGCTTCAGTATCTTGCCTGTTCCAGGACTGATGTGTATGTGATCAGATGGAGTTGCATGGAAGGGACCATGGCATCCTTCATGCCTTCTTGGTATTTATAGCAAGAAGCAAGGGAGGCTGTGGGTGAGCCCTACGTGTGGAAAGATTACCATGTAGAATATGGAATTCGCTGCCGTTAGAAGTACTAGCTGCTGGCTTAGATGGCTTTAGAAGGAGATTTGACAAATTCATGGAGAAGAGAGCTTTCGATGGCTATTAGTTACGATAGCTAGAGGAAAGCTCCATGTTAAACACAAAGCAGGCAGTCTTTCTATTTAGCAAGTCAGGATGGTACCGTGAATTCTCCCAGTGCAGGCTTCAGCTCCACTGTCTGAGTTGCAAGGTTGCAATGGTTCAATATCAAGTACTTTCGGGTCAGTCTGATTACTCAGAAGGCATGAGGGCTGTATCACTCATTCTCATAGACCCTTGTACCTCCTGAGGCAATAATGTTGATATTTAGCAATTATGTACCAGTTAACAAGCTCTTAAGTGTTGTTGTATGCTCCTGCTAATTAAGCCTCCCAACACCTTTATGTTTGATCTGGGGTGGGCATTTCTTTGCCATAGAATTCTGTGGATGCATCTCTCTCCTCCCCATAGAAGGAAGAAGGTAGCGCCTACATGTCTCAGAAATTATTATTCCTATTGCTGTTATTTCATTTATGAATCACTTCCCGTGAGGCATCCCAAAGTGATTTACAATATAATAGCATATAGAAAAACGGGTAAAACAAGGGAACGCATAAAAAACCATTCAAAAAGAATTAGATGTAACAGCACAGACATAGAAGCAATTCAGATCCAGTGCAGGTGCCAACTGGGATAAAGATCTCAATTTGGAAGGCTTAATGAAACAGGAAAGTCTTTAGCAGGCACCAAAAAGACAACAGAGAAGGTACCCTGTCTGATATGCAATGGGAGGGCGTTTCAAAGGTAGGTGCCACCACACTAAAGGCCCGGTTCCAACATGTGGAACAAACCTCTTTGTAGGATGACATCTGCAGGATGCTCTCTCCTGCATAATGCAGTGGTTGGTTGGATATGCAGGGGGATGAGACAATCTTTTAGGTGTCCTGGTTCCAAGCCATATAGGGCTTTGTACACCAATACCAGCACCTTAAACTTAGCCCAGTAGGTTCAGGTACGGGGAAGCCATGGCCTTCCATCTTCCATTAGCGTTAGCTAGTATGGCAAATGGTTAGGGATGCTGAGAGTTGGAATCCAGGAATATCCAGAGGGCCCAAGGTTCCACTGCGTGAAGGTTCCATGGCATATCTCCAAAGGATCCTTCCCTGAAAATAGTCTAAGGGCATTAATCTAGATTTTCTATTGTTGCTTGTATGTTTCTCTTGCATGGGTTAACACAGTGGGAATGGTTTGTTGTGGAATGCTTTGGCATAAAGTCCTGGGGCAAGACTCTCCTGGTTCCCCTTTCTGTACTTCCCCCTCCCTGCCGGCTGACCATGCTAGTTTGTAAGAGCTGTTATGCCACTAGAGCCAGTGTGGCGTAGTGGTTAAGGTGTTGGCCTATGACCTGGGAGACCAGGGTTTGAATCCCCACATAGCCATGAAGCTCACTGGGTAACTGCCTCTCAGCCTCATGAAAACCCTATTCGTAGGGTCGCCATAAGTCGGAATCGACTTGAAGGCAGTACATTTACATTTTTTATCATGCCACTAGATCACAACAAAAAAGAGGAGTTCTGGGGTGAGTTCCCTTGATTAAAGCCACATTCTGATTCCTGGCCCCTCTGAGCTTGTGTCCCCATCCTCCCTTGGTAAGAGATGCTTCCCAGCTCTGAGAAGGCAGACTTTCACTGTGACTTTGTGAAGGTCAGTATTTGTGTCTGAAGTGAGGCTGATAGGAGCAATGTGTGATGCACAGTGTCAGACATAACGAAAATATTGTATATAAAAGATAAGAGTTCCCCCCCTCCCTTTCTTGTAGTGAAAGAACAAGGCCCGGTGTTCATTTAGCATTCATAAAGTCTTGCTTTGGAAATGCCTTTAAGTACTGCAGAGGGAGACTTGAAGGAGCACGTCTGAGAGTCAAATACACATCTCTTTGCGCTCTTCTTTCATCTGCTTGCAGGGGAAGAAAAGGAGATTGTGTTATCTCTCTCTCCTCTCCCTCCCTCCATATCTAAAAATACTAATCTTCTTCAACAGCACCAGACACCCAGGGTGCAGATGCTTTGCAATTAGTTCAGAGAACAGAATAAACAAGAAATGCGAGGACTCAATCCCGTACCAGAAGGAAGGGAGAAATGTTTCCTGCTAATTAGATGAAACTCACCATGAGGGGAATAGGGCTAGGTCTGAAGCTCAGCTTGGAATCTTCTTGAAGAAATTGTTGACTTTGGGCCTTGACAAAGGCCCCATCTGCACGATGAATTTAAAGCTGTATCATACCACTTTAAACAGCTATGGCTTTCCTCAAAGAACCCTGGGAACTATAGTTTATTATGGTCCCAGGCTATGGTATGAAGGCACATGAGGCCAGCACCCTGATGAAGCTAAGCAGGGTCAGGTCTGGTCAGTGCCTGGATGGGAGACCACCTGGGAACCATATGTAAGCCTCCTTGAGTTTCTCTCATGAAAAGAAAGGCGGGATATAAATGAAATAAATAAATAATAAATAAATAAATAAGGGTGCTGAGAGTTATTAGGAGACTCCTAATCCCCTCACAGAACCTCACTCCCTAGAGTTCCCTGGGAAGAGGGATTGACTGCTAAAGCACTCTGGGAACTGTTGCTCTGTGAAGGGATTATAGGCCTCCTAACAACTGTCAACACCCTTAACCAGCTATAGTTCCCAGGATTCTTTGGGGGTAGCCATGATTGTTTAAAGTGATATGATATTGCTTGAAATGCATCTTGCAGATGGGGCACCAGAGAGGAGCTCACCAGTCAGACATCCATCCTGTGTCTTGACTGGTGGCCTAACGGCTGGGCAAGGGATGCTGAGAAGGCAGAAAGTTAGTGGGTGCTGTCCATTGCACCATGTGGTAGAAGGTAACTTTCAGGGCAATCTTATGCTTGTCTACTCGGAAAGTGCATTCCCTAGGCTAGAATTCCAGACAAAAGTCAACACCGAAGGCCATGCTGGGAATGTATCCTTAATACAAGAGAACTGCATATAATTTGCATTATTTAGTTGCCTGTAAGTAATGCTATTTGCATATATTTTACATGAACATGGCAGGTGCCAAGCTCCAGTTGGTGGACATGTTGTGCTTATTCTACAATATTTTTATTCTGAAATGTGCAAAATATAAAAGCTTTTTTTTTTTTAGGAAATCTTTGAAATCATCTTTGAGCAGGATAATAAATATGTGGGCTTCTGTTTATTGGATTGTTTTGCTTCCGTCCCTTTCACACTTTTGCCAACATATTCCATTCCCCCCCCCCGGTAGCTGTCAGAATGATAAACTTGATTAACTCCTCTTCTCACTCTTGAACACACAAAATGAAATCTGGGATTCTCAAGCTTCTAGAGCAGGAGTGTCGAACGTGGTGCTTGCCAAATGTTGTTGGATTCAAACTCTCATCAGTCTCAGTCAGCTGGGCCAATGGTCAGGGATGATGGGAGTTGGAGTCCAGCAGCACCTGGAGGGCACCACATTGGTTACCCCTGTTCTAGAAGGAGTCTTCAGGGTGACCTTCAGTGGCTTGGTGGGAATGGGGATTCATGCCAACCGTATGGTGCCATTTCCTGCTTATAAAGAGACACTTCTTGTAATAGAGAAAGAACAGCACTGAAGCTTGGATTGGAAAGCCATCCCACCTTTTTTGCCCTTCTGGGTGCATCGTTCACCTTTTAAAAAGCAGAAACTTTGCAGAACTTTATGATGCGAGCCAGTGTGGTATAATGGTTACAGTGTCCAACTATGGCCTTGGGAGACCAGGGTTCGAATCCCTGCCCAGCCATGAAGCTCACTGGGTGACCTTGTGCCAGTCACTGCATCTCAGGGTTGTTGTGAGGATAAGACGTGGAGGGGGAGAACAATGTGCACCGCTTTGAGCTCCTTTGGAGGAAAGGTGGGATATAAATGTAAGAAATAAATAAAATGAAGGGAGTTTCTAACAATTTCAGGCTGGATGTGGAATAATGAAATTGCTGACCTGTATAAAATGGAGACCTATGACTGGCTGAGCTGCCCTTATGTCGCAACAATCGCTTGTTCTGAAGGGTGTATTGATGCTATTGGCGGAGCTGCTTGGATGGTATGTGGGAGGTTATAGGAAAGGGGAAGTAGAAACAGCAGCATGGGGCTTATGCAGTATGGCAAGGGAAACAAGTGGGGTAGAAAATGAGGGTCGGGCCTCTGGAAGGACTTATCAAGAGGAATTCACAGGGGTGGGGCAGGATTCTGAGAGGAAAATGAAAACAAGGAGAGAATGGGCAGTGCCCAGGCAGTGACAAGCATTGCAGACTGATAAAACAACCAGCCAAAGAGGATTGCCAGTTCTTGAAATAAAAATGTTGGACAGGTCTAGAGTGCCTGCTTCAGTGGTGGAGCCCAGCACCAAAAGGGAAAGGCTGAGGAAACTTGCCCTGGCTTGTTGCTTTTAATGGCAACCTAAAGCAGAAAGAGAGGTCCACCTCTGTCTGTGTTTCTGGGAGCCAAGGTTGCAGGCCTCTTGTTGCAGAGAGGCGTTTTTGTGCAGTAGATTGGAAGGAGCTAAGATGTGCCACTTGACAGCTTCTGTTCAGTAAAGAATGCTGTTTGTGGAGTACTGAAAGCTTTGCATGAGCTTCTTGGCCTCCTCAGTGCTAACACGGTAAAAAGAAGTATTTTTTTTGTTTATCAATAAGACGGTTCTTCTTTTGGTTCAATTGTTTGGGAAAGACTGATGTTTTAGAAAAATGCATCATATCCTCATTAGCCAGATCTGTCTCTTAGGTCATACAAAACAAGTTCCTTTCATTTATTTTGCCAATTGGGTGAAAGATCAACTGGCTGTTATCATTTCTCTCCCTCGCTCTTTTTCCCCACCAAAGAACTTCTTTGGTGTGCCAACTCTGGCTTCCATCCACTGTGCCCTTCTTACCTAGGGTTAGGCTCTCTTAAAGAGAAAAAAAGGTTGGTGTGTGGGTTTTCATAAAAACAACACCTGTTTTGTGGGGGTTTAGATTTCAGTAAGCCAAAGAAAATGGCAAGGTTTCAGAAACTAAATTGGATGATTTTGTCGGGCTTAGCAATTCTGGAAACCAGAAGACTGGACTAGCTCATTGCAAAAGTTGAACACAGAGTCACTATTGGAAGATGATATATACTTTTGTCTGTTGTCTGTGTTTATACTGGGGTGTCTAGAGCCAGATAATTTTTTTGGGGTGGGGGTGGATCTGGCTATGAATGAATCTCAGTTGTCCATCTCTGTTGGACATTGTATTATCCATGATTAAGTGGTGTGTTGTCACAGTATTGCCTCTTTAAACTAGTGCTGTGCAAATAACTTTGGCTGCATTTTTTCCGCAGCCGCTTGCTGAGGGGAGGCACCAAGAAGACATCTCCCCAAAAAACTCTGGGAACAGGAAGGAGGGAACTTATATGAATTTCTCATGGGTGCAGACACATGGCATTCAACCTTAATAGAGTCAGAAGGTGGCCATGGAGTGTGCAACTGTGCAATGGGTCCTTTTTACGATTCCAGCACCACTTTCTGGGTGCTTTTCAGCCTCTGTGGTTACTACCTGGGGAAACCCAGAGGATATTGTTACACTCTTCCCTGAGCTTACCAGGAGGTGTGAGAAGCCAGAGTGGCTGCAGAGAGCACCCTGTTAGCAGTGCTGGAATTGCAGAAAGAACACACGTGGACTTCCTCAACCACCTCATACATTTATTAAGATAAGCAACAAATGCCTTCCTGAAAATTTCACAGAAATTCTCCTGTCTCCCACCTCCCATGAAAGAAGTAGAAAAAAATAATGGGATGAAAAATATCCCAGAAGCGGTGGGCAGGGTTTTGCATAGCATTACTTTAAACCTGTGCTATTTTCAATGTGGTGATGTCAAACCAAAACAAATTCCTAGATTTTCAGTTCAGATGGTGGATGTTGAGTGCTCATTAGATGCACCTCCTAGCAGCACTGAAATTCATTACAAGACATTAGCTGCTCCTCCTATTTGGAAGGACTGCGATCTGAAAATAGTGATAGGTGTGGGGAGAATTCTCCCAAATCCCTTTGTGTAATTGTTCCCCTTAGCTCCTCCTCCTCTGTTACCATTTACCCTGTTTCTTCTGATCCCAACCAGTTAGGAACCATGCAGTGGCAGGAATGGAGTCATGGTACTATACAACCAATCAGAGCTGACACCATGATGTCCCTGGGAGTAAATGAGAGTCACGGCAAGGCTTCCTGGATTAGACACATTGGTGAAGCCACTTAAGCAGGGATAACTGTGGAAAAACAGTTATGTTGTGATTAGGAATGCTGGAGAATATCCACTAAATTGGACTTAGTGCCGGATTTCAACCGAATTCGACAGTCAGCTTTTTTTTCAGACTGGGACTGATTTCTTGCAAAGGGCTGCAGCTGCAATCGGCATGGAGTTTTTTTAAAAAAAGATCCACTATTTTACGTAATTATCTTCGTAATTTCCTCTATGTTGCTGCATTTGTAAGACTGTTGTTTTAATTAAGAAAGCTTAAAATTTAGCAGGAAAAAGACTTTAGAACAGTACTGCAAACAAAACAAGAATAGCGAATAGAAAGGGAGGGAAATAATTAAGCAGCACATCAGTTAGCCTGAGGCAAGAGGCAGACTCAAAGGCAATTATGTGCCTCATTGATGTGTTAATAGGGAAAAAAGCCACGTGGAACCACGATTATTTACATAAGTACTTACGTTAAAAATTACACATTTTTGCCACCAAAAAAAAATACTGCAGCTCGAATCACCTCCCCCACAACCCCACCCCAGCACATCAAATCATCAAGTGCCAAAGCAGGCAGGAACGAAAAAGGGTGGATCAGGATCGAACTACGGATTATCGGAATATAAGCGGATCGGAACAAGGCAGCAAACCCCATCCCTAGTTGTGATGCTACATAGCCCATTTGATTTGGATATGTGATGCTGCTGCTGCTATCACTTGCTTTCAGTGACATAATAGCAACAGAGAGTAACAGGCTGTATCCAGCTAAGTCCTACTCCAAGTAGACCCATTGAAATTAATGAATCTCAGTTAGCCATGTCTATCAACTTCAATGGGTCTACTCTGAGTAAGACTAGCATTAAGTACCATCCAATTTTTTTTTTAGAAAGGAAACATTTTTAAAGTAAAGCTTTTAAAAAGCCACAAGAAAGGTCTATGAAAAACTGTGCAGTTGTGGTTTAGCTCCCAGTGTCAATAAGACCTTAACCTTATAACTGGCTTAATTTATTTATTGTATTTATATACCGCCCCATAGCCAAAGCTCTATGCATGTATTTTAACGTTCTCTTTCAGTCTTCCCATCCAAAGTCCAAAACCTTCACTGGCAACATAATTCACCATTCCAGAAGAGCTCAGAGCAAGCTGTTTTCCTCCTTACTCACTGAGTAGATCCCTTCTTTGCAAATGCAGAGGGGGCTGTGGTTCAAGTCCCAGTAGCGACCACCCAAAGAGAAAAAAATGACTTGTAATTACAGCAATCATTAAAAGTGATTAATGATAGCAAAAGAACTTCCAGCAATTTTTAAAGCAATTAAATACTAATTAATTCCTTCACACTGCTAAGCTGCATATTTGCTTTACTGGTGGCATTTATGACTGCTACCTAATGCAGAGTTTGAAAATATTGAAATGCAGAAAGTGATTCTTCCAGAGATTTCCCTAACCTTTAGTAAACATGAACAAATAGTGGCTGATTTGTTTGCCTTGTAATGCTAATTGGCAGTTTATTAATACTGTATTTATTTTTGATAAAAAAATTCCCACTCACCCCCTGTAAGCTCTATGGACTGGGTGTGGTGGAAACGATGAACAGGCCAGGAAGGCTCTGAGTTCTCTGCTGTAACTGACGTCATTTGGGGTAATCTAAGGTGGCTTCAGAAATGAGCATTTGATTGCTTAGAGATCTCTCTATACCAAGATAGGGGAAACCTTTGGCCCTCCAGGTGCTGTTGGACTCCAACTCCCATCAGCCCCAGCTAGCATGGCCAATGGGCAAGGATGATAGGACCTGTGGTCCAAGAACATATGGAAAGCCACAGGTTAGCCACCCGTGCTGTACACCTTTTGAACCATTAATTCAAAGTTAAATAGTAATGAGAGTCTTGCGGTAGGCTGTGAGATTGTGATAGTATCGAGGAAGCAATGAAGACTGGAAAGTGTACATGTATGAGTGTGTGTGTATGGATACAGTGTATGAAAGAGAACAAATGGCTTCTTGAAATTTTGAGTAGGATTGCTTGCAGACGTAACACCATTTCATACTGGATTGTCAGAGAAATGAAACAAACCTGCTGCCAAAAGTTATCCTCCTCTGAATTGTGCTGAAGTTTCTCCAACTGCTCTGAAAACCAATGTGGTATAAAGGACATAGTGTTGGACTGCTAGGGCAAGGAAGATGATGACTCAATCTCCACGCAGTCGTGAAACTTGTTCATAGGTGGGGTGTTTTTTTGGGGGGGGAGGAGATTGTGTATGCTCTCTCAGTGCAATATACTTTTCAAGGTTGTTGTGGTGATAAAAACAGGGAGAATCTTGGGATAATTCTGTATTTTCCCTCTTCTTGAATAATTCACTGTTTGCTAGCTCTTCACTGAACAGTTCCTATAGGTATTTGGCATTCTCTTATATTAGTTGATATGCAGTGGTATTCAGTATTTGGCAGGTGTCCTTTTTATGAGATGCCATACTGATGCCTGCCAAAAAACAAGTGAGAGATGCCAATGCGTAAAGTACTCTCATCTTGTGGTAACATTTTCAAATATGAAATCTGAATGAAGAAACTGGGATCCATTCAGATCTAGATTGTAGCCTCTAAAAATTGCCCATCGTTGTCCAAAACGCTGGTTCACACATGCATACATTTCCTCTTTGAATCATTTGATGGCTGAATGTGTGCAGAAGGACTATTAGATGGTCCTATTTAGTAATGATCTTAAATATGTTGTAAGCTGCCCTGTGAGTTTATAAGTGAGAGGACAAATATAAATATCTCGAATGAAAATAAAAACAGTTGGACTCCCATCTGAAGTGCATTTATTAGGGAGTAAATGCCATTACACAAAGTGATACTTTCTGATTAAACATGCAGATGATTTCACTGCACATCATGCAAGTCACTGCTAGATAACATAGCAATATCTTGAAAACATGAACCTGCATTAGACCAAATCAGACCATTGGGTCCGTTTAGCTCAATATTGTCTACACCAACTGGCAGCAGCTCTCGTGAATTTTAACCAGGAGTCTTTCCCAGCCTTACCAAGAGATGCTGGGGATTGAACCTGAGACCCTCCACATGCAAAGCAAATGCTCTACCACTGAGCTATGGCACTTTCGTACTTGAATGTGGCTGTGTCGGAAGGCAGAGCTGGGGTCCCAATCCCGGGGAGCTGGATCCCGGAGAGTTGGGAGAAGAGTATTCGGATGGATGGCAGAGGGAAGGGGGAGGAACTTCCCCCCTTTGGAGCGAAGACGAAACAGAGGAACTGCCAGTGATAAGGTCGCTTAGCAACGGGGAGCCTGAGCCCTCCCTGGACATTCTCACGCCTCCCCCTCTTTCAGGCTCAGAGCAAGAGGGGAAAGAGGGAGGCTGCTCACAGCCGAAAAGCGGGGAGGCAGTTTACCATCAGCCCCTCCCCTATCCCCCATCCTGGAATCGGAAACTTCAGAAGAGGAGGGGGTGATGCTTCCCCCCTCACCGCGCACACGCAGACAGCTGAAAAGACAGGAGAGAAGGGGGGGAAGGCGGGCAGTACCTGAGGGGCAGTTAAGGAGGAGCGAAAGATTGCGCGCCCGTTTGGTCCCTTCTTAAAGAACAGGCGGGAAGAAGTCCCTTGCTCTGTCAACTTTCTCCCAATGCCGCAGGACCTGTATCCCTGTATTGCTTCATGAGAAAACGCAGTCTTTGTTTGGACATTACCCTAATAAAACACGAATTAACTACAGCCGTTGGTCTGGTTCCTGAGTCACATCCTGGGCCTGACAGGCTGCAACAAGTATACGTAAATCAATTTTTCCTGGCCTCAGGTGCAATCAGTCAGTCTTGATATGAACAAAACACACTTGCTGAAATCATTCCACATGCATGTGTACCTTTGTATACATATGCAAGGAGAATCCTTCATATAGAATTATAACAGTGGTTCAGCTAATGACACGGTACTGGTTTTGGCATTGACCCCCCAAGGATCCTGATAATGAAGTACATGCTAACATTTGCCATGCGGAAGCCATGATCATGTGTCCTCCTCCATGGAGGCTTGTAAGCTGAGAGGAAGGGGAGGTTTGGGGGAACTGGAAGCCTTTAGCATTGAGATAACTCCCCAGATGTTCCTTTCCCCACTTCCCACTGAGAATATAGTAGTGTTCCTCTCCTTTTTAACAAGCCATTGCTGCTGATACAAAGCCACAAATGCCCACCCTAGCCTAAGACCTATATGCATGTCTAACAACCAAGGGAACAAGACTGGCCTGCGTAACAGGGCTGGAGACAAATGGTGAAGAACCAATGAGGATGTATATTTGTGAGCAACAGGCAACACTCTGCTGTAAGGCATTCTGGGCACAGCCGATGACCTTCAGCTGATGTCTATTCACAGAAATTCCCATGCAGCAGAACCTGACCCGGGGGCTGCAGTTAGTGCAGAATGCTGTGGCACAGTGAGTGAGACCCTATCAGCACACAATACCACTGCTCTGAAATCCACTGGTTGCTGATTTGCTACCAGGCCAAGTCCAAGGTGTGCTTTCCATGTTATAGGTGCCATAAAACGCCTCTTTATGAGAGGGAGTGGTCCCTGGCCCTCTGAAAGAGGCGGCAGTTAGACCACTTCTGAAAAAACCTTCCTTGGACCCAGATAATTTCAACAGCTACAGACCAGTAGCGCATGTTTCATTCCTGGGCAAGATCTTGGAACGAGTGGTTGCTGGCCAGCTCCAGGTGCTGTTGGATGAAACCGATTATCTAGATCCATTTCAATTGGGTTTCAGGCCTGGTTTCGGCACCGAGACAGCCTTGGTCGCCCTGTATGATGACCTATGTCAGGAGAGGGACAGAGGGAGTGTAACTCTGTTGATTCTCCTTGATCTCTCAGCGGCTTTTGATACCATCGACCATGGTATCCTTCTGGAGAGGCTCGCGGAGCTGGGAGTTGGCGGTACTGCTTGGCAGTGGCTCCGCTCCTACTTGGCGGGTCGTCTCCAGAAGGTAGTGCTTGGGAAACATTGCTCGACACCGTGGGTTCTCCAATGTGGAGTCCCGCAAGGGTCGGTCTTGTCTCCCATGCTTTTCAACATCTACATGAAGCCGTTGGGTGCGGTCATCAGGAGTTTTGGAGTGCGTTGTCATCAGTATGCTGATGACACGCAACTCTACTTCTCCTTTTTGGCACCTGCTAAAACATTTTTGTTTAGGCAAGCCTACCCAGGCATGTAAAAGCTATTATGTTTTTATCATTGTTGGTTTTATTATTATTTTGAATATTTTAAAATACCTGTCTTTAACTGTTTTTGCCAATAATTATATTGTTTTAATTCTTTCTGTAAACTGCTTTGAGATTTTTTTCAATAAAGTGGTATATAAATGTTGTAAATAAAATACATAAATAAATTTTAGAGTCACAGTGCCATCTGGCTGAGTACTGATGACACGGAGTAGCATTGGCTCTCCAGGATTCCAGGCAATAGTCTCTTCCAGAAATTGAATTTTGGACCTTTGCATGCAAAGTATATGCCCTACCACTGAGCTACAACCCTTCCCATTTTTTAAAAAAATATCTTTTAGAATGGTTCTTTTCAATTCCCTAATGAATGCACATCATACCTACAGCAGCTGATACACACTATTCATTTAAAGCACATTCAACACATATTTGAACACATGAATCACACCACAGAATCATGGGAACTGTAGTTTGTTAAGGGTGGTGGGAACTGTAACTGTGAGGGGGAAACTACACTTCCCAGGATTCTTTAGGGGAAGTCATGTGATTTAAATGCAAGTTGGATGTGCTTTAAATGTATTGTGTGGACCTACTTAATAAATGTTGCCTGCAAGTAAATGTTTTAATTAATTTTTTTAATGGAAATGAGCTATAACGTTTACTGGGTAACCATGGGCTACTCACCATCTCTCAGCCTAATGTGTCCCTCAGGATGAAAACAACGGAGGGGAACCATGAACACCTCAAGGAAGAAGGGCACACTGAAAATGTGGAGGAAGTAATACTGGTCAACCAGTGTGAAATCAGATACTTATTGGGACATAGTATGAAGAAATGTTTATATTTATGGCTATCAAATATGTTTATTATTTACACAACCTGTAAACTATACAGCCACAAAAGTGGCTGTATGCTATAGTCAGCATGGATTTTTCACATTCCGCAATGTTAAATTGAAAATACCCCCCATGCCATTCTGATCCTTCCCATCAGCTCATTGTAAAACAAAACCTTACAAAACTTAAAATCTTGAACTCAGAAACACTTGCTTAACAACCCTCTAAACTTTCATGGTGATACAGAAAATAATCAGAGAGAATCTAGAGTTCAAAGTGTAAAAAGAGACAGAGAAAAACCAGACCCCTTTTGGACCCCTATGTCAGAGTTCTCATAATCTGTTGAAAGCTCTGAAGTCACTGGGTGACCTTGGGCCAGTCACTGCCTCTCAGCTTCAGAAGAAGGCAGTGGTAAACCCCCTCTGAATAACGCTTACCATGAAGACCCCATTCATAGGGTTGCCATAAGTTGGAATCGACTTGAAGGCAGTCCATTTCATTTTCAAGCATGATTGCATGGGAGTAAATCCCATTGAACTCAATAAGGTCGCAAATTATCAGACCACCTTTCCCCTCCTTCCCCTCTCCTCTCCCTTCCTCCTCCCTTCTTCTTCTCTTCCACTCTTCCTTCTTTCTCCTCCCCCTCCAACTCCAGGCTTCCCTCCCCATGGCCAGTTTTATGTATCCTATGCATGATTGCATGGGGGTAAATCCCACTGAACTCAATAAACATGCAAATGATCAAACCTACCCTCTTCCTCCCCCTCCTGCCCCCTCCCCATCCCCTGTGGTCAGTGTCACCTATCCCAAGCATGATTGCAGGGGAGCAAATCCCACTGAACTCAATAAGCATGCAAATGATCAATCAGTTATCAGCAAACTTGTACAGGATCCCATTTCATACCTCCCGGACTAAAAAGCAGGGAAACTCACTAATAGGCAAAAAACCTTGCAGTTTAAGAATGTACCTATAGCAATTTGTTACCAAATTCTTCCAAGCTACACAGGAAGTGGATTGGACTGTGAAAGACCAACCCAAATTGTGTTTGCATTTTTACAAATTTGTAGGACAGTACAATATCTCACAGAGGAGGTCAGGTCTCCCTCTCCCCTAGTGCATTCACTATAGCTGCCCAATTTCCCTGCTTTTTAAAGTTTGATAGAAATATCTGTTGGCTATAGGTACATTCTTAAACCACAAGGGTTTTTTGCCTATTATTGAATATATTTATAGTGCAATCCTACATTTGTTTACTGAGAAGCAAGTCCCAATGTATTCAGTGGGGTTTACTCAAATAGGGAAGCGTGCAGAGAACTGCAAACTCAAGCAATAAGGAACTTCATTCACTCAGCCCAAAATTCAAAATCGTGTCACTTTAAGCTGTTTTGCAACTGTTTATACTTGTTTTTATGTTATTGGATTTTAAAGGGATTTATTTCTTATTGTGAGCTGCCTTGGTTTCCAGTGTGCAACCGTACCTCACAGGGTTGTTGGAAAGACTCCATACACAAACACACACACACAAACACACACACTGCACTTGTAAAAATACATACATTTTTATTTATTTATTTATTTATTTATTTATTTATTATTTGATTTATATCCTGCCCTTCCTCCCAACAGGAGCCCAGGGCCCATCCCCTTCCTCCCAGCAGGAGCCCATATAATAGTTTATTGTCAAAACCAGTTGGTAATTGTAGAACATTTTTTTAAAAAAATAAAATCAGTATTAGTTTCCTACATAATAAAAGCAGTAATACCTATGTAAGCCCTGCCTAATTTCTTTAAAAATAGGATTGGAGAGAGAGAGAAAGATTTACAACACAAACACAATTCTTTGCTATGTTCACTCAGAAGTCCCATCAATTTACAGCACAATCCTGACCATGTCTACTCAAGAGTAAGTCCTGTTGAATTCAATGGGGTTTATTCTGGGTATGTAGGATTAGCATTGCAGCTTTACTTCCAGAAAAGCAAGTATTGGATCAAAGCTTCATATTGGGAAGGTTTTCAAAACAGTGCCATTTTCAACGGCCCAGGAAAATTTAAACTTGTTTGACTCCTGCACACAAGAGAGAAAAAGACTGAAAGCTATATACTTCCTCAATTGATGAGATTTTCAGATAAACAGGAAAAAAAGTTTTCTGAATTGCAAAGGGCTGTAGTTACTGCCTTGTCAATCACAATCCTGACTTCACTTATTAGCTGCAAACCTGAAAGGGCCGGATTAGAGCAGCCAGTTACGAGCTCATTTAACTGAAGTTGGGGGGGGGAGCTGTATATCTTGGGAACCAGACCCCCTAGAAACTTAATTTTTTTAAAATGAAATCTCAGAGTCTGGAGATTAAGGTGACTCACCCGGAGAGCACCCCCAAAATCCGGAGTCTCCAGGCAAAATCTGGCCACCTGGCCACCCTACTGTCAGACCCCACCCCCCTTTGATAGCCATAAATTGCTGTGGGTGGACCTGATCCAATCTGGGGCTGTCTTAACCCGATCCAACCAAATCTCAGGTCGACTCAAATAGATCTGATTCAGTTCAGGTTCCAGGATTCATCCAGATTTGGTACACAGCCCTAGTGTGTGCGTGTTTGTGTGTATATATTTTCTTTGCAAGGTATGCAAACTCTCTCTTAACATTTTTTTTAAAAAATTAAAACCATTCCTATGTAGCATTGATTGATTCCTGGACATAGTGTTCAGAGCAGCCAGTCTGGCTTGATGTGTTTTGCAGAGAGGATCCTTCTTCACAAGGAGCCTCCTGGGACAAGAGCTTCCAATGCAGCAGCAGAAGGTTTGAAGGAGCTGAGAGTGTGTGTAGCAAATAAACAAAAAGGATGAGCCATGGCCTCCATCGTCCAATTCAGGGGTGACAGGGTAGCAAAAAGAAGTTTAAATAGGTTTGTTCAGCCTTCTTTGTTGCTCGGATCCTGGCCCAAACAGTGCTTGATAAAAATAACTTCATTTCTCCCCCTCTGCTGGTATCTCGATTTCTTTCTAATGCTTTTTCATGCCCGGTTGCTGCTGGAGAGAACAGATACTTTGATTAAATTAAGACAGACACTCAAACAGCTGGCCTGCCAAACTGGGATTTTATTAAAAATAATTCTGTTTACAAATCTCTCTCTCTCTCTTTTCCTTATAGTGAATATAAAATAAGTGTGTTTTACCTGAGGAAGGAGCAGGGTTGCCTCTATGTGAGGCAGAGAAGCAAAGACACTAGGCACTGTTAAGTTTGTCTTGCGCTGGGGCCGTGAAGCTGGGGTTTCACACTTTATATGTGTGGCAGTGGCTTGTGCGCTGGCTAGCACTGTGTTTTTACTGTGGCAAACTCAAAGGTAAAAGAGAACTACATGTTGCCAAAGACCAGAGGTGTGGAACCACAGGCCCGGGGGTTGAATGCAACCCTCCAGGCCTCTCTCTCCAGCCCTGAGGAATCTCCTCAAAGCCACACCCCTACTAGTCCTCCGCACTCCTGTCAGGTGCTTTTACCTGGTTGGAATGCGTCCTTGAGCTCTGATCATGTATAGGGTTGCCAGGTCCATGGCCTGAGACTGATCCTGTATCTTTAGGAGAAGAGAAAGTCAGCCAAGTGCAGGGGTTCTTGCAACACTGTAATGGGAAAAACCACAAGGTGGAATTCTCCCTTTCCCTCCACAACTTTTAAAGATACAGAAGACCTGTTGGAAGCCGGGCCTACTGTTAGTCCTACTCATAGCAGCCCATTGAAATTAATAGACATGGCTAACATAGTTCTGTTAATTTCAATGGGTTTATTGTGAGCAGAGGTTAGTTGGATATGACCCATAGTATACAGTGACCCTTGTTCTCAGCATTGTTTGGTTAACAATAGGGGTGAATTTTCAGTTTCTTATTTTTCCATCCTTAAGGTCAGTCCACCCCATTTCTGCATCAGTTCATGATTTTTTTTTTCTCTTTTAAAAGTCTGCACACTTGTTAAGTATTTTTGGAGATATATTTCTCCTAATGGTTGCAATGTTGCTCAATGCACCCATTTTTGCAAGCAATTTCCCCGAATGTGAAGTAGCTTTATATGATATTTTAACTAATACATGCATTTTTGTACACAGTTTTTGGTCAGAGAACTGCATCTCAAAATTTGGAGAAGTGTGACTTTGGAGGTGTCTTTTGGTTTGCTTATTAGGTCAGGAAATGCGGATTAGGTAGCCTGGCATTAAAATGAGAACTAATTTCTCCCCCATACTTTAGTTAACATACCCCCGTCATCTTCCCCTTACCAGACACAGCATTTTTGGGATGCTGTCAAGAACCCATGAGTGCTGATGCCTACTCCATATGGGCCCACTCTAACACAGCTGCCCCCTCCCAGGTAAAAACCATCTGTCTCCCACCATTTTAAACTGCCTGCAGTACCTTGAATTGAAGCCAGAGAGATATGTTTAAATGGCAGAGGCTCTGCAGCCACCTTCTGCAGATTTTGGCATTGCTGCTGCTACCCATCGCTAGTTGTATACAGACAAAAGAAAATACTTCTTCACATGGTGTATAGGTAAGCTATAGAATTCGCTCCCACAAGATGCAGTAGTGGCCACCAGCTTGGATGGCTTTCAAGTGGATTAGCCAATTTCACGGAGGATAAGGCTATCGATGGCTACCAGCCACAATGCCTATGCTCTACCTCCACGGTTGCAGGCAGTATACTTCTGAGTGCAAGTTGCTAGAAACTGCGTGCAGGGAGAGTGCTCTTGTGGTCAGGCCCTGTTTGTGGGCTTCCTGTGAGCCTTTGTGTGGCCACTGTGAGAACAGGATGCTGGACTAGATGGGCCATTGGCCTGCTCCAGGAGCCAGGCTCTACCTGCGGGGGGATCCAGTTGATACTGAGGAGTACAAGCATCAGGGGACCCATCAGACAATATTGTGGCAAAGAGGCCCGCCAACTTGGAGCTGGCTCGACTTCTTGTTCATATAAATGGACAGAAATCTGAAAATCTATGCTCAAGAAATGTGGAATGTCTCAAGGAGAGAGCGTAGCCCACAGGGTGTATCTCTGCAAGAAAAAATAGAGGAAAGGGGAAGCCATAGTTTTGAGAGGGAGGGAGGAAAGAAGCAACCTGCTGTGAGACCAAGAAATGGGACAATGGGAATATCTGGGAAGAGGAGATAAAATAGGTCCAGGAGTACTACCGAAAGACAGACTCCATCTGAGGCATGACCTCTGTCATATGCTTGAGTCTTCACACTATGACCGGTTTGATTGCCATGTGTTCAGTTGCTCCTTTAGTAGGTTATTTTTATTGATTATTTATCAGCCTAGTGAGCTCCCTACATATGGTATGTGTGAGAGAAATTTGCTCAGTTGCATTTTAATGCACACCTACCTGATTCACATGTCATGGACCAATAAACAAGACACACAACACATACACACATGATATACGAACCCTATCTCCAAATTTTGACTTAAAGATTCTGGATACGAGGATATATATCATTGTATATCAGTAATTTTATTCATTGCATATTTATACTTTTGTGGGTTTAAAGTTGCATTTTATTCTTGCACACATTTTAGCAGCATTTCATATACATGTTTTGTTTATTTGCTCTCACACAATACTGTGTCTGAACGAATCAGCAAATTGAAAGATGGCTATCCTTAGAAATTCACAATTCTTCAAATTTTGTGATGCAGTTCTCTAGTCAAAAAAGTGTGCACACAAAAAAATGCATATATTACTTTAGGGAAAATTGCTTGGAAAAATGCATGCATAAGGAGAAATATACCCCACTATCTAACAAACAAAATTATATGAATTTTCATGCAGAGTTTTTAAAGAAAAAATTGCAAACTGCTATGGAATTGCAAACTGCTGGGAAAGGTTGGGAAATTTAAGGTTGGGAAAATGAGAAACTGACACTGACAGATTCATCCATCCCTAGTCAGTGTGATAACACCTTCTGCAACTGACAGACAGAATGAAGCCTCTGGATTGCCTAGACCTGATAGAAATAGTGCTAGGAGCCTGGCCTACCTTTGTTTTCTCAACCAAACCTGCTGGCTCTTCCAAAGCACCAGTTGGGGTGGTCATGTGTCCTGCTTCTCAGGCCTGTATTTGAAGGGCTGGCCAATCAAAATCCAGTTTAAAGATAACCATTAGGGAGAAGAGCAGGGTAACCCTTCTGTAAAGCCAATTGTCCAGTGTGACGCCATTTTGTATGCAGTGCTGCTGGAATGTCTTCCCTGCTTCAATTAGCTACGATGCTAATAGTGAGACTCCTTATCATTCATCCACATACAGGTGAATCTGAAGGCTGGGAAGCAAGGAAAATGGGGTGGTGGGCAGGTGAGGTGTCATGAAGAAATTATTATTATTATTATTTTGTATAATATAATGCAGTTTTGTATGTTTTCACTAATACTCATTTTTATGCACACTTTCCCCTAATATATGCGTTTTTGTAAACATTCTTTGGTTGGACAATTGCATCACAAAATGTGAACACATCTGAATTTTGAATACCTGTGTTTTGCTTCTCATGTTGTTTTGAAAAGTGTGAATTTGATATATTTGGCTATAAATGTGAACTGTATCAGTTCCCCTCCCCGCCCATCCCTTCTTCCAAGTAAAAATGCCCAAGATCTGACTGCAAGTTCAGAAGTAGAGGAGAAAGCAGGAATTACCTAAGAATGGTGGAATTTTCTCATTGAAGTGCCTTTTCTGCATAGCTCTTCCTCCTTGGTACAACACTGGGCCCAAGGGGACCCTGTTCTGTTTCGGGTTGCCAACTAATCTTATGTATTGCATTTTAAACCCATTTTAACATTTTATTTTAGTGATTTATGGCTGCATCCCAATCTTAGAGGCTTATGGCTCCCTATAGCTTTCTACTGGGATCTGCTGTTTATATTTATCCCGAGGGAGGTTGAAATGCTCCTTGTCTTGTTTTTGAAATCTTGCACACTGATTAGTGCTGTTTTGGCTGGTGTTTGTAGATTGGCTCCTTGGAATGTAGCTATCTGGATATTCTTGGGTTTTAAAGGCTTTGTGTGTTTGTCAGTTTTCAGATGCTTGTTGCATCCCAAATTCAGATACAGAAGTGACTGCTCAGTTGTAGAGCAAATGCTTTGGATGCAGATGGTCCCAGGTTCAATCCCTGGCTTCTGCAGTTAAAAAGATCAGGTAGCATGTGATGGACAAGTCCTGTACCTGAGCCTTGGACAACAATTGCCATGAACAATACTATTGCAGTGTCTATACTGCTGATGGGAGAAGACAGCTGATACCATGTGACATCTCTGCCAAAACATCTACGGTGGCTTCCCATATCCTACCAGACCATGTTCAAGGCTCTTGTGTTGATATACAAAGTCCTGAACAAATTGGGTCCAGGATTCCTGAGCCCTTATATCAGCAGCCCGATCACTGAGATCATCCGGAGGAGCGCTATTAGTTACAGAGGCCCAACTGGCCTTAACCAGTCTTTGAGTGGTTAATTCGGCCAGATAGGCGACTCAGAAATAAAATTTTATTATTTTATTATTTTATTATTATTATTATTATTATTATTTGAAGACTTTTTAAAGCTGACAGCCTCATGCAGTTGTTCAACATTTTTGGAGGAGCCAGTCATTTTAATGATTGATCTATTCTGCTTTTAAAGATTTCCTGTGTTGTTGCCGTACACCTCCCTGCTGTTTTGCGAGAGGGCGTTATGCAAATGCTTTTATAAATAAAATAAAATACTAGGCTAAGTGGGTCCGATGGTAAGACCATTCCTAAGAAATGTAAAGTACTTCCATTCCCCATAAGTGTTAAGTCTGACCGCAAAAGTGACAGCAATCCCTCCCACTCCCTGCAGTTTCAAACTTTGTGCAAGCCTTATTCTACATCATTAATAAGCAAACTCATAAGCATCGTTTTGCTTTAAAAGAAAAAAGTTCAGTGAGCTCCCCCGATTAACGTAGGAAGGTCAGGTTTTGGGTGATGGGCTCGGTGGCTCATTCTATCTCTGTGTCTGACCTAGCAAGCTTATCTCGAGGCAGAAAATAATGAAGATTTGTGGGACCGGATTGACAGAGACCTTTAAATGTCAATAAAGCAATTCTCGTATGGCATACAAAAGCTTAATGGGGAGCAAAAGCAAAGGCTCTGGTGCCAGACAAAAGGAACAACAGAAATAGCAGGGCTAACAAGAGGGTCTGAGTGATGGGGGGCTCTGGAAATAGTTTGCTTTACAGTCTATGAAACAAGGGGTATCAGTGAGAGTGTTACCCATGAATATCAGTATCTGGGGACTGACCTGCATGAAATCCTTTAAGGTCAGCTTCCACATAACCTCAGGGGGAAGGAAATGAGGATTCTGGCCCGCTGTGAGAATAAACAGAGGCTTCTGGAATGCAGGGGATGCACCTGTGTGCTCCTGCCACCACCAAGAGTAGGTCAAGGAGGGGATGCTGCTGTCCAGATTGAAGAACATCCTCCAAGTTCTTGACTTGACCAGTGGTGGCCTGATGACACGGAGAGGGTGCTTGCAGGGATGCATCTGCCATTTAAACATATCCTGCAAGAGGATTGGCAGGAACCATCCCTTCTTTCTTTTAGACATCTCTTGGAAACCAGGCTTTTTAGACAGACCTTTTAGCTTGATTTTTTTCTTCCAACCAATGCAGTGTTTGTTGATGCTTTTATTATTATTTTAATTATGTCTTTATTAGTTTTTAATTTTATGATGTCTTTTTAATGTTGTAAGCTGGCTTGATGTACCTTTATGAAAAGTGTGGCTTATAATTACTTTAATATACATAAAATAATCTTTATATCTGTATTAAAGCAGGCCCTCTAGATGTTGTTGGACTCCCTTCAGCCCCAGCCAGCATGGCCAATGGCTGTGGATTATGGGAATTAGAGTCCAGCAACATTTGGAGAGCCATAGGTTCCTTATCATTATATTCAAGTTGCGTTGGATTCCTCTTGGTTGTTTGGGCCCTGCTGGAGAAGCTGCAGTAAAGCAGTAGTTTGCTTAAGGCCATTTAGAGAACTTGTAGCTGAGGCAAGATTCAAACCCTGGGACTTCCTCTTGGATCATAGTGTTAGCCACTGCAATGCACCATCCCTTAGTTTTATATGTGCAAGGAATAGTTCTAGATGGAAGCAAATCCAGCTTTTTGCTCCCCCCCCCATTCAGTCTGAAATGTCCCAGTGCCCAGCAATGGGGTTATCATCCAAATGGAGTTATCATGCAAATCTAGATTGTTTGTCCTCGCTCCTCCCACCACCACCAACAGAAGTTTTCTTCAAGGATGAATAGGCATGGGGAGTTCCATTAAGTTTTCTTCTAGAATCAGAGCTTGGAAAAGTTACTTTTTAAAACTACAACTCCCATCAGCCCCAGCCAGCATGGCCACTGGGTTGGGCTGATGGGAGTTGTAGTTCAAAAAAGTAACTTTTCCACGCTCTGTCTCGAATGAATTGGCATGGGCAATGGCATGAGGAGTGACACCCTGACCTAGGTACAGTTATCAGAATGCCTGAACAAAGATGTAAATATTCTGTAGCACTGCTCAGGCATTCCAATGCAATTATGTAAGCTGGATGCTAGTGCTTGCTGCCACAATGCCACTCCCCCATATATGTTCATTCTACATTCATTAAAAAAGGTCTGGTACTCAAGGTGGCTTACATATGGTTCCCAGGTGGTCTCCCATCCAGGCACTGACAACACCTGACCCTGCTTAGCGTCAGCAGGTTGCTGGCCTTATGTGCCTTCAGACCATAATTCCTGGATGGAATTCTAAACCTGCATGTAACAATACAACAGAATATAAAGTGGGAAGAGAGGGACAGATAATCTGAATAGCCACCATTCTCCACCCGAGGATTTCTCTTCTTCTCTAATGATGCTGGACAGATCAGGGGTAGCCAATACGGTGTCCTGCAGACATGGTTGGACTGCAGCTACCATAATCACTGGCCACTCTTGTGGGGGTTGGTGAGTCCAACAATATTGGGAGGGAGGTATTCCTGGTATAGTTGCCTGTTTGTTACCCAAGTCAGGGGTGCTACCTAAGAGGGCTGAGGAATACCTCCCTCTGTTTCAGCTTCTTATATTTCAGATCTATTCTTCAGTTAATATCTGTATTTCGGGCTAAGTGTCTGCTTCTATATGCTTGACTCCAGTCTCCCTAGGGCGGCTAGCTAAATTCTCCAAGCTTTTGCTTCAAAACAAATGTCAAGGGCTCATTAAATCCCACCTCAAATGAGAGGGGAGCTTTAGATCGAACACCCCAAATTCATCACCTGCTCAGAGTGAAATCTGAGCTAGGTAAGAATTCCAAATTTCCCTTTGTCTGCCTTTGTCAGCCCACCTCTGTTCACAATGACCCTCTTTACCACCACCCCACGCACAGTCACTCCCCTTTCCGTGGAGTTGCAGAAGCATATAAAGAGTTGGTAGATTGGAGGATTTTTCCTCTTTCTATCATATCCTGTAGGAGTGTGTGGGGACCACGGTAAATTGCAATTCTCCTGAGGTTGTTGTCATTCTTCAGTCCAATTGAATAAAGCTGCTCCATCAAAAGTAGGTCTAAAGATGCTGCAGGGCTAAATCTGATGGAGGGAGACCACCCCACCACAAGTCTTCAGACTTCTTCTCCCTTTTGCTGGTTAAGATTCCAACTGCCTGGCAGTTTCCTTCCAACTCCCACCCAAATAGGACGGGTGTGGCCAGTATTTAGAAGCCACCAGCTGCCAGTGCTCATGTAATGGTTGTTAGAAGCCATTTGATTCAAGCAACCTCTTCTAGCTATTAAGCTCCACTAAAGTCTAGGGAAAAGGTTATCCTTGTCGTTTTGCACAGTCACCACAGCATCATATCTAAATGCAACGAAGCATTAAATGAGTGCAATAATGGAGCATGAAACCCTCCTAAAGTGGGGCAGCTTTGCAAATATATAGACTCTCACTGACTCACACAGAATCCCTGCCACCCCCTGTTCTCAGAAAACACATTCAAGCTGTTTTGCTGGCATGTTTTTTTTCCTTCAGCAGACCGAGACACAATTAAATTTAATGCAGTGATGTCCGAAAATTATCATATTTGTGAAATCCTCATTAATCTTTCCCTTTTCTTGTGTTTTATTGCTATCTCTTTTGTCACCCTGTTTAGTGCTCATTCTCAATCACTCTCTTGCTCTCTAAAGACATCTTGGACCTACTTGCTGGGCTTCATTGAGCTTTTGTCATCCCCGGCCCTGATGCTCCTGCACATCTGCTTTCAAAGATGTTTGTGCAGGATGCAGGATGCCAGTGAGACAGGGCAGATCTTGTATGCTGCAATTTTGGCAGCAGTTCTTAAATGTCTTACCTTCAAGGGATGCTTTCTTGCATTGGTGCCTGTGCACCTGAGCACTTGCACTATTGCCAAAGATTCTGGGAACTGTCCTAGAGCACATATTCAGTTTGAGGAGGGCACTAGCTAGTCAGGTGTGTGTCCTAGAACTGGTCCAGTCTCTGTCCAGTCCTGTGGTAAGGCTGAGCTCATAGTGAAGTCTCCAGGAAGCAGGTCAGGCAGTGTTCTGGAATGAATATCCAGAGCAGGGGGATTGATGGGAAGAGGGTATGCAAAAACTCAAATATCAAGACACGAAAGCAGAAAGTGTGATGAGGCAGCTCATTCTGTACCAAGAACAGGTCCCAATGAAGATATGGATTTTGTTCCAACAAGTGATGGGTGCTGAGCCCTTATAACGGTTGACCTGGCTATCTTTCCCATCTGCCTCTTTGCTAGAGAACAGAGGTTCTTAAAGGGGAAGCCATCTAGCTTGCTACCAGATGTCCGTAGTGGTAAGCTGTTTTGGCACTTGAGCCCATTGGGAGGAAGGATGCTGGTTCCTTAATAGAGCCCTGCCATCCTTGGGGTCCAGGCTCAGGGGTCTTCGATTCATAAGACTATTGGTTCTTGGACTCAGGACCGAGTCCTAGTGTTCTCAGAGTGGTGCTTCTGCTGCAGTCAACCCCTCTTCTTCCAAGTTAGTATTGGTATTCTGAGTAATGACATACTCCATGTGTACATTTCAGAGAAACATGGGTAGGGATGGACAGATCTCCATTTTCCATTCCATTTTCATTTTGCAGCTTCCATATTAAATTCCATTTCTATAATGCTGATTGGTCAATCTCTATATAGTCACTAAAATGCATATAATTCAGTGTTAAACACACAGTGTTTATAAATACTTTATCATCTTCTCTTACCATTGACACCATGTTTTTAATTTTTTTTAAAAAAAAATGAATATTTGTGTATTTGTTTTTAATGTTTTTAATTGTTGTAAACCACCCAGATAGCTTTGGCTATGGGGCAGTATACAAATGTAATAAATAATAATAATAATAACAATCTTCTGGCTCATGGCAAACCATTTCTAAGAGACTGCGCACCCAAGAAGAGTCAATATTTTCAGCCTGGTCTGATCAATTTGGTTCTCCCTTTCCCATTTGACTTCTGTCCTTTCTTGGCATCAGCTTTAACTCCCTTGAATAATTTTCCTGCATGCTCCCATTTGCTCTTCTTCCCCACCTGGTCAGCAGAGGTGCCTGCTTTATCTGTGGTTTGAAAACCCAATAGTTGCTGGTCTAACCTAAGCACTGTATCAGGTGTTATATGTATATACAGTTTGACCGCAGAATTCTGACCGCAGTTTGACCAACTGGATGCCTGTGGGAAGCCCACAAGCAAGGCATGAGCACAACAGACTGTGTTTGTTGCTGTTCCCCAGCAGCTGGGATTCAGAGGCGAGCCGCCACTGATGCTGGTGGTTCCACATAGACATGACTAATAGAGGCGGTTCTCCATCCCCTAAAATAAACACAGTTGCCCATTCCTTTTATGGCATTAGCTTGAGTAACCAGATGTAAAGCAGGATGGGGATCCCGTACTTACTGCTTTGTGGTGACTCTGGGCAGCTATAGCTTTTCTCTCCCATCTGTGATGAGGTGCACTTTCCAAAATTTGTCCTGTGAGCAACTGTTAATACTGTGAAGAGGAGGCCTGTCCCGTTTTTACACCTGCTCCTCTACATGCAGATGGAACAGAAAAAAACACCAGGGTGACCCTCCTGTCTCCCAAGCATGCACGTATTGCTTTAGAAGTGAGATTATATGGGCTTCTTAAGTTTAATGGGGGAGATCATGCATCAAGTAGGATATATTCTCCTTCCCTCCGTAGACCTGCTCACATTCTTCAGCATCGGATGTGACTTTATGGGGCCATTGGGATTTGCTCAGTCCTATCAACAGGGTGGTAATTTGGCTCAAAGTCAATGTCCTTTACCAAGATCTATCTGCTTTCTCCCCCCTTCTGAGCATTAGATTTAACAATTTGCTCTTGCTCTGAGGTTCTGAAATATGCATTTAATTTAGACTTAATGAGGAAATTATTGTGCAATAAACACACTTCAAGTGACTTGCGAGACAGCTCCAGGACTGTAAGGGAAAGCTACAGGTTGCAATTAAAATGAGTTGCATAGGATATGGGGGGAGGGTGCCTCCAGCCTCTGTGGAACATGACAGGGCAGCCCTGGGATTGCTGAAGGGTAGCAAAAGCCGATGCGACATTTGCACAAAAAAATAGGTGGATATAAAAAGGGGGTGATGGCTTTCATGCCCTAAGCAGTGGCTTTCGAATTTCCAAATTCTGGGGAATTATGTGGTCTTTGCCAGGTTCTTAGGGGTCTCTCAATGAAGGGAGGGGATATAACTTAGTGGCAAAGCACAGGCTTTGCATGCAGGAGGTCCCACGGTTGATATTTTGCATCTCCAAAGGTGACAGATACACAAGAAGAGCCTGGATTGGATGAAAGGCCTTTCTAGTCCAGCATCCTATTTCCCACAGCGGCCAACCAGATGACTCCAGGAACTCCACAAGCAGGACATGAGCATAGTGATGTGAAGAGACATCAGTTTCCTTTCCAGCCCATGTTTGTCACTGTTTCCATTGTGCTGCGGTTCAGCTTGTAACAGAACCTTTGTGGTTCATCTTGCTGTCTGCTGTGGTGGAAATTTATGTAATTAATTCAATGCAAAGGAAACCCAATGTAAATGGAGGGGGAAGTGATCAATTATGTATTGCTTGCAGACAAAAACAACAGCAGCAGCAAATGGCAATCATATTCACTGGATTGATTTGCATTGCAGACTTGGGACAAATAACCAATTTTTGTTCCTGTTTCCATTGGAATTCTCTTACACAAAGCTAAAAAGCTTTCTCCTGGTGTTTGTTCCCAGCAACTGGCATGCTACTTCTGATCCCAGAGATAGTCTGCAACCATTGTGATGAGTGCCCTTTGATAGCCCCTGGTGCTTTTTGTATCAGTGCTGGGCTGCCCATCTCCACCAATACCCGCTGTTGCCCACAGCACTGACACCCGCCCTTGTGTCCCAGTGTGTGTGGGGCAGCAGGTGTATGTGTGGGGAGGGGGAAACAAGTCAGCGCAGGGGTAGGGTGGAGGAGAGGGCATTTGGGCCAGGGCTCACTCAAAACCAGACTTGTGTTAAGAAACAAGCGAAAGTGAGTTGATCTCTATGTTGAGTTGAGCAGCAGCCAGTGAGGCTGTTTTGCTAGTAAGGGTTGAATCGGGCCAGAGAGAAGGGACAGCCATCTGTCAGGAATGCTTTGATTTGGACTAGGCCCCTTCCAACTCTACTATTCTATGATTCTATGAATTTTCACCCATACCTGTTAGCCCTGGGAAGTTCCTCGGTCAACACCTCATGCAAGTGAGTGGTTTCTGACGATCTGCAAAGACAGCTATCTAGTCAGCAGCTGCATCCTTGTGTAGTGTTAACCATGACACCTGCATCCTGGTGCTTACAGGGTCAAGTAGGAATTCCTCTCCCCGTTTGGGGGACTATAGGTTCCCATTCTGTCTAGCAAGCCATCTTGCTGGTTGGGATCCTGAAGTATCTTGAAACCTGACTTCTGATGAGACAGTGCTCCTGAATATTCTGTGAGAAAAAAGGTCTGTACGCCCTTGCATCTAAGACTGGGGTTGTGAGCACAAATGGCGCCTACAGCCATTGGCCACACCTGGAGGGGAAATGGGTTGATCTGCTGATCAGTTGCAACATCTTTTTGAAGCTGATTTTTTTTAAAAAAAAATGCACTGAAGTTGTTCCCGCCAGGTTTTACAGTAAATAGGGCTGGAGTTTGACTAGTGTTGTGTGCTCCTGTTTTCAGAAAAGATTAGTGTAGACACAGTGGAACTGTCAGAACAGTGCAGGCAAACGACATTTGACAAATGAAACAAAAGGCAGTTGTTTTGTTGAGTCCATCTCAAAAGATGCTGTGCACTCAAAAGGAGATGAGGAAAGCCGGCTTGCTTTACAGCATGAGAAGTTCAATAATATGTGCAAGCCTGTAGTTTTTCTGCAGAGGAAAGTCCTGACCAGCCAAGGAGTGAACCCGGAGGCCAGACCGAGAACCTGTCACAGCCAGAGCAGCAGAAGTGAGTTCAAAGCTGCTCTGCAAATAAACTCTAATCGTTTTTCCTCCTTGAGTTTATGTGATTAGGGGGTTCGTTTGGCTGGCATTATGATGATAAATGGCAAACTCATTGCATCATTACATCAGGCGCTAATGCGTAGTAGGAAGAATTTCTACTCATTAAAGGGAAGGCAGCCAGGCGGGCCGGCACGAGGTTTGGGCCAGCGCTCTGTGAGATTTGCATGCAGCTGGCTTGTCTTCACAGGAAACAGAGGCCCTCCCCTACAAGGATCTCTACTATGCCTTGCCTCAGCTCATCAAAGTTTTTCTGAGCACAAATGTATAATATGGGTGTCTATTGTGCTATGAGAATTGCACAGAGTTGCAGGGTATGGTGAAAAGGAATACTATGCAGCAGTCTTGCTGAAGCTAAGCAGATCTGGGTCTGGATTGTACCTGGATGGGAGGAGTTCCTGAGGATCTTGCCTGTACAGCCTTGAATTCCATCATGGGAAAAAATGCAGGATCTAAACTGGGGATGGGGAACCTCCAGTCAGTGAGCCAAATATGGCCTTTCAGGCCACTCTCTATCCAGCCCTGAAGACTGTCAATGCATCTCAGCAGTGCTGCTCTGTGTGTTGCTGGAGTGCTTTTGCACTGACTGGCAGCGAAGACTGGTGGAAACAATGTCAGTGGGGTGGTGAATCCCTTCCGGGTTTTAGTTCGAACTTTCAAGGAGCTGTCCAAGGGGGGATGGAGAAGTGTAGAAACCCCTCAGTTCTGTGTGGCTGGAACACAGCCTACTGTACGAAGGTAACAGTCACATCTGTTGGCCTGTCCTCCTTGGCCTCTCACCCTTCCCAACTCTAGTATGCAGCTCCCTCCAGATCTACATGCAATAAACCAACATTTAGTTCAGCATCCTCTTCTCACAGTAGTCAACCAGATGCACAACAGTGTCCTCCTCCCACTTATGTCATCCCAGCAGCTGGTCTTCAGAGGCATGATCCTGTCTCCAACAGTGGAAGCAGTTTCTCCCTTTGTCAAGAGCTGCTTGGATCTGGGTGCAGCTGCTCTTGTGCGTCAGCCAGGGCCGGCTCCAGGAATGCCGGGGCCCTTGGGCATCAGCTTGCCCTGGGCCCCAGCATGTGTGTGTGTGTGCGCGCACCCCCCTACCTGTCTGCTGTCTTTTACCATTGCCCTTAACGAAGATGGCAGCCGCACTTTTCCTAAGGAGATGACTCGTCTGCTGCCACCTTTGTTGATGGCACACGTGCGTGCTATGCACATGCATCTCTGCCATAAACTAAGATGGTGGCAGGGGCTTCAGTACCTTAGGGAAACTGCGGCTGCCATCTTCGTTAAGGGCAATGGTAAAAGACAGCAGACAGGTAGGTGGGGTGGGCACGGATCGTGGAAGGGGAGTGGAGGGGTGGCTGAGGGGCCCCCTGTAGCTCCAGGGGCCATTGGGCCAGTGCCCCACCTGGCTGCCCTTTAGAACCGGCCCTGCGGAGAATCTTTGGACCTCCAAGTGCTGCTCCACTACAACTTCCTTCATACCTGGCCATTAACTATGCTTGCTAGGGTGGATGGGAGTTGTAGTTCCACAACATCTGGAGGGCCAAAGGTTCCCCACTCCTGATGTCGCACATTGATCATTATTAAACTGTTGATGGTGTAGCGTGTTCTTTTCAGATTGGAATAAATGGGCTTCTTCCTTCCTCCAAGATGGTATATGAAAAGCCTGGTGCCAGCTTGCTAAGTGACATCAGGAAGCCCAGTAAAGTAGCGTGACCCTCCTATTGACTGTGTATGTCCAGCTGAATCTTGCTGTTTCTGCTTTGGTGGGAAGGAAACCTGAGAAATGAAACTCTGCCCAGCTGCTGGGAGAGGGCCTATAGCGTGCAAAGAACATATGCTTTGCATGCTGAAGATCTCAGGTTCAATATGAAGAGCCCCCAGTCTAAGAGGAGGGAGGATTAGGTTGGTGTGATAGGAATGGCAGTCTGGCCTAGATGCTGTAGACCTGCTGCACATCAGAATATATCATTCTGAGCTAGTTTACTACTTACAAGGGGCATCATGGGTAGGTGACTCCCACTATGGATGAACTATAAACTTCAGATTCACAGCTTTTTTTCTTTCTAAAATCAAGCTTCTAGCACTTATAGATAGGGATGGGGGAGAAATTCAGTTCAGTTCACATTCATTTGCACTTTCCTGAATCAAACAGCCATCCTTCAAAATTAGCATTTTTCTGAATTTTGCAATCCAGCTTTCCAGCCAGGTAATGTGTACCAAACTGCATATGCTATGGGAAAGTATGCCTGAACAGGCATATACCTGTGGGGAAAAAATCATACAAACATGCATCGTATTAGAGAAAATTGCTTTGCAATAATGTGTGGATTAGGCAAAATTGCATGTGAACAGGGGAAATTAGCACTAAAATGCTGAAAAGATTTCATGAGGCCTTTAAAAAAAATCCCAAACTGGTGTGGAACTGTGGAGGATTGAATTTAAGATTGGAAAAATGAGAAACAGCAAGAAACCAAAATTGTCAAACTTGATATATGAGGCAAAATGCACAACTGCTATTCCCTTTTCCTTTTGTAGCCTGATTTCCATTTATGAGTGTTTTACATCCCCTTCCCCCCAGTAAAAAAAATCCTGTGGATGCCCATGCTACTTACAGGGAACCTTCTCTGTGTGTGTGTGTGTGTGTGAAGATTCAAAAATATGAACCTCCCCATCTGCTCATTGGAAAATAGTAGAATCCAGCATTCTGCAGCCTCTTTCTCTGTAACGTGTAGAATGCTTGTACATTTGACACTGCCAGCAGAAACCGCAGACAACCTTTGCCAGAGAGTCTTCAGCAAAGTTTTGTAAGCCAGAGGAGGAGTCCCACAGTACTGGTATTTTATTTTTGATAGGTTTAGAGATGTGGAGCAAATTGAGTTCACGGGGGGCGGGGTCACGTTCGCTTCCAATGACTGCCCTAGAAATCCCCAACATCCTGTTATGCCAGTCTTCTCCAATACGTCTGTCTCCCTTTGATGAAGAGCTGTCGTTCCATTATCCGTCTCCGCATTGGTCTTTACCACTTTAACCTCTTGAAGGAAGGGGAGTGGAGGAAGAGGAAAGAACCTTTTTATTGGAAAAAACAAAAACAAAATGTGGACACTGCTGGGACTCCTGGCAACACAAAGTGAGGCATTTTCAGCCTTTGACTTTTATACATGGAAGTAGCTGCTTCCTCAGTGTTTAGCCGATAGCGGCTTCTAAAGTGGTTGCTTGGGGCATGAGGTTTTTGGTTAGCGCTGTTTTTATGGGTATTGGGAGTCAGCACAACGTATCTGTTGCAAGGAAGAAAATGGGAAGCGTCAGTAAGACTGGGTTTTCCACCAGAGGACCTGTCGATGGTGTCTAGGGAAAGGAACTGGGCTGGCCCTATCATCTCCAAATCGTGCGAAGTACTAGTTCCCCTCTATGTGGCACTGATTAGGCCTCATCTTGAGTACTGCGTCCAATTCTGAACACCAAATTTTATGAAGGATGCAGACCAACTGGACAGGTTCAAAGGAGGCCAACAAGGATGATGAGAGGACTGGAAACAGCTGGCGCTAAAGGGTGGCCAGGTAGGGCCCTGGCCGAAGGCCCCTGAAGTGTCCCTTGTACGGGTGGGAGAGTAGTGCTCCCCTGCTGCAGGTCGCAGGGACGGAGCTTCCAGGACATCTACCCATTCGCTCACTCCTCCTACCTCTCTCTCCTGTCAGTGCACACGGCAGTAGGAGACAGGAGGGAGGGAGGGGGAACATGCAGGAGCCATGCACCCGGGCAGGCTGGTGCCCAAGGGCCCAGTAATGCCTGGCACCAGCCCTGACTGGAAACAGAGCCCTATGAGGAGAGACTGAAAGAACTGGGCATGTTTAGCCTTGAGAAAAGAAGACTGAAGGGAGATATGATAGCACTCTTCAAGTACTTGAAAAGTTGTCACACAGAAGGGGGCCAGGATCTCTTCTCGATCATCCCAGAGTGCAGGGCACAGAATAATGGAAGCCTGATTTCGAGTGAACATCAGGAAAAAACATCAAAACTGTTAGAGCGGTACAACAATGGAACTAATGACTTAGGGAGGTGGTGAGTTCTCTACATGTTGGAGGCAGCTGTACAGCCATCTGTCAGATATGATTTAAGTTGGATTCCTGAATTGAGCAGGGGGTTGGACTCAATGGTCTTATAGGCCCCTTCCAACTCTACTGTTCTATGGTTATATGAGACTGCTGCCTCAAGCAGTGGATGCTGACAGGCAGGCAACAGTAGAAACAAAGCTCTTATGTCTGGGAAAGGAAGAGGGCCAGCGGGGCCCAGTCTCTCTCTGGCTACAAAAGCAGCAACTGCTGAAGGGGCCAGAGGCCACCTACTTGCGTGAATCTGCTGCTCAGGATGTCTATAGACTCTTGGGATTGGATGTTTTTAAGGAGTTGCTTTAGCAGTCAAGATTTAATTTTGGAGATGCATTTGTACTGTTATTGGCTTTGTATTTTTGTTGTTAGACATTATTGTGAAGTATGTGGAGGCTGCATAATTGGATTTTATTGAGGTGTTTATGACTATTGTTTGACTATTGATACTGTTTTAGTAACTGCTAACATGATGTAGGTTTTTTGTTTTTGATGTTGTGAGCTGCCTTGAACATCGCTGATATGGAAAGAGGGCACACAAATAAATAATGATGATCATCGTCGTTAGAGAGTGTGAGATGGGTGCCTTAGGAGATGCATGCGGAGGGGCCGGCAACAGCGGTGAGGTATTGGAGAGCAGAGCTCTATGTGCCACACAGCATATCCTGCACCCTCTAAGAAAATAGGAAGCTGCCTTCTCCCAAGTCAGACCATTGGTCCATCCAGCTCAGAATGGTCAACACTGGCTGGCAGTGGTTCTCTAGGGTTTCAGGCAGAGAGCCTTTCCCAGCCCTACCTAGAGATGCCAGGGATTGAATTAGGGACCTTCTGCATGCAATGCAGATACTCTGCCAGTGAGCTACAGCCCTTCCCCACTCTGCCGTCTTCAAGTGCAGTGGAGGATGCTGTCCTATTGCCAATGTGGAGGCAAAGATTTAGCTACTAATCTGTTCATCTTTGGTACATGGGTTTTGTTTGGAGGGGACAGGGGAAGGAGTGCAATCTTGTTCTTATCCTCAGACAGCAAAATGTCTTCATCTTGAGAATGGAGTGGTATATGAATCAGTGGGTGCTTAGCTTTGAACAAGCAGTCATTCTGATTTTTTTTTTAACACTGCTAACGTGAGGAGTGCACACTTTTTCTTTTTCTTTCCAAACTGGAGTGCCATCGATGGCTCATTAAGCTAACAATTGGCTCTTTCAAACTGTCTGGATTGCAAGTCACACTTACCAGCCAGGTTGGAGTTGTGCACCATTGACTTGCTTGGGAGCTTGTGTGGTGGAAAATGGAGAGGGTGCGGAGAGAGTGTCTTGAGTTTGGGGTGGGGAGAGAAAGAGAGAAACTGTTAGAATTTGGGAATTTGTGAAGCTGGCTGTTGAGAAGCTGCATTAGGCACAGCTACCAAAGACATCATGCTGCTTTGGGGAACTAGTGCTACTCCTTCAGGACCAGCATTGCCTGCTGTCTGTCTACATGCTTCCCATCTGCTTTCCCTGTGTATTTTCCATTGGGTTCTGCAAAATATATATTAGGTGTGGGGAATCTTTTGCCTTTCAGATGTTGCTGAACCACAGCTCCTATCATCCCTAGTCATTGGCCATGTTTGCTAGTGCTGATGGTAGTTCAGCAACATCTGGGGGAGCAAAGGTTCCCCATACCTACTATATGTCTACAGATAGGGATGTTGCAGAATTCCAATGAAAACAGGAATGGGAGAGGAAATTGCTGATATTCACTTATTTGTCCCATGTCCAGAATGGAAATCAGTCCAGTGAATATGACTAGAATTCTCTGCTGTTGTTGCTTTTGGTGTGCAAATGATACTTAATTGATTACCCCCCCCCAATTTGCATTGTATTTTCTTTTGATGGGAATGAATGGGATGGGATAACATAACAACAGAACTGATGTAATTTATTAATTAGGTAGCTTCACCGCAGTGGACAGTGGGACACATGACGTAGTTTGTAGTGGAAGATGAACTGCAGTGGAACAGAAACAGTGCTGCCTAAAACAGTTGCATGGCAGAATGGCAAACAATGCCTTCTTACATCTGTATCTACAGATGTGTCCCATTTGGTTTCCATTGCAGTGTCTTCCCTGTAGTTGAGCAAGAGCTCTCCCCAGCCCCCTCCATCACCATCTGGCTTTTTGAGTGTTCTTATCAAATCTTTGAGAAAACTCAATATTATTTTTTCTGTGTTCACGAATCCAATTAGTTGAAGTGTTGTACCCTTTCTTTCCTGTGCCAGACTCTCTTCTGCAAGCAACAACAACAACAAAAGGCCTTTTCTTGGAAGGAGCAGAAAGTAATGGGTGCCTGGAAGGGATCAGGGGCTTGTCGTTGCAGGGCCTCTCCTACATTGGAAAAGGACTATAGCTCAGTGGTAGAGCAATTTGCTTTGCCAGCAGAAGCCCCTGGCTCCATCCCTGGGGTCTCCAGCTAGGGTTGGGAAAAGCTTGCCTGGAGAGCTGCTTTCAGTCAGTATGGACCAGGTGTGGGGAAGCTTTGATCCTCCAGATGTGGCTCTCCATTGACCTGATGGAACTGTTGGGAGTTGTAGCTGAGCATCTTCTGGAGGGCCAAATGTTCCCCACACATGGTGTAGCTAATACTGAACTAGAGGGACCAAAGCATTGTCTGACATGGTAGCAGGCAGCTTCCTCTTTTACTAGTAGTGAAGTTTCTTCCTTTCCCAAAGGCTGACTTGCTTTTGCTTGGGGAAGATGGGTGGGGCATATAGTGGTGGGGAAAGTGCAACATACGACCCCCTGAAATGTGAAAATACGTCATTCTTCAAACTCCACCCTCTCCTCCATTGAAGATTTGCAAACGAAGACTGTAGATGGGAGATATCCACGTTGATTCATCAAGGGGAATATACAAGCAGATGTTGCCACAGGCACTGGCAAAGCCCTGTGGCAACCAAAGGAGCTGAAAGTAGCAGCAACTTCATTTGACACAGGGTAGATCACTGAGGCCCAGTGTGGTGTAGTGATGAGAGTATTGAACAGGGTCCTGGGAGACCAGGGTTCAAATCCCTGCTTGGACATGAAGCTAACTGGATGACCTTGCAACAGACACTGTCTCCCAGCGTAACCTGCCTCACAGGCTTGTTGTGAGGATAAAATCGGAGGGGGAGAACCATGCTTGTACTCCACCTTGAGCTATCTGGAGGAAAGGTGGGATATAAGTGTAATAAATAAATAAATAAATAAACATTTTACACTGAACATGAATGGGCATCAGCTGAAGTTGAAAGGATCACTCTGGCTTGGGACCTGGCACCAGAGTAATATTGAAGGATGATTGTATCTGTTGCCTTCTCAGCGTTGGTCTTTAAGGAGAGGGGGTAAACTTAGATGGCTGGTGTCACTTTTAAAAAAATATTTATTTATTTATTTATTTATTGCATTTGTATACCGCCCCACAGCCGAAGCTCTCTGGGCGGTTTACAACAATTAGCCCCAGGAGGGAGGGGCTCTCCTGAAGAGTTTCAATAACAATAGGATTTCCCTGGCCCATTGACAATTAATGGGCACTTTACAGACCATTTGCCCACCTGGCCACTCGTTTAGACCAACAAAGGAGACACATCCAACCAGCAGAGCATGTTTCTCAGCTGCAGAGCCCACCTCCAGGTGCAGGCTCCCAAATCAGAGGCTGGAAGGGGATTCATAGAAATCATCTAGCTCAGCCCCCAAACCTATAACATTATTTTGGATTTACTAGTCAGTTGTTACCTGAAGGTCTCTAAACAACTTTTAACATTGTTAAAAATCAAAAGTAAATATACCATACCATAAAAACAAAATAATGAAACAACCACCAACACCCATGCAGCCACGCAGAAAGCTTGGGCAGCAACATTAATACAAACCACATCCTCTCAGTCTGTCAAGTGCCTGGCACTGAAAAGATGTTAATGAAGGTACCCCACAGGGGAGTGCATTCCATAGATGGGGAGCCACAACTGAAAAGGCCCTCTCTCTTGTCACCACCTTCTGAGCCTCCCTCAAAGAGAGAACCTGAAGAAGATCTAAAGGCCTGGGTAGGTTCATATCAGGAGAGGCATTCCAGAAGATACTGGGGTCCTGGGCCATCATGAGCTCATCATCCCTTAGCTATGCTGGCTGGGGCTGATCGGAATTGGAGTACATCAATATCCAGACAGTCACAGGTTCACTAATTAACTGAAAATAATGCACTTTCATAAGTAGTACCTTCACTATGAATAGATATGAATTAACAGAACATCAAGGGTTGGCATAGTCACGCGTTTGTTGAGGGCCCACACCACAGAAGGGGTCCCACAGAAAGAGTCCCCCTGGTCCTGCTTCTTCTTCACCATTTCAGCCTGCTTGCTTCTTCGCCTACCTCTCACTCTGGCCTGGACAAGAGTGGTGGTGAGAAGAAGGAGTAGCGGATGACACTGTTTCCTTGCTCAGTGGCTCTCTGCTTGGTTAGGAAGAAGGTAGCAATAATGAGTAAAAGGGGCAGAGTAGCAACAGCAGCAGATGATGATGATCATGAGGATGTGAACTCACCAAGGTATGTACAGAGTTAAAGTGTGCAGAAAAATGCAAATGTTAGTGAAAACAGCATGCATTACAAGAAAGAAAATGCATTATATTTGGGCAAACTGCTTTGCAACAATGTGTATATTCAGAAAAATCCCCACTACAATGCTGATAAATTTTCATTGAGAATTCCTCTCCCTCCCATCCCACGCCAAATCACAGACTGATATGGAAATGCAGGGAACTGAAGTTTAGACTGGAAACATGAGAAAGTGAGAGAAACTGGAACCGACAGATTCATACATCCCTAGAATGTAGATAACAATTCTGGATAACCTATGGGCGATAGCAATTGCTGAATACAAGCAATATCTCTGTGGGCATATTTTATTTTATTGCAAGGTACAGAACTTTTTACCTGCGGCAAATGCAGCTTAGTCCCTACTTTCTGGGAGCAGCTAAAGCCTGACGCCCTTTCCCTGACAATTTCCAAATTCGCTTTGCAATGCAGAGAGAGGGGAAGTGCCTGAGAGCAAGTGTAGCGAAGGCCAGGGCCTGGATCATAGATTGCTGCAAGCATGAAAATTCATTCATATGAGTTTGGAATATAATACCTGACACAAGATGCATCACTACTGCCGTGCTCCAATCCCAGATAAGGATACAGCTGTAACAGATGGAGGAACAAGGTACTTATCTTGTTAGTTGATGGATTTATCTTCCTTTCTCCCCTGTGCCCCTCCCAGACCCAGTCCTTTCCCTACATATTCCATAGCATTGAGTGAGCTTTGCTTCTTACCAAGACAACATAAGGAGAGAGAATTGATTTCTTTTTCTTTCCCCGCCCACAACACCCATCTCCCTTAATTCAATAAGAGCTGGGGTGGCAGATAAACAGCTTGTGGTGCTGAGGAAATTTCAAAACAGTCAAGAAAATGTCAGGCTGCCTTTAAAAAAAAAATCACACATGGGTGTCAATTTGTTCCTTCTGTTTAGGGTGTCAACCAGCACAAGGAAAGAGAGAGAAAAGAAAGGGTATAATTCAACTTACCCTTTGGGGTTAGGACTGACCATGTTCTTGGATTGGTTTGTGTACAAATTTTGGCTTGAGGGACTTTAAAAGACGTTCTGGCTACTGTCGTTCTAAAGGAGCATTGATTGATTGATTGGGCACACAAGGCAGCTTACAAAAAATAAAAACATTTTTTTTTAAAAAAAAATCCAAATAAACAATCCAAATATGAAAACTAAAAACAGTAGCTATTTAAAGCCAACTCCTGGTGCCTGGACACAAGATTGTCTGGCAACCCCACAAACACCATCTTGAATTCCATGGAAGAAAGAGGAGATATAAAGGAAATTAAATAAATATGCTGCAGAGAGTGGGGGGAGGAGAATTTTCTCACGCTGCCTTGAATCATCTTGAATTTTTCTAGAAAAATGGTGTCTCCCGCATGAACCTGCCCACTCCTTAAGATGGTCACTTGAGATCTTTTGGATGACTCTGCTGTCACACGGATGCCTTCCTTAGGTGTCATTTTAGGCTTGTTCAGATGTTGCACCCAACACATGTGCAAACTGTCTTCATGCATATAGAAGTGTTTTGGGGAAAGAGTGTTCGTTTTGCACATTTGCCAGTTTGTACAGCTCAACTATGGTGTACACAAGAATGCAGATTATACACTTGTTGAATGTCTGCAGCACGAAGGCTGCTCTCTGCTCCCTGTGCATTGTAAAACCCTGAGCCTACCTGGCTAGAGCAGGCTCATCTGCTTCAGACAGTTGCCCTCCACCGTGGGAGGTGAGTGTGTTCATCCCTATTTCTCTTTCATATGACATGAATTATGTTGAGAAAGGAATGCCTGAACAGGGCTAGAGTGCACCCCATATTGGAGACTGCTTCATCAAGTTAACTTGATTTACCATTTTATGCATATCTAGGACCACCTGGGAATACCCGGTGCCGTAGGCTCAGAGGAAGGCAATGGTAAACCACCTCTGAATACTTCTTACCGTGAAAACCCTATGAATATATCCAAAAAAGGTTCATAGGGTCATCATAAGTCATAATCGACTTGAAGGCATATAACAGCAGCAGCATATAACTCACAGTGGGCCCTGGCCTTTTAAAGCAAGGGCACCTCTAGGCTGTCACTATTTTGGGGAGGGATTCAATCCCATACTGGCAAATTCAGCTTGCACAATTCAAGATGACTTGGTGCTCTTGCACAACAAACCAGCTTCTCTCTTCAAATCAGACTTTTTATTATAAGGAACGTGATGGGGAAAATGCTCTGGAAAATGTGGAATCATGTGTGCTTAAGACAGTGTTGTGTAACCTCCTGCAAACCAATCAGCACGAATGCTCAATAAAATAGCTGACATTGTCTAAACACTCCCCCCCCAAAAAAGAAAAAAAACCTTTGTCCCAAGAAATCAGGATGTATCGCTAACCAGGTAGTGTGGAAGCACCCCAAAACTGAAACTCCAAAGTTGCAGTTCATGAGATTTTTTTTTTGCTATGCCATTTGGTCCCCCGTTGCCATCAGCCTTTGTTGTAGCTTGCAAGACTCGCTGTTGAGAGTTCTTGATGCAGGGTGATAGCAACAGCAGTCTGACTGGAAAGCAAAAGCAAGATGAGCAGAGTAGATAAAGATGTACAATGGAGGCTGAGCAGACTATCTCCCCCCTTTTTCCCCTCTGCAGATCTTTTCAGGGAATTGCAGCAGGCCAATGCAATGTTCCTATCTTCATGCAACAGCTGGACTGCATTGTATGGTCTGCAGCAGCAGCAGCAGAGTGTGTCTGTGTATGGGGAGGTTGCTTTGCAGTTTTGATTTTTTTAAAATCAAAGCCAGCTTCAGATGAATCAGTTTATGACATTCCCCTATCTAGCAACCCAAATGAGATTTCAAACTAAAGCACAGAACACATAACATTGCAGGAAATAATAGCTTTGCTAATTTATCCCAGAATCTGATACAGAAGACAAAAATAAAAACTTAAAGTAAAGCATGCAGGTTGCAGGGTTTAAACCCGCCCTGGCTTTTGGCAGTGAGAGTTCTGGTTTCAGTTGATTAAATAACCTCCCACGCATGCACGTATGCACACCCATGCTGGTTCAGCTGCTGAGATGCTATACAGTAACAGCTATAGAATACTATTTTTAAAAAAACATTTTTTCTGAACAGTTGGAATACTTTAAGCATCTGTTACCACACTTGATAGAGACAGATGGGGATGTTGTTAGGAAGGGGAGAAGAGAAGTGAGAGGCAATTCTATCAGTGGCGATAGCTGGTATCCCGAAAAGCATGAGTGAAATGTGAGAACGCACGAGAGTAAAAGAGAATGAATGGGGAATGGTACTGAAGTTGTGTGGATAATGCCATTATATTGTTTAATCAGTAGGTGGTGCTGGACTTGGTTGGAGTCAGTAGCTTCTTGTTGCTTTTTTCTTTATGGGAAGAGACACACAGGGTCAGGCACATGATACCCTCCAGAAGTTATGGATTACAACTTCCATGAGCCCCAGCCAGCATAGCCAGTGGTCAGGGATGATAGAAGGAATTATCTGCAACATCTGGAGAGCACCACATTGTCTGCCCCTGCAATAAAAGTCCCTGCCTTGCTTTCTGACAGCTATGCCCTCTAAGCCTTCTGTGACTTAAGCCTCCCATAAAATATTGTTGAGGTTTTAGAGCAGATGTGGGGAATCTTTGGCCCTCCATATGCTGCTGAATTACATCTCCCATCATCTCTGACCATTGGTCATGCCATGGACTGATGGGAGCATTAGTTCAGCAACATCTGGAGGGTTACAGGTTCCTCATACTTACCATCAGCTGTGATGGAAATGGGAGTCCCAGCAACATCTGGGGGGCTGCAGGTTCTCCAACCCTGCCTTAAAGTGCTGTTGCAAGGATTACAACCGGATAATGTATGTGAAGTATTTTGTGCACTTAAAAGTGCTATGCAAATTATTGTTATTTATTTTATTTTTAAAAATATACAAGATGAATATAGCTGGAGGTAAATAAACATCACTGCAAGGAAGATTCTCCCTGCCGAACTTGCACCCCCCTCTCCCTCTTATCTGCCTTTCTCAAAACTCTCTACTGGTCTTTTCTGCTATATCTCTGTCTTCTTCCCTTCCTGGAGGAATGTCACCTTCCCCAATCACTGATGGCCATCTCACTTAAAAATAGAGATGTCTAGCTCTGTCCTAAACACTGGCTCCCTTGATGGCACTTCAGATGACCATCCTGGAATATGACCAGCCTAACAAAGGAATGGTTAGACAACAGTTCTAACATAATGTACTCTTCATGTAGCTTGCCCAGTACATCAAATGTGTCTCATCAGTTGTTTTCTTGCATTCACAGCGGGTTCATCTGTAAGGATGAGGCAGACAATGTGTGAAATCCCCCTTTGACTCTCTGTTTGGGCATATTCTGCTCATATTTATGTGAATGTGTACAAGCCCTAGGGTGATATTCAATGCTAGTCCCACTCAGAGTAGGCTGCATGGAAGTAAATAGACAAGACTAACTTAGGTTCATTAATTTCAGTGGATCCGCTCTGAGTAGGGCTTAGCTGAATACCACTAGGGATGGGCAAGAAATTTGATTATGTTCACATTTCAAGCTCAATCTATCTAATTTGTACCTTCCAAAACAGTCTGAGAACCGAAACACAGCCATCCTTCGAAATTCACACTGATCCAGATTTTGCAATGCAGTTCTCCAACCAAACAATGCTTACAAAAATGCATGTGTTAGAGAAAGTGTTAAAATGGATACGAGTGAAAAAATCACACAATGCTTTATATGATGAGAAACTGCTTGCAAAAGTGTGTACGTTCGTCAAAACTGCCTACAAAAGTGTACTTATTAGGAAAAATTCTCACTAAAATGCTGGAGAATTTTTATGAGGTTTAAAAAAAAAAACATAAATTGCTGCAGAAATGTTGAGAACTGAATTGGAAATTGACAGATCTGTCCACCGGGGCCCTTGGGTGCCAGCTTGTCCTGGGCCCTGGCGTGTGTGTTCATGCATGCACGGCCATGAGTGCGCCCCACCTACCTGTCTCTTGTCTTTTGGGGCTATGTGCGCTCCGCACAGCACTGCCATTAACCAAGATGGCATCCAAGGTTTCCCGAAGGGGCTGAAGCCTCCACCACCATCTTGGCTGATGGCACACCTTAGGGAAACCTCGGCTACCATCTTGGTTAATGGCAGCTCTGTGGGAGCACCATACACAGCCGCAAAGAACAGCAGAGAAAGGTGTACCTCAATTGGCCTTGGGTATGCCTTTTCCCTGCTTCACATTGTTCTACATTTGATTGGCTTGTGGTGGGCTTGGGTTTTTCACCGGGCTGTTTTCTTTCTATTGGCCTTTAGTGTGGGCAGATGGAGGACACTTCACTTAACCACATCCTGTTGCAGGTGGTGCTTCTTTGTTTGGTGTTTTTGGCGCCTGGCAGCAAGGATGGCTGGCACCAGTCCGGTCATACATACCCAGAGCTTCCCTTTCAGGGGAGATACAACTGTTATCTCCCATCATGCCAGCTTGGCTGATGGCATTAATCTGGGGTGGAGATATTTTTTCCCCATGCCTGCACAGGTAACATCTGCCTGCACTTCTATGAGATAGGTGCAAATTCTTTAGTGCTACATTTTTTAATAAATGCACCTTTATTCGAACTTCTGGCTCGTCTTCATACTCATGTTCTCGATTGCACTCCCCCCCCCACACACACATTTAGCTATGTTTTTGAATGCTGTCTGTGGTTTTAATGGGAAAGATCACATCATAATGTCCGGGCAAGGAATGATGATGGTCAAATAGTGATATTCAAAACAACACAAAAACAAATGGAGGCTATTATGGAAAGATTGCAGTCATTTTGTGGTTTAGAAAACACTGTAGAAAATAATATAGTAGCTTGCTATGTGGATTATTCGTGTTCTTTTTGTGGATACAGTTCATGGATACAGTTATTTCTATTTCATTTTTTAATGTTTTAACAAACAATAATGATATGCCAGTAAGAACCTAGTGTAGGAAAATCTATACAGTTTTGCAATTGCCTACCAGAGAAAAGTCATGACTTGATCACCTGGAGATCAGGACGTGTATAAAAGCCTCTTTATTTTCTATTTTTCTCTGGCGAAGAGTAGCTGGGCAGGCTCCCTCCTCTGTGTCTCTTTTGAATGTAAAACTGCAACTTCATTCTATGGCTTCTAACAATATCTACCTGTTTAATTGGCTATTTCTAAGGCAACTATCACTAAGGTGACCACTGATTGCTATGCATTGGGTAACAATTAAGGCTGAAATAAATCTGTGCTGCTTAATCTCCTAAAGTCTCAAAAGATTATTTTTATGTTAACAAGCCTTCTGGTTTCATTTTGACCTGTCTGAAATGTTCAAATATGCTTCAACCTTTGTTACATTTCAAAGTGAACATTGCACAGGGTAACAGTTTTGTCATCCTTTAAAAGCTGGGGTTGGGGCCAGCCCTTCCATTAGGCAGAGTGAGGTAGCTGCCTCAGACAGAAAATGCTAGTGGGCAGGGAGTGGCAGTGATGTGCAGAAGACAGATCTGTTTGCCACATAGCCTGCCCTGCATTTTCTAAGACACTCTGATGCCCTCGGGTATGGGAGAGGATGATGTCCTGTCACCAGTGAAGAAACAATGGAGGCTGGCCCATTTGGGCTAATGGGACAGTGCCCCACCGACCTCAATCAGTCTCCTCCTGTCTTCTTACTTTCATCCTGTCCAAGGGGTAGGGGCACTGCCTGTCAGCTCCTTCCTTCGTAGTCTCAGTGTTGTCCTTGTAGAATGCAGCAGGGAGGGGGACAAGGGCACAACTAGAATTTGTTGGCTCTGCCTGTCATTGTTTCTGGCTCCACTTACTGTTGATCTCCCTGCTTTCCACTCTACCTGTTCCAATGGGCACCACTCACCACTGTATTGACATAAGATTTCAGCCATCAGTCTGGACAGCTTCTGTACAGGAAATAGGAGGGAATACCATCTTTTCCTTCACCTCAAGCAGCAAAATGCCTTGGGTCAGCCCTGGCTAGTGCTAGTAATATTCATTTATTTTGCTTTTCTTAAGAACCAAAGAAGAGCCCTGTTGGATCAAACCAAAGGCTCCTCTAGTCAGGGCTGGCCGGGGCATGCCGGGCATCAGCTTGCCCTGGGCCCTGGTGAGCACACTCACACACGCGCATGCGTGGCCCCCCACCTCCTTGTCTCCTCTCTTTTACCATTGCCATTAACCAAGATAGCGGCTGCAGTTTCCCTAAGCGAATGAAGCCTCTTCCGCCGTCTTTGTTGATGGCATGCATGCGTGCTATGCAGGCTTCAGTACCTGCTAAAAGGCAGGAGACAGGTAGGTGGGGCAAGGGAATGGTGGGCAGGTGGAAGCTCCTGCCCTACGATTTGCGGCTGATGCCGTGGATTGCGGAAGGGGAGCGGAGGGGCCACCAAGGGCCCCCCTGTAGCTCCAGGGGTTCTTGGGCCTGTGCCCCACCTGGCCGCCCTTTGGAACCAACCCTGCCTCTAGTCCAGGACTCTGTCACAGTGGCTAACCAGATTCCTAATGGGAAACCCACAAACAGAACCTGAGTGCAACCGCAGTCTACCACTAGTTATTCCCAGCAATGTGTGTTCTTGTGTCTTCACCAGGAGATCTGATACTATTAGCCACGCCCCTTCTCCAACGTATGCTTTAATCTGAAAAAATGTTATTGAATCTATAAGGGCTGGTTCAGGAGTCAATCATGCAGTTTTAACCTTCCAGCATTAGGTTCTGAGTTCCTGACTGATGACTGTCAATGGCATCTTGCAAATTCCACCACAGATGACATCTTGCAAATTCAATCATCTCCCCTGCCGCCTGATCTTCTTCCAATAACTTCTCCCCACCACCACCACCGACTAACCATAATCAAACTTCCATTTCAGTGCGACTTGCATGGAAGAAGCAGAAGATTGTGAACACCTTGAACACCTTTTCCCCTTCTATCTGACAACATTTTGGGTATTTGGTGCGGGGAAAACAATCACTATCCCATTTTTAATTTTCTTCCTCCTGGGATATTCTACTCCACTCTTCTTATTCATTTGTTAATTTAGCTAAGTGTGTCTTATATAATTTGGGCGTCAAGAGGGGAGGGCTCTGGGAGTATAGAAGGACATGAACAGGAGTGGCACATAATTTTATCAGAAAGGGCCCCTTTCTTTTATAAGGAAGGCAAAGGCCAGGTTGAATTTATTATGGACCAAATGCTTTGGAATGCAAATTATTTTGTTGTAAGATTGCATTTTGTTTAAAAAAAGCAGAAGGAAAAACCTTTGGTGGTTGACAAATGTGATGAACTAAACAATATTTTTAATTGATTTCCTTCAGTACAATTACGGAAGAATAAACAAGAGAGGAGATAATAGAATAATTCTAATAAAAGAGCCAGCAGAAGCAATTTATAAAGATGAATGCATCCTACACAAGGCCATACCCAATCAAATAATGGCAAATGTTTTATTAAATTTGTTGACCAATCATCATATTTCATCTTCTAAAATCATGCAAATTTTTCTGAGTCTTGCCATAACTCTAGTGAGGAAATTCTCCCTTCTTATCATCTTCAACTTCTTGTGTTCTCCCGACCTGTAATGACAGAATTTAATTGAAAATAACTCTGGATTCTCCCGGTACTGTGTGATATGAAATTTTGTGACACAGGAGAAATTTAATATGATTTCCATTTGTTTATTCAAATGTAGATCTGTCAAATACTATAATAAAATAACAGGATTAAAAGAGAGAGAGAGGGACGGAGGGAGGGAGGGAGGCAGCAAATCATCATAGCAGTAAAAAGTAGAGCTGAAAGCTTTAATAAGCAGATTAATCCATTAAGGCTAAAATTCTGCATGCATTTACCTGGGAGGAAACCCTTTTTGGGCATAGTGGGACTACATTTGGAGGTATAACAGGCAGAGCGTTTTGCTGTGCATCTGATTTAGCTCATTGGTCAGAATGAAGAACCTGTGGCCCTGCAGAAGATGTTGGACTCCAGATCCCATCAACCTCAGCTAGCATGGCCAGTGTTAGACATAATAGGAATTGTAGTCTATCAATATCTGGAGAGCTACAGGTCCATAGGGTAGGATATAGCTAGACTACCTGGCTGAAGATCTATAACTAGAACTCCTGTTGGTTGTTAAAGAGTTAAATGCAGCTGCCACCCCAATTCAGAGTGGGGCTGTTGCACTGTGGGGAGGAGGGTTCCCTCCCATGCCCCATTTTCCCTATCCAAGTCACGCCCCCCTCCCCTGAGCTGTCCCATAAGGCTCAACAAAATTATCTGTAAAAGAAGAAAGGGGGGTCAGGGGGAAAGCGGGTGGATCATAATGCTTGTCTCATATCTGAAGTAAGATTACAAAATTATTAGACTTGTGCCACCTTGAGATCCTTTGGAAGGAAGGGTGGGGGGTAAATTTAATAATATAAAATAAATATTGCAGAGCCAGAAAACATGAGTCTCTGTGGACCTTGATGGCTCACCAAGCCACTTCAGCCTACTTGCTGTGTATTCTCTGACCTATCAGGCATTTGCCAGACACCCATCTTTTTATGGTCTGAGGTAAGCAGCAGAGCCAAAGGGCTTACTCAGTCTCATGTGGACTCCTGTATGTGGCTTGTGGACTTCATAATTTTCTGAGTCACCACCAGTTGTGGTGGCAGAACCCTTGATGCCCATGGTGTGTGCAGACACACACACACACACACATGCGCACCATTAAACCTTTGCCATGATTTCTGGTGATTTGGAAACCTTTCTGATTAGGAGTAGGGTAAAAGAAACAACTGTGTGTACCAGGAGCAGGGAACCTCCAGTCTGCAGGCCTAATTAGGCTCATCAGGCCTCTCCATATGGTTCACTAGCCAAGCTATGCCCACTTTTCCTGCATCTGATGTCATAGATGATGCAGCTGGGCCAAAGGAGGCTTGCAAGCCTTGACTTTGTGGTGGCAGGTGATTGGCAGGTGGGTTAAGGATGTCGGAGTATTCTGATTATTGTTCCCATGTCCAGAATGGAAAAAAAAATCCAGTGACTGCGATCAGTACTTACTGTTGTCTGCAAACAATGTTTGATTGATTGCGTTTCCTACCCATTTTCATTGTGTTTCCTTTGCACTGAAATGAATGGGTTGGAATAACATAATGACGCATTAGTATGAAATTTATGTAATTAATTACATAAATTACATAAGTTGTGCAATTTCACCATTGTGGACGAGACTAATAATGTAGCTTTTTGCAGAAGATGAACTGCAGCTGCAGAGAAACAGTGCTGCATGTGACAAATACAGGGGCACAATGGAAAATGATGCCTTCTTACATCCCAACAGGTAGCTGACCTCACCCACTTGTCAGGGCATACGAAGTTGGGAAAGATAAGGATCTTGCCTGTGCCAGATATAGTTTCTAACTCCTGGGATACATTTTGACCAGAGACAACTCTTACCTCTCCTCCTTTGGCTATTTTCTGTTTCAGTCTAGGTTTGCTTTTATTGAGATAGAGGTAAAAAAAGAAGAAGCTTTCCAGCTCTCCTTCCATGGGCCTTCCTGTCTCCTGAATAAAGATGCCATTTATATGTCACCTTCCATGTGCCCCTGGTGGATTTAAGTCAACTCTGCAGAGGCTTCAAAATCCCATCTCGTCATTACAATTAAGGGCCCTGCTTTCTCTTGCGGCCTGGGGTGGAGCTTTGGGATCCATTCCTAATCCCTGCGTTAGCCCTGATTCATCTGTTTTGTGAGCATCATCATTGGCATCCCCTTGGGAAGGAAAGAGAGGATCTTACAGGAGGATAAATACCATTTGTTTGTGTTGGTTTCTATCTTGCGTCCTGATTGCATCCCTTGCTTTTTTTTGACACAACAATTATTATTACTTTCTCCACATTTGCACTTGGACTTATGCCAGGAGAAAAGAATGATAACAGATAGTGTCAAACTTTTATAATTGGGTGGGATGGGAGAAGGAGGTGGGGGGAATGGGCTATTTTTAGATTCTCGTTTTTTTTACCTAGAGAAGACAAGGGGTTTCTTGGCAGATGTCTGAATCAGACTTTGCACCATGGGTTGGATGGGAAACTGAATATCCATCATTTTCTGCTCCTGTTAGCAATGCACACACACACACACACACACACACACACATTCTTGCTTGAGGGTAAGTGTCCCAACAAGGCAGCAGGCCTGTGAATATTGTCACTGAATCCAGACTCAGATTTGGTGGCTCATTTGCACAAGAAACAACGGGCAGGACTGTAGCTCAGGGTAGATCATCTGCTTTGCATGCAGAAAGGCCCCAAGTTCAATCTCTGGCATCTCCAGGTAGGGCTGGGAATGTTGCCTGTCTGAAACCCTGAAGAGAGACTGCCAGTTAATGGAGATAATACTAAGCTTGATCATGGAATGTTGACTGAATGGGGGAAGGGAGGGAGGAGGGATGGAAAGGACTCTCCTTAGAAAGGGCATGGCTGAATGACTGGCTGGAAGCTGGAACAGCTGTACTCCACGCTGCAACATTTTGATGTAGGTTCCACTTCTATTCTCCGACATCAATGTTTGCTTTTTAAGCAGTGCATTATTCAATGCAGCTGCACAGATTAAGAAACAAACAAACAAAAACCCTAATCTTGCTGAATATTCATTGCTCTGGTGCCGCTTGCAGTTTGTTCCCCTGGCTGTTTCCATGTGACAGTGCCATTGTCTTTTGTCATCCCCTTGGCCTCATTTCCCACAATGCTGTTTTGTTCTGGTGACCCCCACTTTTTCCCAACAAGATTCCACGATGTCATCATGGCAGGAGTCACACTGTAAATGCTATTGACGTGATCGCAAGAGTTTCCACAGTCAACAGGAGCAAACAGCAGCATGGGCAGTGTGAAAATACGATGCGTTGAAATGATGCTTGTGCACAGGAGCTGCCCCAAGAGCTGAAGTATGTAGTGGGATAAATAGCGCATGCCGAAAATGGGGAGCTATTTTTAATCCTCACATAGCTTAAGTATTTGTTTTGCTCTCCACCTGCTATTTGGCCCCTCTAAATGTGAAGCTCTTTATGATCTAGGACAGTCTTCCCCAAATTGCCGCCCTGCAGATGTTTTGGACTACAACTCCCATCATCCTAGACTATTGGTCGTGCAGGCTGGGGCTGATGGGAGCTGAAGTCTAAAACGTGGAGGACACCAGGTTAGGGAAGGCTGATCCAGGACCTGACATCTTGAAAGCTGCCTACTCCCATATGAATCTCCCTGTGCTTTAGTATCACCGACAGAGTCCCTCTCCTGTGTTCCATGGCCATTAGTGGTACAGGTGGTGAGCGTGAAAGATGGGGCTTTATCAGTAGTGGCACTAAAAATGTGGAATATGGTCTCTGGAGAGGTCAGCCAGGCCCCTTTTTATCCCAGGTTTAGGTGGACCACTCAGCATTCCCCTTTTTATGCAGGGCTTTGACTCCTCACCCTGATGATTGCTGAAGTGTTTGTAATTAGGCAGTGGTGATGCTTTTTCTGAGAACATTAACTGAATGCTCTGGCATTTGGCATTGTTTTACATTTTCTGATTGTGGCTTTATTGTGCTTCTTCCCCCATGTTTTGGCGTCACTGTTAGCTTTGAAAGCGTGGCACGGAAGTCAAAGGTCTATTCAATAAATTACGCTGATGTATTAATCTCCTGGCGGTCTCATCCACACACAGTACAACGATGACTGTTAACAACAAGACATCACAGGCAGTGACACAGAGCCAGAAGAAGAAAAGCAACAGTCGCAGTCTGTCTTCCACATGCCAGTCCACAGCATCTCTCTATTTACTTTTTATTCCTGGAAGTAGCTGATAAGTAATAAATAAGTAAAAGGAACCTGTGCAGGTTCCCTTTTAATTTTGGCTGGGTTTATTCAGCCTGTTGTAGCAGCTTCTCCAGTCCTTTCACCCCGGGGTCTCTGGCTGAAGGTGAAAGCAATCTCTTTCTCTGTTTGAGGCGCGGGGCTGCATTTGCATTGCTTTATTCAAGGGGAAGACATGAGCGGCAGAACAAGAGAGAGAGAGAGAGAGAAACAGAAATACTCCTTGCCACCGTGAGTATTTGCATACACAGAATGCCAAGTGAGGACTTGCCTAATCGGCAAAGGACTCCTCTGAGGCTTGCTACGTGTTTCTCCATTGTGTTCAAAGGAAAGAGGAGAGGGAAGTCCCAAGGCGCAACACGCTAAGGGTCAACTTGCAGGAGATGGGGTGGGGGAAAGCCCCAACAACCTCTGAATCAATTAATGGCTATGGATTACTAGAATGTGGTCCTCGCTGTCTGTTTCTGCCCTTTTTCTTTTCTTCCCCTCTTTCCCCCCTACCAGCCTCCAGCCTTAGGCGATAAAGAAGAAATGATCCAAGTGTGCTTTCTTTTCTGCCAGAAGGTGATGACCTGGTTCGCCAAAGTCAGCCAGAGTTCCTCTGTGCCTGGAGGCAGTGTGAGGAGGGCCTCCAGGGTTGATCTGCCATCAAGCTCAGTGGCAAACTTTGCTTTATTGTATCTGGCATCCGCCGAAGGTTATGTGAGGCTTGTAGAATGTGAATGAGCTGGAGGGGAGTTCATCCAAGGGGGATCTGGGGAGGGGTGTTCTTCCTCCCCTTTCCCTCTCCTCCTTTCAGCACAAATGAAATCTTACTACTGTCAGGCTGCAGACCGGATCTGCCATTCATGTGAATATCCCTGCAGTCTGAGCGTTTGCTTGGGAAGGAATGGGAATGGATGCTGCAGGAATGATGTCCTCCTCAAATGGGACTGCTCTAATTTTATGGGAACTGAAGGGTGGAGGGTGATGTAGGAATGGCGGACTAGAGAATCCCATTTATCCAGTGCTGGGTTTCCCAAACTATTTGGCTTTGGACAGAGGGAGGGAGAGAGGGAGACCTGCAGATGCACGCATCTGCTACTTGTCAGCAGGGGGCATGTTTAGGATGGATGTTCCATTAATGTAGGGTGCTGACCACATCTGTTGGGCCTCACCATGGCCCCATGTGAGCCAAGAACTCCCCTCTGGATTAAACCCAACACTATCCTTTGGTTGCACGTTATGGGGAACATGGATAGTTGTGAGCAACCTGCATTTGCAGATTGGTAGTCATTGCAGAACACCTGATAAGTTTCCAAGGAGCTCTAGCATTGCCTGAAACTGTCAAGAGAGGGTTGGAAGGAGACAGATATTAGCAGCTCCTACAGTCATCCTCTTTGCTGGTTTATATTATCGTTTCTCCCTGTGGTGCAACAACTAATTCCATCAGTGGCCTGCTTCAATTCATATAGCTACTGAAATGATATGAGAATTGTTTTCCTATGCTGTGGCAAGTTAGGTCTGGTCAAATAGGACAGGCCCAAGCAGGGATGGGGGAGAAACTAGTTTCAGTTCACATTTATAGGTGCACCTACCTAATTTGCACTTTCTGAAACAATACGTGAACAGAAATACAGCCATCTTTCTAGATTTGGACATCTCTAAATTTTTGTGATCCATTTGTCCAGCCAAGGAGTGTGTACAAAAGACCATACTAGGGTAAAGTGTGCACAGCAGTCTATATGTATAACTGAACGCAAGACTGGCAAAACGCAAAACTCTGCCATGTCAGTTGGGTTGAAGTTAATTCAGTTAAGATAAGTCAGTACAAGGGAAGTCTGTTCCCTACTGGCTTAGTCATATCAGGCCACATCCACACCAGACATTTAAGAACATAAGAACATAAGAAGAGCCTACTGGATCAGGCCAGTGGCCCATCTAGTCCAGCATGCTGTTCTCACAGTGGCCAACCAGGTGCCTGGGGGAAGCCCGCAAGCAGGACCCGAGTGCAAGAACACTCTCCCCTCCTGAGGCTTCCAGCAACTGGTTTTCAGAAGCATGCTGCCTCTGACTAGGGTGGCAGAGCACAGCCATCACGGCTAGTAGCCACTGATAGCCTTGTTCTCCATGAATTTGTCTAATCTTCTTTTAAAGCCATCCAGGCTGGTGGCCATTACTGCATCTTGTGGGAGCAAATTCCATAGTTTAACTATCCGCTGAGTAAAGAAGTACTTCCTTTTGTCTGTCCTATTTCACTTTTAAACAGTCATGGCTTCCCCCAGAGAATCCTGGGAAGTGTAGTTTGTGAAGGGTGCTGAATACTATTAGGAGACTCCTGTTCCCCTGACTGAGCTCTAGTGGCCAGAGTGGTTTAACAGTCAGCCCCTCTTCCCAGAGAATTATGGGAACTGGAGCACTGTGAGGGGAATAACTGTCTCCTAACAACTCTATACAACCTACATCCAACACAACACACACCCATTTGGGCATCCCACAATGTAAATGAAACACAAAGGTTGGTTTGTATGGCAGTGTGATTCACAGCAAGAGATTTAGGGATGTATCCAATGCTAGTCTTACTTAGAGAAGACCCACTGAAATTAATGGACATGACTAACTAACTGAACGAGTCTACTATGAGTAGAACCTAGCTGGATACAACCCACACTTTGGAATTGTACACTGAACTCTCTGTGTGTTCAGGATTTAGAGCTGGTGTGGAAACATTTGGCCCTCTAGATGTTGCAGAACAACAATTCCCAGCATCCCTGTCCATTGGCCATGGTTGCTGGGCTGATGGGAATTGTAGTTCACCAACATCTAAAGGGCCAAAGGTTCCCCACACCTGATTTAGAGGTATGGGGCCATTAAATACTTGAGATCTATCCCTATTTCAGAAAGACCTGTAAAGCAATGATTCAGAGGGTTGGAATCTGGTATTCTTACTATGTCTGTGAGTCCTCTTGTTGCAGCTGGGACCAAAGCCCATAAACCATCGACTGAAAATGGGGATCTGATCTCATATCTTCCAGTTGTGCTTCCCAGTGTTGCAGAAAAGACCTGCCTATCCACTACACATTCTTTCTGAGCAAACAAAATTGTGTGTTGAGGGCTAACTCAGATGTTTGTAGCCCACCATTTTGATACTACATTCAACAAGTTGGTTCAAAGCTTATCGCAATCTGTGTTGGATGTAAGTATCTTTGAGACAAGAGACTTCTCATTTGTTATGTATTATTAGGCTCATCTCTGGCCTTGTACCTTTTTGCGGCGGCGGCTGCTTTTATCTCTTCTCTTGCCCCATCTGTAGAAGGAGGTGGAAGTTCGAACAGAAAGGATAATAAATAAACCAAAGGAACAAAATGGAATTCAAGGCACATTGCCTTTTGGGATTCAGAGTGTGTCAAGCTGAGAGGTACTCGAGAATAGAGAGGAGAGCAGGAAACAATTGAGCCTTGGAATATTTGGAGAAGTTGTTGCCTCTGTGCTTATACATCTGCACCAACAGATTATGTGCTTAAAATTTTATTTTTTCTCAGCAGCTCAGCCAGTGATGGCAGTAATAGTGTAGCTCTGTAGTAGTATATGTACAAGATTGGCACCTTAGCATAGGAAAAACAATGTGTGTCCGCGCACACACACTCACACACATGGTGTGCTGGAGTCTCTATAAGTAAAGAATTAGAGGGCATTGGAAGGATATTTGGAGGAAACTTAAGAATGCATCTGCCACAAGATAGGCCATAAAGACTATGCTCTGGTGTTGCCCTAGAGAAAAGCATGCCATGGCATCATTGGATTGAATGATTGTAATGTCTTAAGGACGTGGTGGATTGTGCCCTGTACAGATTGTAAAACACTGTGTAAATTATTTTTCTATAATGGGCACAATCCATCCTACACAGGCTTTATTGAAATGAGCTGAAAATATGCAAGAGCACTACCATCTTGTGGGAACATCTTGGTGGATTGAACTCTTGGTCTCCTTTGCAGTAATGCACGGTATACTAGTGGTAGCATTGATATTTTGCAGGGCAATAGATTTGGGACCTGTAACACTGAATAATGGTAACTTAAATATGTGGAAAGGAATCCAGCTCAAAGATCTATTCCCTGTCACCTAAATGACAAGTCTTTTTTTTTTTTTTTTTTTTACAAATCCTGAAAAATGGAAATGGACTGCCTTCAAGTCGATCCCGACTTATGGTGAATATGGTTTTTATGGTAAGCGGTATTCAGAGGGGGTTCACCATTGTCTTCCTCTGAGGCCGAGAGGCAGTGACTGGCCCTAGGTCACCCAGTGTGATTCATGGCTGTGTGGGTCTTCGAACCCTGGTCTCCCAACTTGTAGTACTGGGATAGGTAAAACTGACCATGGGGGAGGGGGAGGGGGAGGGGATTGGAAGGGGATGAGAGAGGGGAAGGGGGAGGGGTGAAGGAAGAGGGAGGGAAAGGTCAAAAGGGAGGTGATGGGAGGAAGGAGGAGGGGAGGGCAGGTTTGATCATTTGCATACTTATTGAGTTCAATGGGATTTGCCCCTGTGCAATCATGCTTGAAAATGAAATGGACTGCCTTCAAGTCGATCCTGACTTATGGCGACCCTATGAATAGGGTTTTCATGGTAAGTGGCATTCAGAGGTGGTTTACCATTGCCTTCCTCTGAGGCCAACACCTTAACCACTTCCTCCCACTTGAGGCATGTTTTCATATTCATTTGCAGATCTGAACTTTCTTCCACCTGGTTCCTGTCAGCCCTTTGCTGCATTAGATGTGTTGCTTTTAAAATAGAGGAATGGGATCATAGGCAGCTGTCTTATACTGAGTCAGACCATTGGTCCACCTAGCTCATTATTGGCTACACTGATTGACAGCAGCTCTTTCCAGGGTTTCAAGCGGGGGAGCCTCTCCCAGCCCTACCTGGAGATGCTGGGGATTGAACTTGGGACCTTCTGCATGCAAGGCAGATGCTCTCCCACTGGACTAAAGCACGTAAACCTAAACATACTCACTTATTACGTCTGGACTTCTGTGGGTGAGACTCTGTCCTGTGACCTCTAGGCACAGCTCTCGATTCTGTCTGCTCAAGCAGGGAGGAAGAAGAAGAATTTCATTCACTCTGCATTTGCAAGGAAACTGACCTAATTCACACCTCATGAATAATACAAGGATTGAAACATGATTATCGTTTGGATTTCGCAATTCTCCGAATTTTGCCAAGTTCTCGGCTCCCAAAGGGTGTTGGGGTGTGTATTTTAGTATAAAATACATTTAGAGATAAGTACATTGAGATAAAAATGCATATTTGAATATGAATTTTCATGCAGCTTCTTTCTTAAATCACAGATTAATGCAGGATGAATAGCTGAATTAAAAGGTCTCTGACGTAGATGTTTGGTTTGTATTTTTGTTATTTTTGTACTGTTTTGAAAGCTATTTTATTTGATTTTATATGTTTATAAATCACCCTGCCACACATGTAAAAGGTGAGTAGTAGTAGTAGTAGTAAATAATAATAATAATAGTGATGATGATGATGGAGTGAGTTAGAATGACTCATAAATGAAGTTTGGTAAATTTGTCATGGACTGAAAATAGGCAGGTCCGTCCATCCCTATCCTTACAGCATCGCTATATCCAGCTTCCTGTGCCCTGCTGATATCCAGTACAAACTTGTTGCTTTTGAAGTTCCCTATGGCCCTTCCTTCCTTCCCTTATCTCTTGAAATGCCCTTCTCCTTGCAGCTCCATTATGTTCAGCTGGCCAAAGATCTCCTGTTCTCCATCCATTCTCTTTCACTCCTCCTTTTGCCTGCTCGCTCAAGCCCCCACCCCCAAAAAACCCTCCCGTCCATAAAACTCACCTGTTTCATGAAGACTTTGGCTTAACTCCATCTTGCTCAACTGCAACCAAGTAGTGTGCTACTACTGAATTTACGCAGTCATCATCCCACACTCCCCATGTCTCCCTCCCTCCCTCTTTTGCCTTGCTGCAGTCAAGATTTTAGGCATTGAGGTCTTTGTGGTCAGGGACCTCTCCTTGCTTATGCTACTCCTGCAAAGAGCCATTAACATCATGGTGCTGTGTTAATAGACAATTTATTTGAATTATGAGCCAAAAGGGTAGCTGGAAGGACTTGAGCTGAACTGAGAAGGGGAAGAGATAGAGTCTGTCCCCTCACTCCCTCTGCCTGCTTTTGTTCCTCTATCTCATTTGAGAAAGCGATGAAAGATCTCTAAATCTCTGTAATTGGTACCCAGATACTCTAGTGATGAGTGCCTTAGAAATGCATCTGCAGTAATAATCTAATATCTCTATGTTAGGGCTCTGAGGAAATCTAATAATACCAATGCTTTGCCTAATCAAGAGATCCTTTCATCCCTGAGATAGAGCGGCAGGAGATAAAGACATAGCAAGAGCTACTTCAAGTCGTAAGCTTCCTCTGTCCTGTTAATGGCTGATCTCAAGGTGTTTTTATAGCCACTGAATAATTAAAGAGCAGTTAGAGAATTGAGTCCTCTAAGGAAGCGGTCTTGGCTTTAACGGCCTCCACTGCTTCCCTAGGCAAGTTCTGAATCTCCACGGTTTACTGCAGCGTTTGAGTGAGAGTGTTTTTCCTGCCACTGACATTCCTAGGCAAGGTTAAAATGCATGAGCTAGAGAGAGGATGGGGCATGGAATGAAGTGGACTTCAGCAGCATTGGCAATTGTGCCCATTCTGTTCCATTCTACATGCAACGGTTCTGAATTGCCAGGTATCATTGCTAGCTGGCAGTCTATTGGAAACGAATCAGTCATCAAAATAGGTTCTAGGCCAAACTGTGCTTGCCATTTTTTTTAAAATCATGGCCATTTCTATACCATGTAATATAAAGAGAAATCTCTAAGCTGTGCACAGTAAACCACAGTATTACCAATATGCAATCAAACCATCAGTACCAACCACGCAAACTGCAGTAAAAGTAAAGGGGAAAAGGCAATAAAGCATTGTAATATGCAAGTTATGGAATGTATCCAATGCTGGTCATACTCAAAGTAGACCCATTGAAATTAATAGACCTAAGTTAGGCATGTTTATTAATTTAAGTGGGTCTGTTCTGAGTATGACTAGCGTTGGATGCAGGTCATTGAGATTGGGTACTGGATGAAGTTTCTAGTTCTACTAGAGAAGGGGGAGTGAAAGCATGTAGGCCAGAGCTAGCCCAAGGCTTTTGCTGCATGAGGCAAATAATAAGATGGTGGCCATTCCCCTCTCCATGTAGAAAAAATTATTGGACTTCAACGAAAGAAGTGTGTGTACAAATGCATATATTGGTGACATTAGCATACAAACATATATTATATTAGGAAAAATACTGGGGAAAATGTGTATATTGGGAGATGGGTTTTTGTATATTGTTTTCTTGAATATATTCATTTGTATGCACATTTCCCTCTAACATATGCATTTTTGTAGACATTGCTTGGTTGAGGAACTGCATCACAAAATTTGGATGTGCGAATTTTGAAGGATGCTTGTGTTTTGCTCTCATATTGTTTCTGAAAGTGAGAATTTGATTGTCACCTATACATGCAAACCAAATCAAAATTCTTGCCCACCCCTACGGACCAGGAGGGAAGGGGAAGGGGAGAGGCAGTGGGGAGGTTGGCATGGTGCACACTCAATGGCAGGAATGTTGGATTGCCTTCACCAGTGCATTTGCAGCACAATGACCTCCCTATCATCTTGCCTTTCCCTTGCCCAGTAAGCAACAGTGACCCAGCTACCAAGAAGCTAGCACAGACCTTCCCCCATCACCACTGTGCAAAGGATCATTATCAATAATTCACCACATTTAACTTTTCTAATGTAAACTTGTGTGCTACCAAAGCAGGGTCTGTCAAATGTGCCGGTGGGGCTGATCATATGTAATGTTGACCTGCCTGCCCAAGGCCCATCTGTAGAACTGTGTGTGTGTGTATTAGGGATGGGGGAGGGATTTGATTCCATTCACATTTCATAGAATCATCATAGAATAGTAGAGTTGGAAGGGGCCTATAAGGCCATCAAGTCCAACCCAGTTTATCAAATTTGCACTTTCCAAAACAATATGAGAACCAAAACACAGCCACATCCTTTGAAATTTGCAGTTATATGGATTTTTCAGTGCAGTTCTCCAACGAAGCAATGTTTACAAGAATGCATATATTAGGGGAATATATGCCAAATGAATGTATTAGTGAAAATAATATACAAAAATGCATTGTATTAGAATGCACTGCTTTCAAAAAGGTGTATTTTAGTCAAAACAAAAATGTATTTATTAGTAGAAATCCACACTGAAATGCTGGAGAATTTTCATGAGGATTTTTTTTTTTAAAGCAAATTGCTGCAGATATATGGAGAACCAAATTTAAGGTTAGAAATATAAGAAACTGAGAGAATTGAAACTGACATATCATTCCATCCCTTGTGTGTGTGTGTGTGTGTGTTTGTACAGTTAATTCTAGGATGTGTAGTTCAGAGAGATGTATCGTTCCGGTGTGACCTGCTGTCAAGCTTTTGCTTGTGTAAAGTGATGTTTATAGCTACCAATTTAATTTTAAAGGGAAACTTCTGAAATGCTTCCCTGACATGGCAAAGGGCTGGGGCCTGGGCAGCTCTTTGGTTATGAGAAGCAGCTGCCTCAGGAGGGCTCTCAGTTGTGGAAAATATTGTATTTCAAATTGATTTGCTGTCTTGTTAACGTCACGAGTCATGGTTGCAAATTAAAATGCAGAAATTGAGTCTTGTTTTTGTCATCAAAACTTTCCCCCAGAAACCTCCTTTATGGTGACCCCATCCCTCCTGCCTCCGCAATGTTGGTCTTTGCTCTCCTAATGAAAAATGTCTTGCTACACCCCTGTGAGTTGCCCCGTTGAAGCCCCTCAGAGCTTTTCTCTCTCTCTCTCTCTCTCTCTCTCTCTCTTTCTTTCTTTTACTTGTATACTGTTTGATAAGAAATTTCAAAGCAGTGTAGGAAATAGTGTTTGTTCTGTTTCCACCTCTGTGCTTCCCATCAGTTAAGTTCTTATAGTATCATGGAGGTGGAGAGATTAGGATGGGGGAATACATGACATAAGCTTAAAAGTTCCCCCACTTTCTCTGGGGAAGTTGCAGCAGGAGGTGAAGGGGGAGAAACCACAGTTTCTTTCCCACTCTCTAGACTGCTTCCTCCGTATAACAATAAAATGCTCAGTTTCAGGGTTGACAGACCCTGCGGTGTGCCTTAAGGCCATCATGACCATGGAGCAAGAAGGAAAGATAGAATTGCTTCCACCTGAATTGTTGGGAAAGATCTTAGCTCAGTGGTCAAGCAACTGCTTTGCAGGCAGAAGGGCCCCAGAAGTTCAATCTCTGGCATTCTTATTTATTAAATTTATATCATAGAATCATAGAGTTGGAAGGGACCTATAAGGCCATCAAGTCCACCCCCGCCCTTCATCCCAGAAGGAGCCCAGGGCGGTAAACAAATGACAAAACACTAAAAAATATATTTAAAACAAAACATCTTTAAACAACATTTATTTTTTTTTAAAAACCAACCACAAATCTTGAAAAACACCTTTAAAATTCCAATACGGATGTGGAATCTTCTTCTTATGGTTTCTGATCACATGAAGAGGTACTGACATAATTAGGCATGTGGCAGATGTGCAATGCAACTACATGCAACTGGAGCATGCCACCCTCTGCTCTCTACATATTCATTGCACAGAGGGAGCCCCATTGCCCAAATATCTGAAAAGGGGTTTATGCCAGTCTGCAATAGGAGGATAGTACTGATCTACCTTGCAAAGTGGTTGTTGTTGGAAGAATTACTGAAATAATGTGAGTGCTGCTTTTTGAATGCTAACAAAAGCATGTGAGGGTGCTACTCTGCGGAAGCTAAACAGATCTGAATTTGGTCAGTGCCTGGATGGCAACTACATCTATGCTGCCTAGGGTCCCATGATGGTGAAAATGGTGGGATATCGATGCAATAAAATAAATAAATGCAAAGTATTACTATTAAGGGAGCAGTCATTGGCTCACTGCCTCTTCTCTTCTATAGCGCTGAATTGTTTCATCTTTCTTTCGCTTCCTGCCCTGTTTATGTGTACAAAGGTGATGGAATCTGTTCAAAGGAATATGCATTAATGGGGCAAGAAGAATCAAGGATTTTTTTGTCCTCTCCGTTTGACATGCACACATTCAGCTGGTTACTGGAACAGGTTCTGTGGTGAGACAAGCCATACATGCTGCCTCCCCTGTTGAAGGCAGTATGTCTCTGAATGCCAGCTGCTGGGAATCACAAGTGGGGAGAGTGCGGTTACACTCAGGTCCTACATGTGACATTTCCATAGGTATCTGGTTGGCCACTGTGTGAAGAGGATGCTGAACTAGATGGTCCTTTGGCATGATTCAGCAGGGCTACTGACCATGCATGTGGAGCCTATGCGCAGGGCCTGCCACTGTGATCCCACTTCCCCCCGCCATCATCATACATTCTATTTACATGGTTGTGACACCTGACAAGTGCTATACTAGCTAGCTAGAAAAAATAGGCGTCTTACCTAGGGATGGACAAGAAATTCAATTCAGTTCGTATTTCAAGCCTAATCTATCAAATTCACATTTTCCAAAACAATATGAGAACCGAAACATGGCCATACTTTGAAATTCACACTTATTCAAATTTTGCAATGCAGTTCATCAACCAGTTTATAAAAATGCATGTGTTAGAGGAAAGTATGCATAAAAATGAATATGAGTGAAAATAACGTTAAAATGCATTATATGATGAGGAATTGGTTGCAAAAATATGTACATTAGTCACTGACTACAAAAATGTGTTTACAAGGAGAAATTCACACTAAAATGCTGAAGAACTTTCATGAGGATGTCTTCCTTTTTTAGAAAAATGTGCAAATTGCTGCAGAAATATGGAGAACTGAATTTAAGATTAGAAAAATGAGAAACAGAGAGGCAAAACTGACAGAACTTACCATCCCTAACCTCAACCTACCCATCAAAAAGGAGGAAAGAGGTGTCATTATGACAAGAGTTCCTTGCAGTCTCTAAAATGTTCTGACATTTGCAGAGGAGTGTGATAGCTCCATGCACAAGGTTCAGCAAGAGCTAAAAGACACAATGTTTCAAGGCCTCAGCTGGCCGGAGTGCCAGACAGCAGGATGTTGAAGGCTCCTAATTTCTATAAAATCTGGAACTGCACCTTTGCTGAAGCCATAAAGAGCATTTGGTGGGGAGAGGGAGTTGTCTTAAACAGGAGGCTAACTGTGCTTCCCTGTCAGTGATGCACCTTGGAAGATTTAAATAAGAACACAAGAAGAGTCTTGTTGCACCAGGCCAATGGCCTGTCTAGTTGAGCACTCAGTTCCCACAGCGGCCTGCAAGCAGAACCTGAGTGCGACAGTGCTGTCCCCACCTCTGATTCCCAGCAACTGGTATTCAAGGGCATACTCAGTGATGGCTGGTGCCCATTGGGACTGGTAGAATGGAAGGCAGAGAAGCCAACAGGAAGTGGAGCTAGAGTCAATGACAGGCAGAGCCAACTCATTCTAGTTTTGTCCTCCTTGTTTAGGAAAGCATTGCTGATAACAAAGGAGGAAAAAGCTGGCAGGCAATGCCATTCCTTGGACTGGGCAGGCAGGTGGGGGCTGGCTGAGGGCAGACTGAGGTTGGTGGGACAGTGCTCCATTCACCTTAATGGACCAGCCTCCACTGGGTATGCCACCTCTCACAGGGGACATAGATCTGAGAACCTGAGGCTACAGTTTTTTGCTGTGGAGTTGCTTCTGCTCATCTCTCCCTTTGGGGATTGCCAGTTCCATTAAGAAGCAAATGATTTGCATGTCCCAGCTCTCCTGTCGGTTGCCTGCACTCAGAAGAGAATGTTCAGGAACCAGTCTAATGTATAGTGGGTGACAGGCGACAGAGCTACTGAGAAGTGTGTGTTGCTCGGTAGTGCCTGGGGGCGCAGACGGAAGGGTCAGCACTACCTCAGCGGGAAGAGCATAATGGGTTTCTGCTTTCTAGCAATGGATCAAAAATGCAGGCTGCCTTGTCAGCATTGCACATGTGAACAAATGTTTTTTTTGCCTGTAGCGAGAGACATAAATGTGTGGAAATGTTGCATTGCCTCCATTAGCAAACAAGGGGCTCCTATTAATTGAGAGCTGAGCTACATGATCCACAGAATCGCATAGTGCCACTTTTGCTCAGCTGGGTGGTTTCAGAGCACAAATGGAGGATAAAGTTCTTATATGTATGTGGGGGGCAGGGGGGAACCTACCTGAACACAGAAAACTAGCATCTGAAGGACAAGGGTTCGAAGCCTGATCATTCCCTCTCTGTTTAATGTTCAGCTTGTGAGTGCTTTGCAAATGTAGTCACAATGGAACCACTCAGAGGTAGGAATTAGCGGGGGGGGATTTGCAGAACAGCCCAATGAGGTTCAGTGGCCATAGGGTGGTGATGGAGAAGGAGGGGAAGCAATGTAATGGAATAACTAGAATCCAGAACAGGGAGCATTCCACACTCTAACATTTATCACAGATGCTCACCCCCATTTTCTGCCTAAAATGGTTTTTATATACGGTGGAAACATTCAATGCACACAATGCAGCAACAGCCACGGCACAATATTAATCTGATTGGGTAATCTGGCTCTTACACTTTCAAGAAACTAGGGACAGTAAAAAACAACAACGTTCCAAAGCGTTCCAAAGTACATTGTGTTATCTTGCCGAAACCCTTGTAGGCCTGGTTTACATGCAACACTAACCCATGGCTTATAAACCATGATTAAATAGACAGTGTTTTTGATCATCTGAATTCAGCCCAGCATCTTAACCATGGCTTATTAACCGCAAACAAACCACACTTATAAACCATGGTTTATTATTAGTTTATAAACCTTGGCTTACATAAACCTTGGCTTAGCCTTATGTGCAAATCAAGCTGTAGTGATGCTGTGTTATGATCGTCATATTGCAGTTCCCCCTCCCCATGAGTCTGAGAAGGAATGGCTTCCTTTCTTGGTGAGTTTGTGGCAGAGAAATATTCATGGAAGAGTTTTGCATGTCATTAGGAAGAACACGTGGCCCAAAGCAGAGACTTCAGTTATTACTATTTAAACAGCCAAAGATACACCTGAGAGTTTCTGAAAATGCCCACAATGTCCTCTCTTTCCTTCCCCTTACCTATGTGGATGTGTTGTGAAATCTAAAATCCTGTTCTCTCCATTTGCTGCTCTCCCTCTCCCTCTCCCTCTCTCCTTCCCCTGCAGCCAAAGCCAGCAGCCTCGAAATCAGTGCTGGGGGCATCTGCTTGATACCAGCTTTGTTCAAAGCTGATGCGAAATGCACAGTCTGTTTGTGCTGAGCTGCATACTAATGGCTCAGGAGCTCCCAGGGAGGAGAAGCGGATGGAGCCAGACTGCAGCTTCTGGCTAGCCACAATTGATTTATCACCAGGTCTGCTGATGAATGTGTGAGAAAATGCTATCAGTGATAAAATGGAAAGCCCATAATTAAAGTAACAGCTTTCACTTTTTAAATGCCATTCATGCGGTTTACTCTCCCGTGGATAGTTTGTTTTCCTGCTCCTCCCTGTCTACCCTTCAGAGAAATTTTTTGCTAACTGGAGATGTTCAGCTCCATCAGTGATGAGAAATAGGTCTAAAAACAAAGATGGGGAACCTCCAGCTTGAAAGCCACATGTGCCCCCCCCAGGCCTCTGTGGCCCTTGGGACACTCCGCAGACAACAACCTTTCACCAGCCTTACTTCATACCCTCCTTGAGTGTTTTTCCCTGGCTGGGATGTGACACTGAGGTCTGATAATGCTTCATGCTTACCTAGATGGAGGACAGCGAAGGTGCGTGGGTGAGAGAGGCAAGACGTCTAGAAATCAGCCTACTGTACTGTGAATGTCATAATTGCTCTGCCTGCTTTTGCCTCTGGCCTCTGCTACCACTAGAAGATGGTCCCCGGAAGGATGCCCAAAAGGGAATGAGGCCCAGAGGCTGAAAATGGTTCCCTGTCCCTGACTAAGAGTGAGGCCTGAGCTTGGATCAATAAATGTTTCCTCCAGCCTGGTGCCTTCCAGATGTTGTTGGACTACAGCTCCCATAATCTCTGACCATTGACGGTGCTGTCTGGGGCTGACAGGAGTTCTAGTTCAGGAAATCTGGAGGGTACTGGGTTAGGGAACTAGATGCTTCCTCAACCATGGGACTGAGGACAGCGGCCCTACATAGAGGATCCCATCTCTACACACAGACACACACAAAGTGAGGAAATGAAATATGTGATGTAATGTGACATCGTGTGTTGTGGTTTCCTGTGGGATGGGGGGGCAGGGAAACATAATGTGGTGATGTCATATGACATGATTTTTTTAAAACTTTATCTTCAAGAATACAAAGCAAGGGTCAAAGAAGAAAAACACCCCCATAACAACAACAAGAGGAGCTGGTGTTTATCAGTGGCAGCCTTGTGTTTTGGGATGTATTTAGATCTTTCTCCAAAAGAGAACTGGATTAAGACCTGCTAGATCTTAGATCCTGTTTGGCTGCTATTTCCTAATGTGGATCTGAGGAAGAAAGATCAGGCTGAAAATAATCTATATGTGTGAAGGCTGCAGTGAACCCGCAGCCATTTTTAGTGATTCTGAGGCAAGCGTTGTGATCCCAGAGACGGCTAGCAGCTCCTTGCATGTGGCGCTTAGTGATACATGCAAAACTGTCTCCATCCAGTTGTGTATCTATGAACGAACTTGCATGGAGACATTTAATAGTGCCACATGACTCCAGCTTGATATCATATGGGGGAGGAAAACGAAGCAATGCTTTTAGCTAGGACGGGTTCATCCCGACATGAGGCAAACTCACCACAGCTGTAGTCTATCCTACAAAACCCTCCGGATGTATTTTTGTCTTATGCCATGTCAGGCCAGCCTCTAGACCAAATTATCACATGGTAAATATCTTCTTCAACATGGTCAGCTTCCAATTGCTGGTGTGTCTGTGTGCGCGTGTGCATGCAAGTCTGTTTCTCCACAAATGAGATAAACCCTGCACATGGAAAACATGTAAAGGAGAAGAACTCTTCTCCCTGAGATACTAGTTTTTTGGAAAAATAATAAAAATGGGATTCATTAAATCCTGCAACAATCATCTGCCTCCAGTTTAAAGTGGTCAAAGTGTCATTGGGCTGTACTATGAGTTGAAGTGTACGAATGAGAGAGAGCTGGTAGTTAATGGAAGAGCTCAAGCCCGGAGCTACAGTTGCAATAGCGCAACCAATGCTACAAGTCAGAAGTTACCAACCTTGTTAGGTCAGTGGCCACATCTAAACTTTTTGAGATTAATGGGTGCCAGTCACAAAATGGCTGCTGGGTGTGTGTGGCATCACACCAAATGGTTGCTATTGGGCATCATGTAGCATAAAATGGCTGCCGTATCTAAAGGAGTAGAAATAGAGACAGGACTACAAATTGGTGCAGGCATCCTGCCCCCTTCAGCTGCCCTATCAGTGGGGGAAAGGCACATATATCAGCAATCACTGATCAGAAGAGGTGGGAGGATCAGCATCCAATCCTGGCATCTGGTGAAATGTTGCAGGTTTAAGGGACCGTGTTCAATGTGGGAGAGGCACAGCCAATGCAAACAGGAGTTGAACAGGAAGACCAAATATTCTCTCATGAATTGTGCCTTTTTTGAGAGGATATTTACTGAGGCTTTTTGTAGGCACCATACGAAGTACTGACGGTCACACTGGAATAGAGATTGCCTTCTTCAGACCATCATACGTGGTCCACCTGACCTCCTTCTGGATCTTGCTTTCCATATTCTATGATACAACTTCACCTTCTGCCATACAGCTCTTCCCCCCCCCATTTTGATTGATTGATTTTGGCATGGTGGGCTAATGAGAGATAATGACGTACTGGACACACTAAAACATTTAATGAATTGATTGACATCCCGCAGATTTGGCTTGGTACAAACTCCTGGTAGCAGTTAATGTTGATAAGGGAGAAATTAAAATCAATAGGTAATGAATACAGCATGTCATCTCTTAAAAATGCATGCCATATTCAAAAATGGGCTGGGGAACCCTCTCTATATTCTTCAGAGTGCCCACGCTTTACTTTGTCCCAAGGGAAGGAGGAGGCAGCGGACGGGAGGAATTTATCGATCTGCATAAAGAGAATTTATTTGCCAGACGTCCTTATGCAAAGCAAATTGCTTTGGTTTTGCAATTTTCAGGTTGTTGCTTCTTTTAACTCAACAGCAGAAAAATAAAGCATGTCATGCTATTTGAATCATAATAGCTACAAATTCACTCCCGTGAATGAATGGATAGCTTATTTAGCAAATAGATACAAGATGCCTGTCTACTTATGAACACACACAAATGGCTATTTCAGCAGATGGAGGAGGCAATTGAAAGTGTATAGATTTGGCTTTGATCTCCTGAAACTAGTCCCTGATGCAGCCCCCTCAACCCTCTTTCAGTGTCTTATCAAGATTGCTTCCTCCCCACCCCACCACCACCAGCTTGGAGATGTATATCTGGGTTTTGGGGACAATGACATCCTCTTGGCCATGGAGGAGGAATAGCATGATGTCCAGAGGTAGCTTATGAATTGGTGGGTTGGGTAAGTTATTGCTGAGTACTGTAATCCCCTGGCTAAGAATATGAAACTCAATAGCTCATAATGCTTGCCTGAAATACTAGGTGAGCACTGCAACTCCATAAATTCTTCTTCAGCTTGGATTTTATTCCACCTTGAACTCAATTCCCTGCCCATCTTTCTACCCATTTCCAATACCTTGCCCTCCCACTTGTCTCGTTGCAGTGCTAATGACAGCGTTGAGAGAAATTCAAGTTGCATTTCAAGCTGAATCTGTCAAATTTGCACTTTCAGGAACAACATGAGAACACAGCCATCCTTTGAAATTTGCACTTACCCAAATTTTAAGATTCAGTTCTTCAATCATACAAAGTTTACAAAAATGCATATATTAGGGGAAATTAATGTATTATTGAGAATAACATATACAAATGCATTATATTATGGGGGAAATGTCTTGCAAAAATGTGTACATTAATCAAAACTGCATACAAAAATATGTTTATTAAGAGAAATTTGAACTAAAGTGCTGAAGAATTTTCATTAGGACTTTAAAAATAATAATTCACAAACTGCTGTAGAGATATGGGGAACTGAATTTAAAAATTGGAAAAATGAGAAACTGAGAGAACTGTAACTGGCAGATGCTTCCAGCCCTCCCTCTCCCTCCCTCCCTCCCTCTCTCTCTCTCTCTGTCTCTCTCTCTCTCCCCCTCCCTCTCTCTCTCCCTCCCCTCCCTCCCTCTCCCTCTCTCTCTCTCCCTCCCTCCATCTCTCCCCTCCCTCCCCTCCCTCCTTCCCTCCTCCCCTCTCTCTCCCTCCCCCTCCCCCCTCTCTCCCTCCCTCCCTCCCTCCCTCCCTCTCTCTGTCTCTCTCTCTCTCTCTTTCTCTCTCTCTCACACACAGAGAGAGATTTGACACAGATTAATTATTCCAAATTTGAGGTGGGAGAATAACAGAGCTTCTTCAGGGTCAAATTGAGCAGAACTGGTCAGGGGGATGGGATGTCCATCACTGCTTTTGGGACAGAGCCGGGGTGGATGTGGACAGGGGAGTCTGGCTGATTATTATTGTTGTTGTTATTGCTATTGTCATTATTATTTTATATCCTGCCCTTCCTCCCAAAGGAACCTAGGGTGGCAAACAGAAAGTAAGAACATGATAAAAAACCTATTTAAAACATCTTAAAACAATTCCAGTACAGATCCAGATTGGGATAAAGGTCTCTGCTTTAAAGGCTTGTTGAAAGAGGAAGATCTTCAGTAGGCACTGGAAAGCTTATAGAGATGGCACCTGTCTGTATGTGAGCAGCATCTGAATAATAGGGAACAATAAGAGTAATGATAGCTTCTCCTAGCACAGGCTGCCCAATTGCCTGAACAAAATACTTGATACTAAAACCCCAAAGGGGGAGCACATCAAATGGGCAGATGAAACCCTACAGGTGGTGTTGAGCCTGTGATGATAGTGTGGGGAGGAAAAGGAATGTCTGATGAGGAGTAATTTACCAGTGGAGTCTCTCTCTGAGGACAACATTTGTAGAGGTCGCTCACATGGTGCCTGCAGGCACCAGTGTGCCCTCCAGTACCTCATATGACACCTGCAAAAGGTCTTAGTATATATTCCAACAAACATCCACAATGGCACAGAGATTGCTCTCCCTGCTCAGATTGTTTGCACTGCATTGGCCTTCTCTACATTAAGCATGCCCCTTCAAACATGCCCACTTTTATTGAATACCTGGATTGGACACCACCCTCCCTTCCATTTTGAAGAGAAGTAAAAGGCGCTTCTGTCTGTGAGTGAGGGTGGCTGTGGCTGGTGTTGGTGCCTTTTCATTGATGGGGGAGGCTGATGGGCATGCCCATACCTTTTTGTGGTCCTGTCTCTATCTCCCCCTCTTTTTCTCTTTTAAAACTGAGAGAAACTGAAGTTGACCCCATTCCTACTTCAGTACCAGTATTCCCTACCAACAGCCCCCAATTTTCCCAAGGCATACTTGTGTTTGTGGCCATCACCAAAGAGGGCTTGTAATGCAACAGAGGCCTCATCTTTTCATGCCCAGATGTTTCCGCAAAGTCTTTTGATGCTGGGAAGCCTGGGAAATTGAGTTCATCGTTTGACATGGGAGCACGGGAATTCCATTTTCTAGGTCCCCTTGCATCAATGACCACCTTCCACAAGCCATAATGACTATTACAATCCCTCCCTGACATTTGTCAGAATGGTAAATTTGGAGAAGGAGGAAACCATTGAAGAGGGCTAGTTTGCAACTCTTCCAATTTCAAGTTTCCTCGCAAGAGTTCTCTGAGAGAGCTTTGAAAAACTGAGCTAATTACAAGGCTGAGCTGAGAAGAACTTGCCCATCATGAGTGATATGTTCTTACTTATGTTAAAGGTTCAATATAATTGCCACTTGAGCCCTGCATTAGTGCTTTTTTTATAACAATGTAGTTTGTTCTTAGATTGGATCGCATCAGCAGCCAAGGTGGTCCCTTTCTAATTCTGATATTTTATTTAATGGAAGCGATATTGACTGACAAAGGTATCTCTATATATTTTCCAAGCCAAACAATCACTGATTTGCAGCTACACGTGAGTGTCCTGACTAAAAGCATCAGGTTTCTGAATAGTTGGACATGGAAAAAGGAAAGGGAAAAAACAAACATATACCGCCAACAATGTGTGCAACATATTTTACAACCAATTCAGTTTCAGCAAAAGAAGAAATATACAATTGTCTTTTGAACAGCAGTTCAAGGTTGATGCTTCTTTGCAAGCTGGCTAGCGGAATGGATATAAGCAACAGCAAGTCTATCAGCCTCTGAAATGAGGAACAATCTCCATGAACAATAGCAAGGTAGTCAGCATTTTCAATGGGGAACAGTGGACCCTTTTCAAAGTTCAAATTATAGGGGGAGAAGTAGTAGGCCTTAATATTTAATTCATTTGATTAATATTTAATTAATATACAAGCTCCATCCCAGACCCACTCTTATTTTAACCCAATTACACCTTTCCCATATAAAACCATATCCAACGGGGCTGCCCCCCTCCATCCTCCTGTAATTCAAGCACTGGTCCTTTCATGCTGGTGTGTAAACTCACCACTTGCAAAGTCCTTCCCTTGCCAAAATTACATATCTGCTTTTGCAGAGCAATGTCCTGAACATGTGATGCCACCTGTCAACGAGGGTTGCAAGCATCCACAGAAATAAGGGGAAATGTTTTGAGCCTCCTGGCTTACAGGTATGGAAAGGATCCAGTTAAAACTATTCACATCCTAGGAGAAGTTTGAGCGTGGGAGCTTTGTTGAGGAGCAACATCTCTTCCTCTTTACTGGTTTTGGCCAGAGCTAAAGCCCATGTGCAAGAATGTGCCTCTCAGGGTCCTCAATAATACCACTTTATAAAGCACTTGGAATCACCCACCTCAGTCTTAACGTTGTTCATCCAAGGTTCATTTCAAAGCCCATGTTGTGTTGCTGCCAAGCTATTCGATCTGGGGAGCCTGAAAGCTGTCTTCCATTGACAAGTCTATCCCTTCCACGGGTGTTCATTCTCCCTCTTCTCCTGCACAACAGGTACATCACGCCAGGCAATGTCATGCAGGCCAGAAGAAGCAATCTCTGCAACACCTTGCAGGCATTTCAATTAACTACCAAGACGGGCGGCATTTTGGCATCTGTACATCTCTCTTTCCTTTTCTCTCCCGCCATCAGGATGCATTGTATTATAAATAACAATAAGCAGGCCTCCAATTCAAAGGCTGTAATTGGATCTCTTTTCGTTTTGCTGACATTGGCAAAAAGCCCCTTTGAGTGAATTACGGCGCGTGTATATAATTTGGGTGACATGTAGAGGTAGTCCACTTCTTGTAATTAAAAGTGTGTGTTTTTGCTTCTAGCTTTTGTTGGTCCCTTTTGTGGGACTGTCATGGGAAAGGCCTCCAAAAGAGGCTGGGAGAAATTGCCACTTTCCAGAGCTGAAACAAAATAATGGCTTTCCAAAGACTCGCCAATGTGGATATCAGAGTTGTGTCTGAGCAAATGCTTAGGCCAGGGATTTGTGATCAGTATCAGACCCAAGTTCACAGGTCCTTTCATGCAAAAAAATCCTGATTGGTTGTCATTTTCAACAAGCTGATTTTTTTTGGGGGGGGGGGAGGAGCATTTTATTTGTCACCACTGCTAGTAACTGGGAGTTAGAAAACCATTCAGAGATTTACCAGAATATCTCAATCTACCATCTGTCCATCCCTGATCTAAAGTGCCTTGCCTAAATCTCAGCACAGAAAAAAATGGCTAAGATGCAGATAGACTCTTTGGAACAGGGTGAAGATGAAGCCTAGATAGATAATCGTTTTGGGAGCTGAATTTGGCCCTAGTTCCATCTCTATTCTGAGACATTTTCACTCCCAAGCATTTTATGCATTTGATACTTATCAGAATACGATACTTGACATGTAGAGGTGTTTTTGTATATGCAATAGTATTTGACAGCAAATAGCTGATACATTTTCATAATCGATGCCTGTCAAAACAATCAAGAGCTGCTTTCAAATTTGGACTTGAAATTTTGAGATAAAAATATCATTCTAAATGCAAATGTGGATTTTGAGTTTGAAATGTCACATGCAAAATAATTGGTGCTACAACGTTTTGTCAGTCAGTTACATGAAACATCAACAAATTGTCTAAAAACCTGCCCTTGATTAGATGATCAGAATATTTCTTTTTTAAAAAAATTATACTTTCCTTAAAAATAGCTGCAGAAGACAGGGACTGTTGCCCCTTCAGTCTCTTCTAAGATGGCACCTGCACTGTATAACTTTGTTACACATCTGCATACTTCAAAATTATTGGTTTTACTTGGATATTAAATCAGCATGCATTTGCCTATTGATTGATCAATCAATTGGCTAAGACTTGCATATGATTAATTGACTAACACTTCTTTAACAGGATGGCAGCCCTATTCAGAATTCAAATGGTGAAATTGGGGGATGTTGTGAATTTCAAATATTTGCAGTATTTGGTTACAAGAAACTTTGGAAGGCAACATGCTCCTACTGTGTTAAAGTCTGTACTTTTGGATATATGTGGTTCTGGATTTCTATATCTTGGCCACAGTACTTTGGAATCTAATTTCCAAGGAGCCATTCGTGGCTAGCAATCTGTCAAACCAGAAAATGCCTAAGGATATAAGAAGAGGCTGCTGGATCAGGACAGTGGCCAGCATCCCGCTCATGGGAAACCTGCAAGCAGGACTTGAGTGCAACGAGCACTCTCTCCTCCTGTGGTTTTCAACAACTGGAATTCAGAAGCATACCACCTCCGACTGCGGGGTCAGACATAGCCATCGTGGTCTCCATGAATTTGTCTAATCTTTTAAATCCACCCAAGTTGGTGGCCATCCCTGACTGTTACGGGAACAAATTCCATAGTTTAACTATGTCTGAATTATGTTCTCTTCTTCCCCCATCTCTTCTTTTTATATAATACTTGCATGCACACACTGTGAGAAGGAAAGCAAGTGGACTGAGTCAATGAAGGCTACAGATTAATTTATTTGCAACAAGATCTGCTACAACATTGTGGGCTTTGGTTCCTAAACACTGGCGTTATCTGACAACTCAAACTTTCTTCTGGGTTAGGATGAACCTTTCCTGGTTCTTGGTTGGGGGGTAGTCATGCCAATGTCCTCTTTCCCAATTGGCACACCTCTTCAAGGGCTAATGGGAGATCTCCCTGAATCACGCCCCCAGTCCCCATAGCTCTAAGTAGGTTGGCCCCAAAGGGGATCTATATCCCCCAACCAGTGTTGGAAAGCAGCTCCTTCTGCACCCCTTCCTGTAGGAAGGGAAGAGGTGAAGAACCTAATCAGGTTGATAGGATGTGACATGTTTGACCAGGCATCAGGGCTGCTGGCTTTGGCTGCCAGCACCAGGCATGGGCGCCCCCAATGCGCCCCATTACCAACTTCAGGAATGGCCTTGCCAACTAGTATCCAATGCATACCTGTGCAAGAAGAAGCAAATGTCCAAAGAGTGTAGCTTTATTCCTTGAATTACAACAACGCAGATGCAAGCACCTTGGGTTCCTGGGCACAGTTCTGAAAGCCAAAAGGCTAAGCACTTAGAGAGCTACGACAAGCACTGCTACTTGCAGAGCTTGGAAAAGTTACTTTTTTGAACTACAACTCCCATCAGCCCCAGCCAGCATGGCCACTGGATTGGGCTGATGGGAGTTGTAGTTCAAAAAAGTAACTTTTCCAAGCTCTGTACTAAAGCCAGTCATTTGCAAGTAGAGACGAGTGTGAACACTCTTTCAGTTTTGCACACATTTACCCCAAGTGGATACAAGTGGTCTTACATTAGCAGACTTCTGGAGGTTTGTATTTACAGAAGCAAGGAAGTAGCCTGGTTTGCACTTAACTCCCACTGTTGACTTTATTGAGATTAGGGATGAGGGATGGGGGAACCTGTGGTTTTCACAGATGTTGTTGAACTCCAGCTGCCGTCAGCTTCAGTGAGCATGGCCGATGGTTAGGGAGGATGGGAGCTGGAGTAAAAAAAAAACCTGGAGGGCTGCAGGATCCTCCATTTGAATGGCTATAAATCCTTGCAGCATCAGATCATTGACCCTCTCCAACAGGATTGGGTTAGGATGACCTAAAGAATGGCACTGGGTTGCAGCATGAACACAGCAAAATCTTTTTGCCTTGTGCCAGTAAATGTGATTTGTTTTCCCCACATACACAAGGAAGGAGGTATGGTTACCAATCTTTGATCATCGATTGCAGAGAACTCCCCAGGAATCCAATTGGCTCCTACTGTTATAAGTAGAGGAGATAGTAGAGTTCTTCTGGGACAGTACCATTTCAGATGCATGTGGGAGCATCACAATTTTGAATGCTGCCACTCATTTCTTAAAAATGTTGCCTATGAAATACTAACAGTCAAAACGACGGGTTACAACTTTTCTTCTTCTTGATGTGCCAGTTATCTATCAGGGCTCACAAACCTGGCACCCAAGGGCACCAATGTGCCTAACAGTACCTCCTATGGTGCCTGCAATAGGTCACAGTAAATATCACTTGAAAAATCGAAATGCATGAGATGGGTGGGCATGGCCACACTATTTTGTGTTTCTGCCTCTTTTTCTGCTCTTTTAGATGTGGCACCTATTATGGCAGCCATTTTGTATTTTGCCACACATTGAGCAACAGACTTTTGTGACTGAAATCTGTGGCAGTTTGTCAAAGTTCCAAATTGCCCACTGGCTCAAAAAGGTTGCCAACGCCTGCTCCACATCATGGGAGGCTTTTTATTTTAAAGTGAAATATCAAAAGTGCACTCTTTGTCTATAGACTGAAATGGTGCAGTCCAGCATGATTCTCAATGGCTGTCATCACATGTAATGCTAGGCCAAACCATGTCTTAGTGCAAATGCAGCTGCTTTGCTCCTCTAAAAGACATTTCAGCTGGGTGTGACACAGTAGTGTTAGGATTGGATTTAAAACCCAGTTGCCTGCAGAACTATAATTCACTTGCCTCACCTGAACCAGCTTGGGCATCACGGGAAACAGAACCAAAGTGGCCTTTAGATGACTTTTGATATGAAATATCGGTTTATTTCCTGGTGACCTGACCCTTACCTACATTCCAGTGGCTCGAATAATAAAAGCCGGTTTAAGCTGGAAACTTCACTATTATGTATTTCTTGTATCACATCTATGCCTATAACCTTGCTTATTGTTACAAATGTGCCTTGCATAGAAATGTTAAAAAGCTGTTCCGCTGCCCCACAAACCTTGACTTGTAAAACCTTTGATGTGCAAGCGTAGTAATTTCATGTCTGTCTCCAGTTTATGGGGCGCCCGGTTGCAGCTGGGCCTCCCCTCAATAGTTGCCTTTGTCTGTTTGCTGCATAGTGCTTATCTCAAGGACATGCGAAGTATGCAGACATAGATTCTGAAAGATAGTCTCAATGTTTCCGCTTTGTGCTTCCCCCCGTACCCCTTTACCTCCTTACATATGCCTTGAGGCTGCAATATCTAGCAATTGCTTCTTTTGTATCTTATGACGTGAGCCCGATATTGTAAACTTCGGGGTGAGCCTATATAAACCTTAAGACACCAATAAACGAGGTTGCCATGCTGGCCTGCTTCGGCTTGTAAGTATTGGGTCCCCTTTGCAAAGGAATTGTCTTGTCTTTATTTGATCTCTGATAGTGGGTTCATTTGCACTCAACTCCGCACTTTCTCGGGTGTAAGCGAGTTGGGGTTGACAGAGGCGACTCGCGTGTTGGGTTTGGACCTAACAGTAGCTAAGCTGAGGTTTGGCTTAGTGTGTTGTCCAAACCCAGAATTGTGGTTAAGCTGTCTCCTCCTTAACCACAATCTATAGCCAAGGTTTGTCCTCTGGTTACATATTGTGGCTAAGGATGAAAGAGCTTAAATGGGTTCCTGGGTTCAGACAACACAGTAAGCCAAACCTTGGCTTAAGTGCTTCGCTGAGCTAAAGACTGGGGAGATGCAAACAGATGCAAGCTCCTTCCTGGGGTCCAGGGCATTTGCATAGTCCTGGTCAATCATAGGTTGGCTTACCATAATGTGCAAACCAGGCCACTATGTGCTTTTGCCAAATAAACACCACTTCTCTGAGGACAGAACGCCCGCGTGGCATGGATTTATCAAACACTTTGCCCAAAAAGCAGAGATAGTCTTATCTCTTTCATGCCTCATTTGTGATTTTCCCAGAGGCGACTTGCTTGTCAGCATGTGAGAGAGTGCTAGAAGAGATGGGATGCTGGTCTAATCCAGTGAGATGATGCTTGGATGTCTCCTGGCATTTTGCAATTACATGTTCCACCAGCACATGCGGCAAGAGACAATGAGGTGTCCTGCCTGCAATGTGGTCTCTCTTTTTTAAGTTTCTAAATATCTGTTTTTTATATGTAGCAATTTCACAAACAAAATGGTACAATATGCACAAGAACCAGCTTAATATAACAATAGCATATATTTATAAATTTAATATAATAAAACAAAAAACTGTGTTGCACCTGTGGAAGTGTGTGCTCTGTTCTGCCAGCATTCAATAAACAGCTTCCCTCCTATCAAAAATTTATTTTTCTCTCTATCTTCCTCCTCTTATTATTATATAATTGGTTCATTTAGACATAACCGTGCAATCATCTACTTTGCTTTCCCATTCCTCAGTGGTAGGAATTATTAATGTTCACCACGTTTGTTCGCACAGCATGTTATAGCCGTTACCAACATACATGTGATTATAGTTTGATAATTCACTGGTAAATTCCTTGCAAAATTTAATAGGAACAATGAAGGGTCCAATTCCAGCTGAATGTTTGTTTTGCTTGATCTTGATCTGTTGTCTAGCTATGGGGTGTGGGGCATGGGATGCCACACATCCTACTAGCAAGTCTCAATCTGTATGTTGCGAGAGTGATGTCACATCCACACAATACATTTAAAGAGCTATTAGTATACCACTTTAAACAGTTGTGGCTCCCCCCAAAGAATCCTGTAGTTTGTAAAGGGTGCTGAGAGTTGGTAGGAGACTGCTTCCCCACAGAGCTACACTTCCCAGACTGGTTTAATAATCCATCCCTCTGCCCAGAGAACTCTGAAAATTGTAGCTCTGTGAGGCAGATAGAAGTTTCCTAGCACCTCTCAGCACCCTTCACAAGCAACAATTCCTAGGATTCTTTGGGAGAAGCCATAACTGCTTAAAGTGGTATGATACTGCTTTAAATGTATGGTGTGGCTATGCCCTTCATTGGCGCCTGCTTCTCCATCCCAGTTGAAGCATGAATGTCTCCAAAGTCCATCCTATCCTTAAGCTCCAGTTCTGCACTGATGGGATGTATTACACCTGCATCAGACAAGGATGGACATATCTGTCAATTCCAGTTTCTAATATTCCCAATCTTAAATTCACTTCTCCACATTTGTCTTTTTTGTGTGAAAAAAAAAATCCCTTGAAAATTCATCAGCATTTTAGTGTGAGTATACACATTTTTGTGTACGGTTTTGTCTCAGATACACATTTTTACAATTTCCCCCAAAATAATGCATATTTGTATGCTAATTTTGCTAACAACCACTTTCCCCTAATAATATATGAATTTTGATTGGAGAACAGCAGCATAATGGCAACTTTAGAAGTGTAGGGTGCCTTCATGATAGTCACAGCCACACCCCTCCCACTTTTTTCACTGCTGGGTTGAGTATAAGGTCCTTGTTAATGTCTTCTTTTCACCCACAACAACAGACATCCCTAGGAGCCAATCAGCATGAAAGAGGGGAGTGTTAGTTACTGATAAGACTCTTCTCAGTGGCTGAGTCACCTCCTTTCACTCTGATTGGCTCCAATCAGCAGAAAAGGACATAAAAGCATGTTAGAAGACATGTATCAATCTTTCATGCTGATTGGCTCATAGGATGCTGAAGACATAAGGACTCTGCTCCCAAAAAAGTAAGGGGTCTAAGACCTCCCAAGATCATGGATGACTACATCCCTGTTGGAGAATTGCATTGCAAAATTTGGAGAAGTGTGAATTTTGAAGGATAATTGTGTTTTGGTTTCATGTATTGGTTTGAGAAGCGCAGATGGGGTAATTTCTCATTACAATGCAAACAAGCATCAAATTTCTCCTCCATCATTGGCATCAGGCCAGCTAGAAAATGAAGTGAATCTTCATGGAGAACGGAGAAGAAATGAGGTTTGCTATGTTGAAGGAAGTGAGGCTTCAAACACTCCCCTTCCTTTCCCTTTTGTCATCTTTTTCAGAATGGCCCAATTCCCTTTTTATTGATGCCCTGTTGCCTTGCATGAATTTGATTTCCCCTACTCTCGCTCTCCAAGGTTTATACAGAGACGATTCCATCCTCCTCCAACCCACTTTGTGTCACTATTTTTTTTATTATCTTAAACATCCATTATTTAGAAACTGCTGGAGCCTGGAAACCAATTTTCATGCTTATTTCAGAAGTGTTTGCAGCACTTAGACAGTTATGTATAGGCCACACATAAACCAAACCACAAGAGAATCAAGTAGGCCATGCCTGCCTGTCCTGCAGGCACTGGTGTATATTAGGGGATCTGTCTACCACTCTCATCCAAATAAGCTTGCATGGAGTGGTTTACATCCTGTCATAAAGGCCTCTGAAATACTGAGAAGAAGGGAGAAAGATCTGTAGATCAGTTCTTAGGGGTCCAAAACCACAGCCCGCAATGGGATAGATTACATAACATTACATTTTGCTTTTCTTTCAAAGAGCTCAAGGTGGCATACATGATTCTCCCTCTTCCCCATATTTTATCCTCACAACAACCCTGTGGGATAGGTTAGGCTGAGAGACATAGCCCAAGGTCACCCTGTGACTAATCTGAACCTGGGTCTCCTCAGTCCTGAGTCACATGCACACCATACATATATTATTCCACTTTAAGTGTCTTGCCTTTCCCAAAAGAATCCTGGGAACTGTAGTTTGTTAAGGGTCTCCTAACAACTCTAAGCTCCCTTGACAAACTACATTTCCCAGGATTCTTTTGTGGGAGCCATGATTTTAAAGCAGTATAAGAGTGCTTTAAATGTTTGTTGTGGATGTGACCTTAGTCCAGCACTCTAACCAATACACCATGCCAGCTCTGCCTCTGTCTTTGATGTGAATGTTAACAGAACTAGGGATGGACTAAGCAACTAATTCCAGCCCATTTTGCTGTCAGTCATAGGTCCATTCCCTCCCATTGTACACATTTTCTATGCATGTTTGTATACTTTTTACAAATAATATGCACTTCTATGCAGAGCTTGGAAAAGTTACTTTTTTGAACTACAACTCCCATCAGCCCAATCCAGTGGCCATGCTGGCTGGGGCTGATTGGAGTTGTAGTTCAAAAAAGTAACTTTTTCAGGCTCTGCTTCTATGTAAAATACACACTTTTCCCAATACATGCCATGCATGCATCTTTTATGTGGAATATGTTTTTGTGAGCTCTTCTTGCACGTTGAAAATGCATTGCGAAATTCAGAGAAGTGAGTAATCTGACTGGGAGTTGCATTTTGACCTGCAAGCAAGTTTGCGAGCATTGAATCAGTTCAGACCAAACTAGACCAAACCAGACACAACTGGAGTCATTGAAGAAGCCTGGAGTATTACAGCCTGAGCAAAGAAAGTATCAGCAATACGGTGACCAAGAAACTTTTTTTTTTAAAAAAAGCCATTTTTTGAAAATAGCTGTGGAAAATCACTACATAAAAATCCAATCCACAATGATAGAGAATAAGCAAATTAGTGGAAAATTCAGTACCAAATCCAAATAGGGTAGAATTCTAGCACATCTCTGCTGAGAGGCAGAGCACATGTTTTATATGCAGAAAGTATCAAGTTCCACCTCCAGCATCTCCAGTCAAAACACAGATGGAGAATCTGTGGCCCTCCAGATGTTTTTGGATGGTGATTCCCAACAGGAATCAGCCTGCAGGGCCAATGGTGAGCGGGGAGGGGAGTTGTAGTCTAGCAACATTTTCAGGACAACAGATTTTCCCCACCCCTGAGTAAAAAGGATCAGGTAGGAGGTGATGTGAAAATCTGGAGCCACTGCCAGCCAAGGTAGGCAATCCTGGAGCAAGATGGAACAAAAGACTGATCTGGCAGAAAACAGTTTCCCGTGTTCCTACCCTTTTTAATGTAGGCCTTTGACAAAGGACTAGAACTGGTTTGTGACTGGAGGGGGCCATATAGTATATATGGATGTAGGAAGGTGCCTTATACCAAGTCAGACCACTGGTCCATCTAGTATTGTCTACATTGTCTGGCAGTGGCTTTCCAGGGTTACAAACAGAGCTTGGAAAAGTTACTTTTTGAACTACAACTCCCATCAGCCCAATCCAGTGGCCATGCTGGCTGGGGCTGATGGGAATTGTAGTTCAAAAAAAGTAACTTTTCCAAGCTCTGGTTATAAATGAGGGCAATTCCCAACCTTACCTAGAGATACCGGGCACTGAACCTAATACCTTCTGCATGCAAATCAGATGTTCTACTACTGAGCTACAACCCTTCCACTCTATGGTAACTGTCCACACTTTGTCATACTGAGGTGCATGCAAGTCTTGCCTGTGCTGTCTTCACTGACTTCCTTTTATATGCATGTTTCAGTGGGTGTATTTGACTTCCTTCAAATTCTATGAGAGCTAAGTGAATTCATGCAGTCCCTCAAGGGAAAATTAATGAACACCAGCATATCAATCATCATCCAATCATTGCACCAACTAGTGTTTTTCTTCTTCTTCTCTGCAGAGCGATCTTAAGAACTGCTGAGCTCAGTCAGATGAATGTACTGTAGGTATTGTCCAGGACCCTGTTTCCAAAAGCAGCCGGTTAGGTGCCATGTCTCCCAGGAGCTCACAAACTTGGCCAGGTCTTTCATGTGAAAGTGATGGCCCTCTGCTGTTGTTGATCCCTATCATCTGGTCATCAAGGCCACTTACAAACATGGATGCTACATTCTTGTTGTTGTAGCTAATGGCTGTCAAGAAAACTTTACTTCCATTAATGGGAAAAGGGCCATCACTCAATGGCATATAGGGACGGGGGAGAAATTTGATTTAGTTCACATTTAAAGCTGAATTTTCTGAATTTCCACTTTCCAAAACAATATGAGAACTGAAACACAGCCGTCCTTCAAAATCCACACTTATCCAGATTTTGCGACACAGTTCTCTACCAAGGAATGTTTACAGAAATGCATCTCTTAGGAGAAAATGTGAAATATTGGTGAAAATAACATACAAAAATGCATTATATTAGGACAAATTGCTTGCAAAAATATGTGCATTAGTCAAAACTGTATACAAAATTGGAGCAATTTGCACTAAAATGCTGAAGAATTTTCATAAGGATTTTAAAAAAAATCGGCAAATTGTTGCAAAAATATGGAGAACCGAATTTAAAATTAGAAAGATGAGAAACCAAGAGAATCAAAATTGATGGAACATTCCATTCCTAGTTGCAGAGCATCTGCTTTGCATGCAGATGGTCCTAGGTTCAGTCCTCAGGATCCCAGGAAGAACTCAGTATCCCCTGCTTGAAACGCTAGCAGGTTATTGCCAGTCACTGTGGACAATACTAAACTAGACAGACCAATGGTATGACTCAGTATATGGTAGCTACTCCTTTTTCTTTTTTAAGCCAATCCAAGAAAATAGTATTGCGAATACTGTCAATGAATTGCAAACCATCTGATGAACAACTTCCTTTTGGTAGTCCTGAACCTATAGGAGAGGTTCTGGGGAATCTTTGGCCCTCCAGATGTTGCTGAACTATAACTCCCATCATCCCTGGCCATGCTTGCTGGGGTTGATGGAAGTTGTAGTTAGGGATGGAAAGATCTGTTGATTTTGGCCCTAGGAAAAAATGTCTCTTCTCCATATCATTAAAATGGTTTTGCTTAACATGTTTATTACAAATTGTATGCAAAGCAAGATAGATAGAAATGTTAACAATGAGATACATACAAAAGGTTCATCATCACATTTTTAAAGGATAGTGTACCTAATGCATTACAACATTGAAAAAACATAAATACTATAGTCACATAATTCATATTTTGATTACATTTTTATCTTTTTATGCTTGTTTCCTTTTTATTTTCCCCCTAGACTAAAAAACCGCCAGCTTTTATCTTTCCCATAGGGAAGGTGCTCCACTCCCTTGACTACCATGAGTAGCCCCTTGGACATGTCTTCTAGGACATGAATGAGCTGCTGGTGATCTACAGCAGGAGTGAGGACTTTGTGGCCCTCCAGCTGTAGTTGGACTGCAGCTCCCATCAGCCCCAGCCAGCATGGGCAATGGTCAGGAATGATGGGAACTGGTAGTTCAGTAGCACTTGGAGGGCTTCACATTACACTTCCCTAGGCTCATCATTAAGAAATTGCAAATAGTGCTTTAGTATCATTTTCATTATGCATTTGGGGACACTGAGGTACATTGGTTAGGAACACAGGAAGCCACTTTATACAGAGTCCATCTCACTCAGTGTTGTTTACATTGACCGGCAGCAACTCTTCAAAACTTCAAGCAGAAGTTTCTCCTTGGAGATGCCAGAGGCTGAACCTGAGACCTTCTGCACACAAAGCAGATGATCTGCCATTGAATCATGACTCTTTTGCTTTACTCTTTGCACAGGCAACCTGCATGATTGGATGCCTGGTGCCAAATGTTCTTTATTTATAAATGTCATTATTTCTGTAATGATCTGAAAAGATGAAGAGTCACACTTCCCCAGCCAGTGGCTGTTAGGCTTCTATCCCTGCTGTGTCTGCTTTTGCACTGCAGGGAAAAGTCTATCCTACTAGCCAAGATTCTCCTTCCCCTTCTTATCTCCCACAAGGCGCATTATGTCTCCTGTCAGATTCTGTGTAGTTTTTCATCTTTCGTCATACAACACTAACGTGCAACATGTAAAGGGACTGGGTCTCCACATTCCCAGAGGCCTAAGAGAGATTTGCTGTGTTGTGCGGTACATTTGATTTGCTTTGGCAGTCCATGGCACCAAATGTGCTGTGAACTGTCTGTTAAGTGGTGCAGAGGCATCACAAGCAATTCCCAATCTCACAAAACAGGTTAGAATCCTGGCTGGCACATAGGAATCTTTGTCAGAAAGTAGTGGTTGAAGCATGGTGCTTTGGCTTGTAGCATTGATAGAACCATGAGTTCCAATCCCAGGGTTGTATTCAACTGAGTTCTAGACCCAGTGAAATTAGTGGACCTAAGTGAGTCATGTCTGTCAGTTTCAGTGGGTCTACTCGGAGTATGACTAAATTGAATAGCCGCTAGGTTTTGCCATCCTGATGGAAGAGAACATGGGTTCTGTATTTTTACTACTACAACAATATTATTATTGTTATTCTAATTCATGATACTGGTGATAGAGCTATCACTAATAGACTGGAACATGGAACATCCATTATCAGAGGCAGTGTATCTTTGAATACTAGATGCTGGGTAGGAATGAAACTGATATCCATAGTTTTCTGTTCCCACAGGGAAAACTACAAGTTTGCATATGCAAGGGTTCATGGCAGGGATGCGTGCGCGCAGCACGCATGCATGCCATCAGCCAAGATGGCGGCAGAGGCTTCAGCCCCTTAGGGAAACCTCAGCCACCATCTTTGTTAAGGGCACCGCTGCGTGCGCAACTGCAGAACAAGGTAGGTTAAGCAAGGGAATGGCGGAGCCCTGAAGCTCTTGGCGTGCGATTTGTGGCAGCAATCCTGCAGTGAATAGCAGAAGGGGAGCAGAGGGGCCCCTCAGGGCCCCTGGTAGCCCCAGGGGCCCTCGGGCCAGTGCCCCACCTGGCCGCCCTTTGGAACCGGCCCTGCCAGCAAGCATGGCCAATAGCCAGGGATGATGGGAACTGCAGTTCAGCAGTGTCTGGAGGGTCAAAGATTCCCCACACCAGCTCAAGGACAAGTGTGAGCCATTAGAGTTCTATAGGATGCATACTGCTTCGTTTGCATCTACTGAATTCTCCTGTGGCATTCAAAGGCTTTCCTGCTCAACACTTTGGCAGTTTTCTGCTTGTCCTTATGTAACCTCTGACATCCTCCCACCCCACCCCCTCAAAATTCAGATTTATAGATCTGTGTATTGGAGAACAATGGGCAATTAAGCCAGACCTTAATGCTTCAAGTTTGGTCTGAACTGGGTGATTTATACTGGAATTAAAAGGGAGCTTTTTCTTTGCTTACTTTTTGCCAGCTCCAGGTTTTTCACGGATACTACACTCTTGTTGGAATTGTAGCTTTTCCCTTCCAAATGCAATAACTCTGGGATGAGGGACCTCTGGCCCTCCAAATACTGTTGGACCCCAACTCCCATCATCTCCAGCCAGCATGGCCATTGGTCAGAGATGATGGGAGATGTAGTCCAGCAACATCTGGAGGGCCACAGGTTTCCCTGCCCTGAAACAGACACAAATGGAGAGAAAGATAACCTAACTTCTTGGGACAAGGACTTCCACCTGCAGGGTGCTGCCACAGAAGAGGCCCTTTCATACCCTCTTTAAACCTCTTTAAACTTTCCTTATAATTAGAAAGGAGAAAAGTGACTCTTTCTTTCTTTGCTGTACGTAACCCAATAGGATTGTCCGCCAGATCTCAAACTGAATCATACTGATTTAGGCAACCTGTGATTCAGCTGGACTGAGTTGAGGCAGCCCTGGATCAGGTCCACCCAGAGCACCCTAAGACTGTCAAGGGGGGCAGTCTGGCAGCAAGGAGAGGGGGGAAGAAGTAGATGTGCTAGCACCCAGTGTACATCTCCCTTCCCAACCGCATATTTAATTAGAGTTTAAAAACATAACACTGTGCAAGGCTCCAAATAGGATTGGGCTTGGATCAGTGTCAGGTTGGCCCCAGGTCACATCAGGGCCACTCTGAAGTGGCAGATCAGGCCCTGAATTGGATCAGGGTGTGTGCGTGCATATTCATAGCCAACCAGCTCCTGATAAGCCTTAAATATGGAATTGTCCAGCATACTGGACCATCTGTTATTTGAGGGCAGAGAGCTCTAAAGCAGAGAAAGGGAATGTGTGGCCTTCCAGATGTTGTTGAACTACAACTCCCATCAGCCCTAGACAGCATGGCCAGTGCTCAGGGATGATGGGACTTGTAGTCCAGCAACATCTGGAGGGCTGCACGGTCCTCAGACTGGCAGTAAACAAAGAGGCTATCCATTCTCTGCCCCTTGAGGTCTTGAGACAGCGGCTTTGTTCATGATCAGAGGGTTATTCTTAAATATAAATCACATACTCCAGAAGCTGAAAACACATTTGGTGGCACAGAGCCCTGCTAAGCCGCACCACAAATTAGCACTCATATGTAGAAGCATAAAAAGCAGCCTCATAGAGTATGGGTCCATCTAGTTCAGTATTGTACACATTCACTGGCAGTGGGTTTCCAGGGTTTCAAGTGCCAATCTACCTGACCCTCCCTAGAGTTGCCAGAGATTGAACCCGGGACCATTATTAATTAATTAATTTTCATCCACCCTTTCCTGCCAGAAGGAGTCAAGAGCAGCTAACAAGAGACAAAACACTAAAAACATCTTAATTTTTTTTTTAAAAAAAATCTTAAAAATATCTTTTAAAAATATATATTTAAAAAAATCTTAAAAAGCAGTTCCAGAACATGCGCAAACTCCAATAAGGTCCCTACCTAAAAGATTTCTTGAGAGAGAAAGGTCTTCATTAGTACCAAAAAGATAACAGATAAAAAGATAACATCCTCCCAACGGGAGATGGGAGCAAGTGGGAGGGGAAGGAGAGGAGGAGGGCAGGTTTGATTATTTGCATGCTTGTGGAGTTCAGTGGCATTTATTCCTGCACAATTATGCTTAGGATATGCGAAACTGACCTCGGGGAGAGGCAGGGAGGGGGCGGAGTAGGGGGATGGGGAGGAGATTGGGTAGGTGGGCACTAGGCAGAGGGAAACCCACTTTACTTTCCAAAAGGAAAACATGGCTGAAAATAATGAAAACAATATTATTTTTGGGATTCTACAGTAGACACATATAGTGTCCCACCCAAATTTAAACCAAAGCTGTCCCTGGCCACATCTACACCTTACCTTTATTTCACTTTAGACAGGAAGTACAGTTTGTGAAGGGTGCTGAGAGTTGCTAGGAGATGCCCTATTCCCCTCACAGAGCTACAACCCCCAGAAGAGGGGCTGAATGTTATACCACTCTGGCCCATGGAGCTCTGTCAGGGGAATAGGAGTCCCCCAGCAACTCTCAGCACCCTTCACAAACTACACTTTCCAGGCTTGTTTGGGGGGAAGTCATGACTGTCTAAAGTGAAATAAATGTCTTCTGTGGGTGGGGCCCCGTTATTAGCCAAGCCAAACAACTGTTAGTCTGGCTTTTAGAACACTGACAGTTGGTTCTTACTGAGCATGCCTGCGCTATCATAGATTCCAGCGTCTTAAATTAAAAATCAGTCATATATTTTTTAAACTTCTAAACTCTAGAAGATGAAGTTCAGAGTATGGGGTAAGGTCAGTAAGAGGATTATAGACATGGCTGAGTTTTAATTAATTTCAATAAATTATGAGACCACTGACAGAACAAAGTCCCACAGGGATTTGGATTATTTTACTCTTGTTTTAGACTCTGAACTCTGGATTCTTTCTGAGTGTTTGGTATATTGCCATGAAAACCTAGAGAGTTGTTAAGCAAGCATTTCTGAATTCAGGACTATACATGTTGTAAGATTTTGTTTTGAAATTAGTTTATGGGAAGCAACAGAATGGCATGGAGGGGTTCAATTTAACATTACGGAATGTGAAAAATCCATGCTGGCTATTGTGTACAGCCACTTTTGTGGCTGTATAATCTGCAGGAGGCTTCCACCTACAGAGTGCAGTGATCAGCTGGGTATATAAGGAGTAAGACAATCTATCAGGGATCCTGGTCCCAAGCTGCATACAAAGTAGATGCTCTACCACTGACCTACAGCCCCAGTTCACACCAGGGATGGAAGGTTCTGTCCGTTTCTGTTCTGTCAGCTCCCATTGTTTTCAATCTTAAATTCAGTTTTTGCAGTGATTTGTGATTTTTTTCCTTAAAAACCCTCATGAAAATTATCCAGCATTTTAGTGGAAATTTCTTCTACTAAACACATTTTTGCATGCCATTTTGACTAATGTACATATTTTTGCAAGCAATTTCTCTTAATGGATTTTGCATGTTATTTTCACTAATAATCCATTTTATGCACATTTTCCCTTAATATGAGCATTTTTGTAAATATTGGCTGGTTGAAGCACTTCACAAAATTCGGATATGTGCAAATATGGCTGTTTCCGTATTCATATTGTTTTGGAAAGGGCAAATTTGATAAATTCAGCTTTAAATGTGAATCAAGACAAATTTCTCCGCCTTCCCTAGTTCTCACTAGGACTAGAAGGCAAGTGGAGGAAAGTATTGCATGCCAAGGCCTCTGTAGATTTGGGCAGTGAGGAGTTACTCCATTCAAGAGTTCCTTTGGGTAAACTGCCTTATTTCTGCTAGCAAAATGCAAATTGAGCAACAAAAACCACTTTTACAAGGTAATCAAATGATAATTGAAGGTGCTTTTAAATGCAGAACGATAGGCAATTAAGAACTTGGAACCATTACAGAGCTGTCTGCCCTTAAATATCCTGAGTGAATATGCAATGCTTTTTTCTTTCTTTTTCTTTTTTACAAACAGGGTGAACAAAAACCCTAAATGGGATTGATTTGGATCTTCCTCATGCGAAGAGGGGCATTCAAGGTGTGAGAGACTCTTGCCTTGATACCCTGCTTAGGGCCACTGTTGCAATAAAGTTGCTAGACTAGGTGGACCTCTTGACCTGAGCCATGTAAAGCTCTATTATACCACTTTCAACAGTCACATCTGGGACCTGTAGTTTGTTAAGGGTGCTGACTGAGTGTTGTTAGAAAAGGTGTTAGAAGATTCCTATTCCCCTCACAGAGCTATAGTTATCAGAGTTCCTTGAGAAGAGGGACTGATTGATAAATCATTCTGGGAACTGTAGCTCTGTAAGGAAAATAGATGTTTTGTCAAGACTCTTAGTCAGCAGTGCTTCCACACCAGTTTGTAGGGTTGCCAGGTCAGAATCATCCCAAATCCTGAGATTTCAGGGGCGGGCCTGAGTGATATCATGGGGCGGGTCCAAGTGATGTCATTAAGCATGATATATTAAGAATCAACCACAGTTCCTTGGAGCATACAATTCAAACAAAAACATTACTCTGAATAGAAATTAAGATAGAAATCTTAGCTAAAAGATGGAGCCTGGGTAGGGAACATTTAATCTAGTCTACCCTCTTCTGGCAAGAAGGTTTTAAGTGCCCTCACACCAGGTCCATCACCAGAGGACTGTGCCAAAGTATTGATAATGTCCTCATTGTCAACTGTAAAGTTACATAAATCTTCTGTTGTCATTACTTTGACTGTAGTCCTGCTTTTATGCTTTTGTCTTAAACTTTCAACAACATTTATTTCAAACCATTACTGGTTGATGCTAGTAGTATGGTATCATCTGCGAATCTTAAATTATTGACATTTCTCCAGTTTTCACACCTCCTTCATCTTGGTCCAATCCCGCTTTCCATATGATATATTCTGCATGTAGATTTCAGAATGGGAACCAATAGGTTTCTCCATATTCTGTCCTTACAGTAGCCTCTTGTCCAGAGTATAGGTTGCCCATCAGAAGAATCAGATGCTGTGGCATCCCCATTTCTTTCAAAGCATTCCATAGTTTTTCATGATCTACACAATCAAAGGCTTTGCTGTAATCTATAAAGTACAGGGTGATTTTCTTCTGAAATTCCTTAAAATGTAGAAGAAGTAATAATGTACAACCATAGTTTGAAACCAGATACTTATCGGGACATAGTATGAAGAAATAGTTATATAAGCATGACTGTCAAAGATGTTTATTATTTACACAACCTGTAAATATATTTATTGTGCAATCCTATGTTTGTTTACTTAGAAGCAAGTCCCAATGTATTCAATGGGGCTTAGTGAAACAGGGAAACATGCACAGAACTGCAACCTGAAGTGAGAAGGAACTTCACTCACCCAACCCAAAATTCAGAATCATGCCACTGTTTTGTAACTGTTTATACTTGTTTTTATGGTTATTGTATTTTAAAGAGATTTATTTCTTATTGTGATCTGTCTTGGTTTCCAGTTGGCAACCCAACCTCACAGGGTTGTTGGAAAGTCTCCATATGCACACACATGCTGGAGATGTAAAAATATATACACCCCATAAAATAGTTTATTGTCAAAACCAGTTGGTCATTGCAGAACTTTAAAAAAAAATCAGTATTAGTTTCCTACATAATAAAAGCAGCAATACCTATGTAAGCCCTGCCTAATGGCTTTAAAAATAGGATTGGAGGAAGAAAGATTTACAACACAACCACAATTCTTTGCTATGTTCACTCAAAAATCCCATTAATTTACAGCACAATCCTAACCATGTCTACTCAAAAGTAAGTCCTATTGAATACAATAGGGTTTACTCCAGGTATGTAGGATTAGCATTGCAGCTTTACTCCCAGAAAGGCAAGTATTGGATTATAGCTTCATATTGGGAAGGTTTTCAAAACACTTCTCTCTTCAACAGCCCAGGAAAATTTAAACTTGTTTGACTGCTGCATACAGGAGAAAAAAATACTTTTGGTACTGCTGAAAGCTATATACTTATGCAATTTATGCAATTTTCAAATAAGCAGGAAAAAAACAACATTTTTCTTGGCTTGCAATGGGGTCTAGCTACTGCCTGGAGGTCAGCAAATCCCTTGTCATTTACAACCCTGACTTCACTTATTGGCTACAAATCTGAAGGGGCAGGGTTAGAGCAGCCAGCTATGAGCTCATTTAACAGAAGTTGTGGGAGGACAGCGGCTGATGTTTTGGTGTACATCTCATGAACCAGGCCACCTAGAAACTTAATTTTTTTAAAAAATGAATGTTGAGAGTCTGAAGGTGACTCACTCAGAGACCCAGAAAGGACCCCAAACATCCAGAGTGACCTGGCAACCCTAGTCAGCACCTGTAAGAAACTACAGTTCCCAGGATGCTTTGAATGGGGAGAGGCATGACTGTTTAAAATGGCATAATACTGCTTTAAATGTATAGTGCAGATGGGCCCTTGGGTCTAGGTGGGCTCCTCTCTAAGTAGTGATGTGAACACTCTTAGGAGGCCTCATGGAACCCATATCCACCTTTGTTCCATCAGATCTCCATTTTCTGGCCTTCCAGGTTTCCTTTTCTGGTTTAGGCTCAGCATGCAGAAGTGCTGCCAGGGGAGGACTTTGGGCCAGATGCCTAAGAGGAGGCCCAAATCACGGCAGGTCTGACTTCCCGCATTTTGAAGTATGTGAAAGTATACATTTGAAATATCCATTTCCTTTTTATAGAGGTGCCTTTCCCCCTCCTCCCCCAATATAAGATCATTTAAAGAAAGTGAAGTAATGCACATTACTTTAAAAGGTAAAGGTAAAGGTGTCCCCGCACTTGTAGTGCAAGTCGTTTCCGACTCTTAGGGTGACGTCTTGCGACGTTTACTAGGCAGACCATATATATGGGGTGGGATTGCCAGTTCCGTCCCCGGCCTTTCTTTACCCCCCAGCATATGCCGGGTACTCATTTTACCGACCACGGATGGATGGAAGGCTGAGTGGACCTCGACCCCTCTTACCGGAGATTCGACTTCCTCCTTCCGTTGGAATCGAACTCCGGCCGTGAGCAGAGCTTCGGCTGCGTTACCACCGCTTACCACTCTACGCCACGGAGGGTCTTACATTACTTAAAGTAATGCAAATTTAAGTAATACACATTAATATACATTCCGGATGAGCTCAGTGGTAGAGCATTAACTTTGTGTGCAGATGACCCTAGGTTTAATCGCCAGCATTGCCAAGTAGGGCTGGGAATGTCCCCTGCCTGAAACTTTGAGGAGCTGGTGCCAGTCAGTGTAGACAACATGGAGCTAGATAGACCAGTGGTCTGGCTCAGTATGAAAGAAGCTTTCTGTATCCACATGACTGTCTGTAGAGGGGGCCTCGGTGACACCATTTATGTCCAGATTCTCAGATTTAGCTTAAGTCCTTTACTATCACCAAGACAGGAGAAAACCCACAGTCGTGTCCATTTTGTGGATTGCAGCTTTCTGTGTTATTACCCATTGGAGCTGTTCCCTTTCCACCTGCTGAACTGCATGGTGTGGGATGGAGGTCGATACCCTCTGCAATACGGAGGTGCTCCTGAAATAGTGGGATGAAAAAAAAACCTCCTTTCCTATTTCTGTCAAGGGATCTGGTGGGTTAGGCAGCTGAGTACTTCTGAAGTATTTTCTCTCTAAGGTGCCCTCCTATCCTGCGACCTGGCAGAGAGATTTGTTGGCTACAAAGCTGTGCTCCAGGGGAGGTGTTAAGCAGGAGTGTTGACAGCTGTGCTATCTTGGTTCAATCCCACCCAAACATACATCTGCTGCAGGCAACGGAGTTTTGTTTTGCTGTATTTGGGAGTGGGCCTATTCTGTCCATTTAAATGGTGAGGAAATGAAGAGCTCCAGAGTCTTTGCTACTAGAAGAATTTCTGCCATGTTGATGACACGTGAAAGCATGAAACATACCTGCATTGCAAGGATCCCTGGTGGTTGCAATGTGGCTCTGTGCATATTGCACCCATATGGGGTCACACACACACACACCCCAGTATTGTGGTGGGGAGAGGCCTCCCCAAGTGTAACACTTTACTTTTCAACTTATTTTATTATTAAATTTATTATTAAATTTATATCCCTCCTTTCCTCCCAAAATGAGCCCAGGTTGGCAAACAACAAGTGACAAAACCCTAAAAACCTCTTTAAACAATCTTAGACAAAACTTTTTATTTATTTATTTAAAAAGCAATTTCAATATAGATGCAGACTGAGATAAAGGTATCTGCTTAAAAGGCTTGTTGAATGTCCACATAGCAGAATGAGGGTAGAGTGGACTGCATCACTTCAGCCTACTGATACTACTTTTGGATGCTCACCCATATTTAAAACAACTGCCCCACAAATAGAAAACTAGCAGGGAGAGAGGATCTAACCAATCCACTTCCTTGTGCACTTGTTTTCTATTAGAATGGAGTTTTTTTAAAAAAAATGTGGGGCAGCATGCAAAAACTGTCTCTCCCTCCCCCCCCACACACATCTTAAGACACTCATCACCTCATCCTCCTGCAGGAAATCCAACCTATATCTTAGACTACTCTTGACTTGACCTAGACAACTCTGCCTGCCAGCACTGAGAAAGATACAGTCAACCCGGATCTCAGGGTTTGTTTCATGAAGCTGATGGAGCAAAGTCACTGATTTCCTTATAATTATATGCATTTTCATGGACACATTCCCCTAAGGATCATTAGGCATTAGGCAGATGCTAACAGCTTCTTACCATGGTTCATAGAAATATTATAATTGCCGGTACACAAAGGGACACTGAGGCACAGTTCACTGGGTTTTTTCTTTCTTCCTTAAGTGGCTCCCACGACTGGATACTGAGTTCATGGCACCTACCCATGCAGAAGGCAGGCCCCATAAATACAGGATTGTGGCAAAAAAAGAAGCAGCAGCCCTCGTTCAGATTCTCCCCATGTTCCTGGGAGTTAATTCATTTCAGTAAATCATCCAAAATAATTTGTGGCGGATATCAATTTCCTCTGTGAACTTCGCGCCGGCTGCACAGGAGTGTCTTCACAGACACAGCTCCCTAACTCGCCTGATCTGAGGCAGCCCACCAGCTGTGGAATAAACAGGAGAGTCACAGTCCCCCCTCCCCTGTAAGGGCTGCCTAGACATCCGTAGGTGCTGTGCTTTTAAACACACTTTTAGAACTGGAATGCAAAGGAAAAGAGGTGGTGATACAAACCTAATTTGCTGCCTGTGTTCCTCTAAGTGTCTTCTCTGCTAATGAACAGCAGGCATGGCACACAAAAAAACAAACCTCATTTGTTTGTGTGTGGTGATGTTGTTGTACATTTCAGTGTTCCCCTGCCTCCTTTTCAGTTTTTAACAAGCTTGAAAGCTTGAATCCTTGAGAAACTAAGTGCCAGAATCCTATATGCTAATGGCAAATAGGGATGAGAGAGGAACTTGTTTTGTTTGCATTTTCAAGCGAACTGTCCTAATTCACAGTTCCTGAACCGATACAAAAACCAAAACACAGCTACCCTTTGAAAGTCATGCTTCTCCCAATTTTGCGTTGCAGTTCTCCAACCCCCCCAAAATGCATACAAAAATGTGTATATTGGAAAATAGCATACCAAAATGCATTCTATTGTTGGGGGGGGCACTTGAAAAATGTGTATATTGGGCAAAACTGCATAGGCAAGTTCTCAAGTGACGGGGTAGCGTGTGTGCGATAGGGATGGAAAGATCTGTCAATTTCAGTTCTCTCAGTTTCTCATTTTTCCAATCTTAAATTTAGTTCTCCCCATTTCTCCAGAAATTTGCATTTTTAAAAAAAAATCCTCATGAAAATTCTCCAACATTTTAGTGTGAATTTATTCTAATAAATACATTTTTGTCAGCAGCTTTAAGAAAGGTACACATGCAAGCCATTTCTCGTTATCTAATGCATTTTTGCATGTTATTTTCACTCATATATTCATTTTCATGCAGACTTTCCCCTAATATATGCATTTTTATAAATATTGTATAGTTGGCGAACTGCATCCCAAAATCCTCATAAATGTGAATTTTGAAGGATGGCTGTGTCTTGGTTCTCATACTGATTTGGAAATTGTGGATTTGATAAATTCTGCTTAAAATGCAAAGTGTATTGAAATCTTCATCCATCCCTAGTCTGCGCATCCCTTCTGAGAGCCACAGAACATCCTGGGAGCCTTACAGTGGAAGTTAGAGCATAGGAAAGTGCCTTATACTGAGTCAGGCATACCATGGTTCCAGCTAGCTCAGTATTGTCTACTCTGATGGCCACATCTCTCTGAGCCCTACCTAGAAATACCAGGCCCTGAACCTGGGGCCTCCAGAAAGCAAGGCTGATGCTGTTCCACTGAGCTACAGCCCTTCCCTGACAAATTAGATCCACAGCCCATCTTCTCCAGGATCCTATTCCCCACAGTGCCAGCCAGATGCCACACAGAAGCCCACCAGCAGAGTATAAAGGCAACAGTAGCCTTCACCTTCCGTTGATGCTCCCCAGCAGCCGGTGGTCAGCCTTCTGCTGTGTTTGTTATCCAAGGTGCGCTGCGAGTGTCATATTTCACACCGGCCCAGAATGTCTTACTAGAAATCAAGAACTCTCCTTGCAGTAGGCAAAGTTGGCGAGACCAGAATTACCCTCCCAATGTTGCCTAAATTGACATTTGGAGATGAATGCGGACAGTCTCGCTGGGGCTAACCAAGAAGAAATGCCACGGGTTTTTGATCAGGCTGTCATTTTTATCCTTAGGTGTACCCTTTTAAACAACAACAGCAGCATGTTAAGCATGTGAAGTGTCTGTTGAAAATCTCCCAGCTTTAGAGACCTGCAGTTTAATGGGGGAGAGGGTGGTGGGTAGGATTTCACTCAAGGGGCTGCTGAATTAGAAATGCAGGCAACAGTCGACAATGGACAGGGAGAAGCAATTTACTTCTGCACAAAGCTGTTCACTAGCAGAGACAGCAGTAGCGTGTTAAACATAGATGAGAGCTGGCACTGCAAACAGGAACAGGGTGCCGGGTATTCACACACACACACACACACACACACACACACACACACACACACAGAGAGAGAGAGAGAGAGAGAGAGAGAGAGAGAGCATTTTCCTTTCCATTGGATGCATTTGGTCCTAGCCATGCTACCTCCTCACAGTGAAAGAAACTGTTCACTTAATACCACTCTTTCTCCAGCCACGAAAACAGCAGTGGGTTCTAGCTAGGGGTGGAAAGATTTGTCAGTTCTGGTTCTCTCCCTGTATTTCCCCTCCGAAAGGAGATGATTCAAGTGGCTGACAGAGTATAAAAACAAAAATCACACTAACTGTAACCCCTTCATGAAAAAAAAAAAAAACACAGATACCAACACAATAGTGAATTCTAACAGCAGCATTTCTTCCTATATAACATTTTTCTCTGTGTTCATGGGTAGTGTGAATGCTTAGAAGTGAGGAGGATTGCGGTGGCAATGGGGGCGGCGAGAGGGACAGCGGTGATGAGAGCAGCCAGAGCTGCAAGAGGGGTGGTGGTGAGAAGGGCAGTTGTGGTGGCAAGTCACAGGGGAAGGTGGAAGCCATGCCAGCTGAGATGGCTGTGGCCTGGGCAGGTGGGACACATGTGGGGGGGGAGTGGGGAATGCTGGCCACCGGTGGGGGGAAGGGGGGAGTGATGGTGACCCATGGGGGGAAGGGGGAGGTTCAGCGACAGTAGGCAGAGTTGGCAAGCGAAGTGAGCAGGGGCAGAGTGTGGCGTCCTTCCCTGGTTCTCCCTGACAGGTTCCCACCTGCTTGTGGCTACTGCCTTTCACTAGGCACCACCAGGGATACCACCAGTCCGGACCGTCCTTTATATGGTTTCTCACTCCACTCTAGCACAGATCTCACTAGATCCCCCTGCTAGGCAGCACCACCAGTCACGTCCTATAACCAATACTCCCAGAGACTTTGCCTGAGTCTCTCTCTAGCTGTTTACTTTTGTGACTGCGTGCTTATGCTGTTCCCAACCCCCTTGTATCTTTATAGATAACGCATACAACTCTGGGTTGCTCTGGATACTTGAATTGTTATTATTCCTCCCTTCACCGCTACCACCATTAGATACTGTTTCTGTTCAGCCTTGGTAATTACCTTGCCCTCCCTTCTGGTATGTATATCCCCCAGCCAAGGATCAGGCCTTTGGTAAACCAAGTAAGTATTTATTAAATATCAGAAATAACAAGATTAGTTTTAGAATGTTTTACAACCGTATGGTTTCATCTATTCCTGTTTTGTACTTGACTTATTATTAATCAGAACTCCAACTCCCTCTTTCTCCACACTCCTGACCTCCACCCTCAAACACCTCTTTCTCCACACTCCCAACATCCACCACCAAACACCTTCTTCTCCACCCTACTAACATCCACCCAGATTCAACTGTCATTCTTCCATTTATACTCCCAGCCATTCAAACACTCAGCCAATCATCCGGCATTCTACTGCTCATGTACTCCCCCCTCCTCTTTCACTCCACTTACCATATGTCTTCTATATAAACAGCACTTACCCTATTTACACTATAAGCAGGAACATCACACAGAGCACCTAGTAATTAATTAATAAATAAATGCATACAAACAAATGTTGGTTAGAGAACCAGGGCTAACAAGTCATCACCCATGCAAAGGGTTCTTTTAAAAACAGAAGTCTTCAAATGCTAGTGAAAGATAGTTAAAAAGGTAAATGATCCAACTTCCTGTGGCAGGGAGTTCCACATATGAGGTACTGCTACAAAGAAAGTCCTCTTTTGTGTTACAACCAGCCACACCTCCTAAGGCAATGGCATGCATGAGAGGGCTGCATCAGCTGCTCTTAAAAGATGGGCAGATTCAAACTGGAAAAGATGGTTCTTTCAGATTATATGGACGCTTCTGCTTGGGGCAAATATCCCTATTTGTGTGGACACCTTTGTGTGTCCTCACTTGTGGACTGGTGATGGACAAACACTCCCCAGCCCCAGGGGTGATGGTAGGGAAGGCTAAGTTAAACTATGGCCCTTGCTACCACCAAATGTGGTGATGGCCACCAACTGGGGTGGCTTTAAAATAATTAGACAAATTAATGGAGGATAAGGCTATCAATGGCTGCTGACCATGATGGCTATGCACTGCCTGCAGTTTCAGCAGTGTACACTTCTGAATAGCAGTGCTGGGGACCACAAGAAAGACAGACAGAGAGAGAGAGAGAGAGACAGAGAGAGAGAGAGACTCCTGACTATGGCTTCCCACTGGAAGTGCATAATTTGATGGGCAGTTACATTCTGATCTGCACATTAGTATGGATGGTGTGGATCAGGTCACTTCATATCATAATCAGCAAAGATCACATTCCTCATATGCCCATAATTGCAGGATCCCACTGCATGGCAGTTTAAACTGAGCCTGTCTGACTTAGCCAAACCCCTTCCGGATTGTGCATGGGCCTCCAGCCAGCTTCCACACTATACCAATCCCTTGCATAAAAGTGTGCATGAGTAAATATCTCTTTGTTTGGGATGAAAATTGCACTCGTAACAATTTATTTTTCTGCTTTGCCCTGTTGGAAAGCAGATAAAGGGGATGGCAGCAACAGGAAGGCAATATATTTCACTGGAAGAATAGGTGAAGCAGCTGTTCTCTCCTCTTCCAAATGGAATCTCTCTCCGTAAAGCAACATTCGATTTGTCTTCCTCATTTCAGCAGCTTCTTTATCCAGAAGAGAAGAAATAACGAAAAAGAGTCTCTTGTTAGCAATCCACAATCCTTTCCCCCTGTACATGCCCTGGTAACAATGCCATTTAGCACCGTTAGGAGGTTGTCTCCAGCGGTGACTTTGCACTGCCAGAAAGATGTTATCCTCGTGCAAGCCAGGGCATCCAGTTTTCACTGATTGCTCCTACAGACCGTTGAAAAGCCCCCTGAGCACTGTTTACTTGAGTACTTGAGCACTGGGGGACCCTTTGTAACTTGGAATGCAGAGCAGAGGGCTGTGGTTCAGTGACAATGGGATGCCTGCAGAGCTTGGAAAAGTTACTTTTTTGAACTACAACTCCCATCAGCCCAATCCAGTGGCCATGCTGGCTGGGGCTGATGGGAGCTGTAGTTTAAAAAAAGTAACTTTTCCAAGCTCTGGCCCTGCCGTGCATGAGCAGAAATGTTTTCCGGTAGTGCAAGGATGTGGAACCGGTAGCCCTCTCTAGGTTGTTGCCTCTGACTCCAGTCATCCCTGACTACTGGCCATGCTGTCTGGGGATGATGGGGACTGGAGTCTAACAACACCGGGAGGGCCAGAGGTCTCCCATCACTGCCCTGGTGCAGCGACGACTCTACATACAGCCCAGGGGAGGGGGAAGTTGTAGCCTGTTCCACAGGTGGGAAATGGGCATTCCGCTTTGCTATTCCCGCCTCCCTTTCTCCTGCCCTAGATAATGTCTGTGGGCCTTGTGGTGGAAAGTGGGAATCTTGGAAAGTGAGAAGCATCAGAGTTCAAGGACACATTCCAGCCACACTCAAGGAGGGTGCAGAGCAGAGCTGGTGAGAGGCGTGGATCAAACGGGTGCACAACCTGGGGAGGATCTTGAGGGCCAGTTAGAGAGGCCTGGAGGGTCACGTTTGACTCCTGATCTAGATCTAGTCTAATAATGCCTACTCTGACTGGTAGTCTCTCTCATCGCCTTCTCCCTGGTATCTTTTCAACCAGAGATGCCAAGGATTGAACCGGGGGCCTCCTGCGTGCCATGGATGTGTTCTTCCACTGAACTGAGGTCCCTCCTTTCTCCGTCTTCTCACTCCCACACCTGCACGCATGGCTTAGCAGCTACCCTGGAGATGAGTTGACAGACCCTTCCCATCAAGCCTGATACGGCTTCAAGGATGCCAGCTCCTTGGCAGGATATTATTGTTAACAAGTTGCAAACAGTTTAAGTGTTTGTTTGTTTTTGCCAACGTGTGGACTAGAACCACATTTGTTTTTGCTTTTAAATGGAAGCAGCAGTTCTCGGGATTTTGCCCATGCTACTGGATTCTGTTCTGGACATCATGTTTGGTGCCCAACCACACATAAGCACATAAGAAGCTGCCTTATACCAAGTCAGACCAATGGTCCATTTGACGCAATGTTCCCCACACCAATGGCAGCAGCTCTGCAGAGTTTCAGATAGGCCTACCTGGAGATGCTGAGGATTGAACCCAGGACTTTTTGCATGCAAAGCAGATGTTCTGCCACTAAGCTACAGCCCTTCCCCTAATGGCATAATTGTTACAGCGAGCCCTTGGATATGGGGCATGGGATGAAAGACAAAATGATGCCTGAGCTGTGTTGAGACAGGGGGCTTTGAGTTTACTGAGTCTCCTGGGAACTTTTTGTTCAGCTTCCACCCACGTAGCCATCAAAGCTTGACTGAGCAGCATCACTTTGAGCTCCCGTTCAAAGCAAGCCAAAGCCTCAAAGCAAAACTCGGGGTGAAATGGTTGCTTTTCATCAATTTGGTCTTGAACTTCAGCACAGGGTTTTGAAATGGGTTTTTTTTTTTTGACAGATAGTACAGATATGATGAATAGCATGGCAAAGGCCACTCTCAGGCTTCATCTACCCTGATTTGGAAAACATTTCTTAAGGTGACGCACATTTAAGTTTGTGGAACTCATTGCCACAAGAAGGTCCTGGACTCAAAAAGTGTAAATAACACACCAGGACTGCTATAGACTAGAAGGGAAATGGAGACAGTTGTACTAACAAGGGGTGGAAAGGTCAGGGCTTGAAATTGTCAAATGACATATTATTGTAAATATTGTTCCAGTCTAGAATAGATTGGTTCATGAATAAATGTATAATATACACTGATTCTTCATCCCTTGATTTGACTCAACATGCGACAAGTCACAGTTGAATTCACCAATAGTAACACCTTGAACTCAGTCCAGTAGTGAACTGTTAGCCAGTGCGGGTCTTTGAGCACAGGAGTAATATGCTGATAGACTCTCACTTCTGTAAGCAATTGCGCTGCAGCATTCTGCACTAATTGCAGTTTCCGGACTGAGGTGACACCAAGTTTTGCGATGGTTGATTTGGGATGGTTTGTTCTAAAATGCAAGTCATCACTTGGTGCTGCAGTCATCGAGTGAGAGAAACCTATGTGAATCTACCCCTTTGATAAGGGCTGTAGCTCACAATGATGCCAGATGATCCCAAGGTACATTTTTCTCCTGTGTGGAGTGCCGCAGCTGGTCAGTGTAGTATTCCTGAGTTCCGTGCCATTAACGGATCCTCTTAAAAATAAACACAGATAAATCCCATGTATAAAAACGCTTTTCTACATCATGATACTCTGAGCCTTGTACACATGTCTGAAAACAGCAAATCCTCAAACACTCATTAAATCATAAAATGCACCAATATTTTAAAAATGCACAAAGCAAACATTTCACAATTACATTTTACAGTTGATGGCATTTAAAGTGTGAAGCACTTTGAGTGAGGAAGAAAGCTTAACTGTTCTGAAAAATAAATTTCTGCTGAAGCACAATTTCCTCTGCAGGATCTGGAATGTTGCAACAAACTGGTTTTGAGGGTCTCCTTTGAAGCAAAAAGCCCAAATTAAGAGAAAGGTTTTTATTCCTTTTTCTTTTCACGGAGAATGCTGAACGGTTCTTGCTTCAGTCCACAGTGTGTTATGTGCAAATGGCTTTTCTCCTCTTTTTCTTTCTCATTATTATTGTAGCACACTATTCTTAATTGCATAATTCAACATTTTTAAAGGGTATTTGGATGTAATTTGGATGCTTCATTGGATGGTGTTTGAAAGAAGTGGAGAATTAAATTAGGGGGGGAAACAAGAGAAAATTAGTATCTTTTTTTAAAAAAAGTGATTGAGAGATGTACAGAGAGTATGTTGAGCCGAAGCGGGTGAGGAGACCAATGCTGGTTACTAGAGATGGTTGAACGGCTCTGAAAGCCTTGATCAAAGAATGTTTGAAGTGCCTGATCGATGCCATTTTCCATTACTTGCACTGGTACCTCCCCCAGTGGATCCCCCCAACACACACACACACACACACACCATCCTGGTGAAATGGGTGATATATGATGAAGTTGGGGGAGGACTGGCAGCCTCTTACCCTTTAGAGAAGTGACACTGACGACATCCTTTGCCACTGGTGATCCTGCAGTTGAACTATAAGCCTCGTGATGCCTAGTAATGATGTGCCAGCATCACTTCGAGCTAGTGACCTCTCATCAGCTGTGCAGTTTTGCTTCCTATAATGGGCATCTGGGTGACCACTGTGAGAATAGGATGCTGGACTAGATGGACCTTTGCCTGATCCAGCAGGGCTCTTCTTGTGGGACTTGGCATTTATCCCTATCATCCCTGGCGGGAAAAGACACATGCTATTGGGCCTCTCCTGTCTTTAATGGAGCCCTCCTTTGAGTGCTCCATGTCCAAAGTGAGGGCTGGGTTTTGTTTGTGAGTTTGGTCCTGGGGAAAGGGGATGGGTTAGCAACTGATGGCAAGCTGGGGCAATGAGGAAAATTGGGGGGAAGCTCCACAAGGTGGGCTGCACCACCTTCATTCTGCTTGCAAAATTTTGAGCAAAGCTAAGCACCTCTACTTTGAATTTTCAACCTACCCCCCATTTCTTGGTCTTATATTTTAGCCTTGGGAATGGATCTCTACCACTATGCCTGTAGCCTGCAAACTCTGCAATGGGATAGACACTACAATGCCCTGAGAGAGAAATGTTAAAGGTTCTCATGAGTAAGGAACCAATCACATCTGAGACTGCCCACTGCATCTCTGTTTGATTCATTGTGCTGGTCTTGCCACCTTGTAATCAGCCTCTGGGAAGACTGGCTCATTTTTCTGCGTTGTTGTCTCAGATGTGATTGGTTCAATTGAACACTCCCAATGTAAGGGTGCAGCAGAATAAACCACCCTGAGAGGAGGCTGCCCCATTGCCCCTCTGCATGTGTCATGTGTTCTGAGCTTGCCTCTTTTCAGGGAAGAGACATACTCAGAATGGTGGCTTCTTGGGACGCAGCGTGTCTGGGCTCTTCTGCAAGCATCCAGTTCTTCCTGATGCCCATTCTGAACACAGACAAGTTGCAGCGTGAGGATAAAGTATCTCTCTGATTCTAACTTTTAAAAGTGTTCTCTTGATAGCAGGGGCTCAGGAACCATGGGGTCTTCAGAGAGGTAACGGCAAGGTGAAAGGAAATAGCTGCTTTTTCCCCCCATTGTTGTTTTGTGATCTCGGACATAAATTTTCAAGACTGAGCATTCTGCTCCCCTCTCTTCCTGCCTCCTACTTCCATCTGATCTGTTTAATGCAAGCGGCACCTTTTCATCTGATTGCAATCTATTACTGATTGAGAGACAGAAATTTTGCCTGTGATGGAGCCGGTGGAGAGATGTATTTAACCCTTCTAATCTTTTCTCATCCTCTCTGCACCCCATCACCCCCTTTTTCTTAGAACATAAGTTCACAAAGGAGACTTTTAAATTAAAATCAAACAGAATTAATGGGAAAAAAACTCTTTAAAAAACCCAAATCTAAGAATCTCATCCTCTGGCCTCACTGCTCAGGGCTGCAGTAGGAGATGGGGATTTTTTCCCCGCATCCCTTGGGATGTTTTAAAATAGCATTGTAAGGGGCAGCTGCAATTTTAGGAACACAGAAATCTGACTTATGCCAGGTCAGATTATTTCTCCATCTTGCACAGTTTTGTCTAAAGCCAAAAGTGGCCAGTGGTAGCATGATAGTAGGGAGGGCAAAAGCCCAAAGTGCCTGGGGTCAAGGCATGCATGCACACGCATAGGGATGGAAGGATCTGTCAATTTCATTTCTGTCAGTTTCTCATTTTTCCAGTGTTAAATTCATTTTCTGTGATTTTTTGTGATTTTTACATTTATTATTTATTTATTAGATTTATATCCCGCCCTTCCTCCCAGTAGGAGCCCAGGGTGGCAATGAGATTTTTAAAAAAATCTCATAAAATTCTCCAACATTTTAGTGCAAATTCCTTTTAATGAACACATTTTTGTAGGTAGTTTTGACTAATGCACACATTTTTGCAAGGAATTTCTGCTAATTTAATGCATTTATGTATGCTATTTTCATTAATAGATTTGTATCGTATCGTATCGCTATTTACATTAATAGATTCATTTTATACACACTTTCCTATTACACATGTTTGTAAATATTGTTTAGTTATTAGTTTAGAACTGTGTCGCAAAATTTGGAAAATTGCAAATTTTGAAGGATGGCTTTATTTCAGTTCTCATATTGTTTCAGAAAGTGCAAATTTGATAGTTTTGGCTTTAAATGTGAACTAAATCTAATATCTCCCCCATCCCTACACACAAGTGCACATCCAATCCCCCTCCTCTCTCTCTCACACACACACAACCACTTTCATTCATCCTATTCACATACACGGGTTCTTCATGCATTAATGCTTCTGTATTACACAACACGATGGATGGGGGACAATTTTGATTCAGTTCATATGTAAAGCAAGTGATCTACCACTGAGCTATGTCACTCATTATTGCCCCTCTGTGTCCTACCCCTTAGCAGGATTACTAAAATTGGGCAGAGCAACTCCAATTGGCTGTGCTGGAGGGCATTTGGAGGGGGCAGAGGCGTCCTCCTGTCCCACTCTCTCTAGATTCTCGGCTGTGCTGGAGGGCGTTTGGATGGGGCAGAGGCATCCTCCTGTCCCACTCTCTCTAGATCCTTGGCTGTGCTGGAGGGCGTCTGGATGGGGCAGAGGCGTCCTCCTGTCCCACTCTCTCTAGATCCTTTGCTGTGCTGGAGGGCGTTTGGATGGGGCAGAGGCGTCCTCCTGTCCCACTCTCTCTAGATTCTTTGGCTTCTGCCAGTGGGAGAACCCCTCTGGCAAGGAGCACTACAACGTACCTTCCCAAACAGCAGATGGGAGGAATCTACCACTGGCAGAAATCCCCAAAATGGAGCATTTCTATGGCAGGGAGGGACAGTGCTAGGCCAACACAGGAACATTGGGATCCTGAGCCACCCTGCTGTTGTCATGTAACAGCAGTGGGCCTAATCTGGGTTTCTTTGCTGCACCAGTCATAGTGCGGGCACAGAAAAGGGGCAATTTTCCTGTCCCCCTTCCACCCTGGCTGGCGCAAGTGTGGTGGTTGTGGATGCCTATGTGGCTTCACTGCTCCATCACTCACTCTTGCTGCTGGCCAGGGCATGGGATTGCCCTCTAATTCTGGAATGGGAAAAGGCAGAGTTTGCCATGGCTTTTAATACCTTTGGTGTATTTCTATCTCTCTCCCCCCATGCCCCCATGCACCTGTTGATAAAACCCACTACAAAAGCAATCTTGACGGGTAACATTTTACTAACGTACAGGTATATTCCAAAATAGTGATATAATGCTGCACAAAGACATTGATGCAATTATATGTACTATTAAATCCAGATAGGCTTTCCTTTATTATTTTGAAGTGTGTGTTGGTAAAACAGAGAGAGTGGGATGAGATGCAAATGAATGGATGGAAATATCTGAGAACTGTAGCAAAATGCAACAAGCACAACACTCCTTTCAACATTTGGAAATATAACTACTATTAGCGATTGATATATATTGCAGCGGAGTGCAGAAATAAATAGTTTGGTAAGAATGGTAGTTGAAAGAATAAAGAAACTTGAGGTTTGTTATTACTGAGAAAGTCATTCTGACAGTCATACATATGGCCATTGTGCAGCCATGAAGCTTGCATCTCTGACTAAACATAGAAAGGAAGTGGAGGAAGGACAGCCTGGGGGAAAAGAAGCAAGGAGTTACTAAAGAGAGAATCAAGAGGAAGAATAAAGTGCCTTTCTGTCTATCGCCCCCCCCCCCCGGTTCAGGTTATTATTTATTTATTTATTTTATTTGTATCCCGCCCTTCCTCCCAGCAGTAGCCCAGGGTGGCAAACAAAGCACTAAAACACTTTAAAACATCATAAAAACAGCTCTTAAAATACATTAAAACAAAACAGCATTGAAAACATTTTTAAAAACAGCCTTTAAAAAGGGTTAAAAACATTATTAAAAAACATATTAAACAACTCTGACACAGATGCAGACTGGGATAGGTCTCCACTTAAAAGGCTTGTTGAAAGAGGAAAGTCTTCAAAAGGCGCCAAAAAGATAGCAGACATGGCACCTGCCTAATATTCAAAGGGAGGGAATCCCACAGGGTAGGTGCCGCCACACTAAAGGTTACTTGTTACAAGCATTGGTGCTTTACTCCCAAAGCTAGCAGTAAAAACAGACTAGACAGTTCCTAAATCCTAAGGCATCAGATTCACTTCAGAAATAAGATCCGGTTATTTATTGAACCCAGGGAGAAATGTGGATGAGAATTTTGGGAGCATCCCTAGTTATGAGAGAGTGATCACATGCCAGCAGGGTGAAGGACAGGCAGCTCTTGCTAGAGGCCTGAGCTTGCAGAAGGCTGAGGGCTGCAGGTTGCACACATCTGGTTTAGAGCCTGACTCAGAAACCCTCTCCCCTCCACTATTTCATGTCGTTAGCGACCTGGTGGTTGCATTGATTCTGCAGTAGCCTATCTTGTGTTGATTTAAAAGCAAAGACAATGTGTGTGTGTTTCTTCTGGTTAACGATTTATCGCATGGCCATTTTGTTTCAGCCGGAACCTCAACGTATGCAGTGCAGTGGCAAATTGTCTACTACAAGACATTTTAGTGTGCATGCATGTGAATTTATGGACAAAATGCATCCATGCCACTCAGAGATTTAATTTCTTGGGGCTAAAAATAATAACAGAATCTCCCCCAAAAGGCAAAGCCGGGATAGCAATTTCCCTGGGCAAATACCAGGAATTCAAGGCCATGTCTTGTTAAAAAAGAAACCACCGGCGTGTATGTGACCTGCATGATGCAGGCATCTCTAGCCCCTGCCATCTAGGTAACATTGCAGTTTACATGCATTGATCATTCCAAAGAAACCTGTGCAGGGGTTTTAATGCCTTGCAAATTGCTTTTTTCTTCTCTGCAATTTACATCTGCAGTTGCATCGAGCATATTTAGGTGCTTTCCAAGACGCCACAAACAATGACAAATCTCTTCTGAAAACAGTATTTTGCTGTAGTAAATTTGACGAGAGAGAGAGAGAGACGGTGTGTGTGTGTGGGGGAGAGAGAGAGAGAGAGAGAGATTGATTTCCACCCCTCAGCAGAATTATCAGGAACCTCTTAACTCTATCAGCAACTGGTGCTTTTGCATAATGTCTCCCAATAGGGCACAATCTGGAATGACAGCGCTTCCTATGAGACCTCCTGCTTGCAGGACTGCTGGTGTTCACAAGCTGAATTCTATGGCTGGGTGATTAATAGTTCCATAATTGCAATGAATGGTAGGCCGTGATGAACGGAAAAAGTTGCAACTAGGTGCAGAGCATTAATGGTAGTGCAGGTTGCAATGGGCAAATCCATCTATTTCCAGCCTATATCACTTTTTTATGTATATAGTCATATCTGGTTCATCCCATGTGTGCATTAATCTGTGAATTTTTCTTTTTTTTTAAAAAAAGATGAAAATTCACATTTACTCTGGTTTTATATTTCTAATTATGGGGGCATATCACCCCTTACTTCTTGCATTTCAATATGTATTTCTGAACATATTTTATCTTAAGTCAAAATACACATTTTTAGATGCATTTGATACTTTTATTGATATGAGGACTGTGGTCCAAAATTTGGAGAATGGTGAAATCTGATGGATAGCTATATTCTGATCCATGCTTGAGACCAGGATGTGTGGACTGGGTCAGTTCATAATGAAATTCTGCACAGATGGAATTCTACAAACACCCCTAGGGTGAGGATTATCACTACAACTGATAAGTGTACTTAATAAAAAAAAATTATTGATTTCAGAATGCTTTCAAGGAAGGTGGGAGCTGTATCAAAACAAGATTATTCAAATGCTCATCCTTGTTCACAATGAGAGCCAGTGTGGTGTAACGGTTGGAGTGCTGCACTAGGACGTGGTTGCCAAGGGCTCAAATCCCCATTCAGCCACAACGTTCATTGGGTAGCTCGGGGCCAGTCTCAGTCTCTCAGCCTAACCTACCTCACAGAGGTTGTTCTAAGGCAGAGGTAAACATGGTGCCCTCCAGATGTTATTGAACTCCAGCTCATCATCATCACCATCACCATCATCAGTTAATACACCACTTAATGTCTGAATTGGCTTCTAAGATGTTTATGAAATATAAAAGCCAAATACCCATGATTAAAAGCCATTATTAAATGTACAATAGTATGCAAACAGTGCCATAAAATCAATACAACACTAAAAACAACGGATCCAGGTCAAGGGATCAAGAAAATGCTTGTGTAAACAGGTGCATCTTCAAGAGCCATTTATGACTGACCGTTGGCCATGCTGGCTAGAGCTAGTGGGAGTTGTAGTCCAACAACACCTGCAGGGCATTTTTTCTCTAATCTATGACAACCTCTCATCCTACTTCTGTGTCCCCCAAATAGCGTGGAGAATGTCAGGAGGCCATTTTTTAAAAAGCTCTAGATTACACCCAGGGAATGTTTCACGTGGGGACCCTGTGTTATAATGTGTGTGGCACTAGATCAGGAGTAGCGAACATGGTGCCCTCCAGATATTGAGGGGCTACAAGTCCCATCTTCCCTCACCATTGGCCCTTCTGGCTGGAGCTAGTGGGGATTGTGGTCCAACAATATCTGGAGGGCACCATGCTGATTACCCCTACTCTAAAGGAAGGAAGAGGGACTGAGCAGGGAGAACTCACTCAGCTCATGTTGGAAACAATAATCCTTTGCATAATATATATAAAAAGTGAAATACAAAACCATTTCATAACACAATTGTAATACAATAATAAACCAATATTTTGACAGGCCTATGTTAAAACATAAAATATAATCTCTTAATTGTTTACACCGTTGGGGCTATTCTATACATTTACCCTTTACAAAAATAAATAACAGACACAGTAGCACCTCATATATTTAATTCTCTTTTCACATAAATTGTTAACAGACTCCACTTATCTTATTCCCTTTGACCATTATCTCTGCACGTTAACATTTAATTTGCCTTAACTGTTCCCTGATCTTTCAAACACTGCCATCCTCACTCATAGGGTTGGGGTATGTTTGCCTCCACCCCCCTTTCTTCCAAGGAAGATTCACTCCCCAAAGAAGAGTGGAGTGGGGGACCATTTAGGCTGAATAGCCCAATGGGATAGGGGCTGGGAGATGGCTACTTAAGCCAGCTCCACCCCAAACTTGACCTTCTTCTCTGTTTGCAGCACCTGCCCTCCTGCCCTAATGCACTGTGGGTTTTCCAATTTTTAATGGGCTGAGTATGTTTTATTTTGGGGGGGGGACTCCTTGATTGGCTGTTAGTATCCCTCTCTTGTGCCTACTTCACATTTCTGGGAATTCTTATTGGCTTACTGAGAGTGGAGGGACTCCCGTGTTCATTGCCTGGCATTTAGTGTGGGCAGGTGAAGGACTATGACAACCTATCAGATGGGTACACTGATTATTGGGTTAAGGGTGCCCTTTAGACACCTTCCATTGCCTTTGGATTGGGAAGTCCTTGAGGGGTGCCCTTTAGGCCTGACATGCACATTTGGGTGAATGCTGGACGGCGGGGCCAGGGTGTGCACACTGGGTTCACATACTCAAAGCTCACTTAACAAGGAGGGAGTAGTTTGCTCCCAGTCCTTGGCATGGGAGTCACAGACTGTGGCTGCAAACATGCCCAGGGGACTGGAGAGAGGCATCCTTACTGGTTTTATACACAATGTCACCTGCCCGTACTTTCTGAATTTGGTTAATCAGGTTGCCAAACTTCTATTAGCTATATTAATAAATATAACCTTTTCTTCCAGTGTATTGCCTCTTGAATCTTCCTTATGGGTGTGGGGGCAATATCTTGTTTAGTTGGTTTGTGAGTGTTTTTCCAAGCTCTGACATATAATAGTCTTGCAGTGGTTAAGATAGGTAGAATCTGGGTCTCGTATGGTTGTATGGCTCTACCCTTAACATAGTTTAGTAAGCAGATCAAAATGTCTAATGCAATGTTGACTTTGAAACTTTCTCTTTTCTGTACCACATTATTCCCAATATAGATAGATGATAGATCGATAGATCACCCTTTGTAGTTTCACAAGATAATGCATTTTTGCACGCTATTTTCACTAACCATGCATTTTTATGACACTTCCCCCTAACATACACATTTTTTTGTACACAATATTTGGTTGGAGAATAGCTTCACAAAATTCAGAGAAGTGAAACTTGGGAAGAATGGGGGTGTTATAATTTCTGTATTGTTTCAGGAAGTGCAGATTTGATAGGTTCATATTAAAATACAAACCAAATTTCTCCTCCGTTTCTGCTATATATACTTGTACTTCGTTCCTGTTTGTCAAAGGGACCTTTTGTAAATTGGGGGAGAGATGTGTTTGTGTGTGGTTTCTTTAATTTCTCCTCATCAATATGCTACTAATGATTATCTTAGTGTGTGTGGGAATGTGTGTGCTCCAGCTCCCATAAACTTATTTGCAAGGGTGCTTGAAAATGGAAATATCCATTTAGAAAGGAACACTTGACAGCCCTCTGTATGTACGCCATATATTGGACCTTTGCACAGAGGTAGGTTTTCCTCCCCCATTACCAACAACTGCTGATATAGCATTAATGCACATTCGCAATCTCTCTGACTCAGCATTAACATTAGGAAGGGATAGATTTACTGATGACTTTTTCTCTCTCCGTGTTCAAAGTCGAGAGAGTGATTGCCAGCGGTTGCCCAGGAAGCAGATTTAAAACTCGAAAAGGGAAGCATTAACAAAAGATGTGTGGAGGGGCTGGAGCAAGAAGGTTCTTTGCAGACTTTTAAGGAAATATTTCTCCTCTCATTCTGTATTATCAGGGTCTTCCAGGGATGCCACAAAATGGCCAGAAATTGAACATCTTGCCCGTGTGATTATTTCATTAGCAATGTTAATTCTGCCGGGCTGGAAGCTTTCCTGAGGTTTGCATATTCATGGGTCGCCTCCGCTCATTCGCATTCTGGTGGCATCGTCTCCGGACAGCGAAGCCTTCTGGGTGTCGGAAAGGCAGCTCTGTGAAGCAACCACAGTGGGCAACTGTCTGGATGGGAGGACATGGATGAACAGAGAACCTCTTGTTTACTTCTAATATCTACTCTTCCCCACTTCTTTTTAGGGATGTTCTTGCCCCAAGCAAAAAGGCAAATCCATAATGTGCACCTATCCTTTCACAGATAGATCTGGGTGATCAAATGAAATACCTCTCAAACTGCTTCTAACTGGCTTTAAAAAAGAAAAGAAAATGAAAACAAGAAAACCACAAGGCATCTCCAGGAGACCAATTGAGCTTTCAGCTATTCCAGGGATAAGTCATCCAAATAAGACATGCAGAAGAAGTAATGCCTTGCTGTTCTCTGGCAAGTCACTAGACCTGATAAAGCCTGAGATTTTCAACTGGAAAATGCCAAATAGCCCTGAATGGATTAAGGCAGGGGCTCCCAAACTGTGGTCCTTGGACCACCAGTAGTCCATGAGTTTCTTTCAGATCATCCACAGCATGCCTGCGTTAAATATCCATATTTATTTTCAGTTGTATTTGTGTTGCTTCTTGGATTTTTATACTATATTTTATTGCATTACAATTGGAATTCTGTGGAATGCCCATTTTAATACAATGCAATATAAAAATAAAACGAAGGAATAAAAATGCAATTAAGAACCATACAGCATCTAGCACAGTGTATTACAATTGCTACAACAGGCAGTAAAATCATTAAGTGGTCCGCTGAGACTCTCAGCAATTTTCAAGTGGTCTGTGGAAAAAGACAAATTTGGGAATCACTGGATTAAGGCACTGTTGAAGCATCAGCACCTCTCTGGTATTTATCTATTCCTTATCCTACCATGCTGCTGTGAGCATTTAGCTAAGACACAGGACTGGAATGACGCACAGCTTCGGACTTTGGGTACCAAATTGAACCCACTATTTTGGCGTGGTGACATAGATAGGAGGAGTTGTTCTCCCCCCCCCCCACATCTCTATACTGCAGGGATAGCCAACATGGCACCCTCTAGCAGTTGGACTCTAACTACCATCTGCCCTAGACAGCAAGGACAGTGGGAAGGGATGGTGGGAGATGTAGTCCAATAACATCTGGGGTGTATCACGTTGGCTATACCTGCTATAGCACAACATTGTTTCCCTGGCATTGCATGCCACCCAAATGACAACATTCATTTTGAAAAATGAAGTCCAGTCAGGCCTCATTTGCACTGGAACCCGTGGTTGTGACCTGCCATGGTTGAAATCCTGGATTCCTAAACCTTTCCATGATGAGTAAACAAGAGAGCTGAGACACTGAATTTCTGCAGTCTGCTGCTCTCTTCAGGGAGAAGGGGTTCTAGATCTCCAGGCTGATTCTAAATGGATCTGTTTCAGGCCTCTTCCTCAACCATTGATGTTGCCATGCATTTCAGGAATGTCCCAGGGACACCGGGAGCCATGGGGAATGCAATGATTCCTGTAGTTTTCAGCCTCCCTGGATGCTACTGCAAATGTGTGTGTCACTTCTCAGCAACCTTTGTAGCTACAGGGACATAATTTCTCTTGTTTTCTAGCTATGCTGGACTCTGTTGCTGTGGTGTAAACTTTTCAAATTACCTACTGCTGTGTCTGCAGTCTTCCACAGCATGTGCATAGGGATGCTTGAACAATTTCATCTTTGGGAGTTCCAGTGTGAACTGAACTGATCTACACCATTTATGCATTTAGAATATTTTAAAGGAAAATAAGTTCAAAAATATGTGCTTCAAATTAAATACACATTTTAAGATGTGAATTTCCTACATTTTTTCATATCATAAATTAATACACAAATGAGAGTGGACTTATGAGTGAACATATGTGAAAATGGCATGGATCAGAAGTAGACTGGCCCATCCATCCCTGCTTGTGAATATGGCTGCATTGGATTGTGGCCTTAGTCCAGGGATGGGAAATCTGTAGCCCTCCAGAGGGTGCAGGACTATGCCTTCCACCATCTGCAACCATTGACCATGCTGGCTGGGGCTGATGGGAGTTGAGTCCAACAACATCTGGAGGACCACAGGTTCCTGGTCTCTGTTCTCAGGGATCTTGGATCTTGTAGCATTTCAGAGAGTTGTCAGGATTCTGATAGAGTTTCCTTGTCCTTTTACAAAACCACCGTACCCAGGTCCCTTGTTTGGGAGTTTGGTAACAGTACAGGCTCAACATAACAGTGTTTAGTGCATGAGTGGAAGACTTGTGGCTCTCCAGATGTTGCTGGACTGCAACTCCCATCATAACTGATCACTGGCCATGCTGTCTGGGACTGATAGGAAATGGAGTTAAACAACATCTAGAACAGTTTTCTTAAATGTGGGGTCCTCAGATGATGTTGGACTGAAAACTCCCATGATCCCTTGCAAGTGACAAAGCTGGCTGGGGATGATGGAAGTTGTAGTCCAAGAACATCTGGGCACCCAAGGTTGAAGAACAGTGATCCAGAGGACCACAACTCTGCCATAGTCTTCTCAGCTCTTATGTCAATGGACAGCTCCTAAGCAAGTGATGTGCTTTAGAACAGCAGTGTAGGGAACAGAGACAAAGTTTCCCTGGCCATCACCAATCATTATTCCTCTTCCTCCCCGACTTGCTTTCTCATTTTCTTTCACTCACTCATTCATTGGAGGGTTTGCCAGTTTGCATAAAAGAATCAAGGAAGTCATAAATCAATCCCAAGAGCTTCAGTTCCCTTTAGAGGCGAGAAAAATAATCACAACAAAACAAGCTTACCATCAGGAGAAAGGAATTCCTAATGACAAACTTGGATGTGCCGAAGAGGACACTCGGGGCTTCAGCAAAACAAGATTAAGCTTGCAGTGCCCAGGCTCTATTACTCCATATATTACTATGGTCTGCTAGGCTTGATGGCTCCTACAGGTGGAAATATAACCCTTTGAAAAAGGAAAGGTGGATAATGCTGAGCAGCTTGGGGGATTGCGAATCCTGTAAGGGACTTTAAAAAAAAACTTTTTGCAGCTGGACTGAGCTTTAGTGAGGATGGCAGTAGCAGAAATATGCTCTGGCTATTGCTATCAGTGAAATGCCCATCATTATTTCTTAGGGGAGAGGGAAAATCCGGGCACTGCAATATATGCAATGGGTGTATGTAATAAGTCCCTGTGGGGTCCAGACATAGAGGGGCATTGTACTCATTTGTGATGTTCCTCTTAGGACCAGTTCCATTAGGGATGGGTGAAAAATTTGATTCAGTTCTCATTTCATGCCAAATCTATCAAATTCTCACTGTCTGAAACAATAGGAGAACCGAACACACAACCATCCTTCCAAATTCGCAGTTATTCGAATTTTGCAAAGCAATTTGCCAACCAATGTTTGCAAAAATGCATATGTTAGGGGTAAGTGTGCATAAAAATGAATATATGAGTGAAAATAGCCTGCAAAATGCATTATATGATGAGCAATGGCTTGCAAAAATGTGTACATTAGTCATATTTATACTAAAATACTGGAGGATTTTCATGAGGATTTTTTTTTTAATTGCAAATTGCTGCAGAAATGTGGAGAACTGAATTTAAGACTGGAGAACTGAGAACTGGAGAGAACTGGAATGGACTGATCTTTCCATCCTTAATACCCATACATGTAACAGCTCCCTCCCCTGGTAGATGGGTGTGTAAGTAGCCTCTTGAAATTCTCCACCCTATATGTGGGTAAAGAAATTAGGCAGGGAGCATTTCACCAGATTTCTCCTGGTGGAGACTAAATTCTCCAAAGACTTCTCAGGGGCGGTATGGCTCACAATTAGCTGTGACAGTAGCAATGTTGCTGTTGCTGTTGTTGTTTCACTGAAAATTGCAACAGCAGGCACAGGGGGCAGCATTTTGCATCCTCCACAGTGCTTTGGACCTAGCATCATTCTGGGTCGGGTGGGCTGGGAAGAGTAGCAGCCACAACAAAAATGTGGCGGAGAATGTTCCGAGAAATTTCTGCAAACTGGCCTCCTTTTTTCCTATTTTTATTACTTATTTAATAAAGTTACGCCCCCTTTCTAAGAAATCTTCTCCACAAAGCAGCTTATAATTACAGCTCAAATTACAGCAACATTACAATATCTTTCAACAGATGCTTTAAAATGTATTCCACAGCTGCTGTAAAGATAAAAGCAGCAAAATCAACCATAAAACCCACAATATAAGACTCTAATATACATTAACCATGGAAGGCCATTGAGAAGAAACTGGTCTGTTGTTAAACATCACTAGGGATGAGGCTTGCTGAATATGAGAAGGGACTGAATGGTCTGATCCAATGCATCTGAGGGTTCACAGGGTGGCGTCATTTTCTCAGCAAAATGCCTTCTGAGAAATTTCAGCTCAGTGTTACCTCAAAGTGCATTCCCCTGCCCCCTGAGAACTGGATGACAGCTGTTCATTTGTATTGGACAAAGTAAAGGCATGTACTAAACAACATTTTTGGAGAATGGGGGCTCAACTTGCAAGGGGCAGGTTTCAGCATGCTATCGACAATCATGCCGACTGCAACCTATTTACTTTGTCCCATAAAACTTGATTGGGGCTTCTGAGATCTGAGCCTGGTATTATCTGCCAAATTAAGCCCTGCAATCTCTTTCTTGGTCACACCAGACTGTGAATGCCAAAACTCTTTTACCACCATAGCTTCCAGATGGCTTCTGAGAATGTCACTGTAACGTCTCTACCTTGATTCAGAACTTTCTCTGTCATTTCTCTGCATGATGTCAGACTGTACACTGTGATGTCCCTCTCTCTCTATAATACTATAAATATAGTAAGTGTGGGTTTATTAGAGCAAATGAGGTAAGTGGACTGAGTGAGAGGGGGAGTACATGGGTTGGAATGTTGATGAGTGTTGTATTATGATTGGCTGAGCGCTTGAGTGTCTGAAGGTATAAATGAGAGGATGACAGTTGGGGCGGAGTTCGTTGGTTGGTTGGTTCTGGGATTTGGAGGGGTGGATTGGATTAGGCAGGTAGTGAGGCAGGTTATTGACGACTAGAAACAAAGAGTAACGCATCTTATGAAACCACATGCTTGTTGACTATACTTTTAAGTAATCTTGTTATTCCCTGTGTATATAAATAAATAGTTCTTGGTTTACCAGAACGCCTGATCCTTGGCTGGGTTTACACAGACCAGAAGGGTGGGCAGGGCATATACTAAGGTTGGGAAACAGTATCAGTGGTGCAGAGGTGAAGAGATAGTGTAACATCATCAAGTATCCAGAGCAACCCAGGGCTGTAATCTTTATAGGCACAAAGATACAGGGGGGTTGTGGCCTGGAAGTGCACCCTGATACAACGTAGCAATAAGCCAGGAGGAGACTAAGGCACAGTCTCAAGGCAGAGAGCAGGACCCTGAGGTGGGACCGTGACAAGGTGGTGACCACAGGAAGGGGCCTGATATATACACACACACTCTCATGGTCCTTCCTCATCATGAGATCCAAAAGTCCATGGATTTTCCAAGTAAAATGACCTGACTCATCCCTTGCCGCTAAGAGTTCCAGCAAGGATTGGTAATTTATAGCCATTTCTGCAGATCCACTCAGCATTGCCTTTAATCCCCAGATGAAAGAGGCAAACTCGTTAGCACAGGACGCATTAAATCTCTGGGAGCTCATGAACTATTTACAGCAGTGCTGAGTAAGCCATCCACCATTATATATTAATTCCTTCCCCAGCCTCCTAGATTGCCTTCTGTGAAGATGGACACTTATGAGACACTCCTGGGGTCTTGCCTTTAGGGCACGGTTGGGGAACTTGTAGCCCTGCAGCTATTTTTGGATTCCCATAAACATTAGCCCCAGCCAGCATGGCCAATACACAGGGACGATGGGAGCTGGGAGTCCCACAACATCTGGAGGTCTGCAGGTCCTCCACCTCAAGAGTCTGTCTCCTCTTTAAGCAGAGGGGTCTCATGTCTAAACACTTTTTAATTGGACATTGAAATATGGTGTCAGGAAGTCCAGAGTTTGAACTGGAAACTCTGGCACTGCAATCCTATTCATGTCTACTAAGAAGGAAGCACCATTGAGTTTAATGGACCTTACTCTCCAGTAAATGTATGGCAAGAGTGGGCAACCTTTTTGACTGGGAAAACCACATTTAGCAGTGGCTGGGAAGTTTGGGGCCACATACCAGTACATGTCACTAGAACCAGTAGTGGCCAAGGCCTGGTGAGTGGGAGCATACACACTCCTGGTCGGTGACCGACCAGGAGAGAGACCTCGGGGTTGTAGTGGACAGCACGATGAAAATGTCGACCCAGTGTGCGGCAGCTGTGAAAAAGGCAAATTCCATGCTAGCGATAATTAGGAAAGGTATTGAAAATAAAACAGCCGATATCATAATGCCGTTGTATAAATCTATGGTGCGGCCGCATTTGGAATACTGTGTACAGTTCTGGTCGCCTCATCTCAAAAAGGATATTATAGAGTTGGAAAAGGTTCAGAAGAGGGCAACCAGAATGATCAAGGGGATGGAGCGACTCCCTTACGAGGAAAGGTTGCAGCATTTGGGGCTTTTTAGTTTAGAGAAAAGGCGGGTCAGAGGAGACATGATAGAAGTGTATAAAATTATGCATGGCATTGAGAAAGTGGATAGAGAAAAGTTCTTCTCCCTCTCTCATAATACTAGAACTCGTGGACATTCAAAGAAGCTGAATGTTGGAAGATTCAGGACAGACAAAAGGAAGTACTTCTTTATTCAGCGTATAGCTAAACTATGGAATTTGCTCCCACAAGATGCAGTAATGGCCACCAGCTTGGATGGCTTTAAAAGAAGATTAGACAAATTCATGGAGGACAGGGCTATCAATGGCTACTAGCCGTGATGGCTGTGCTGTGCCACCCTAGTCAGAGGCAGCATGCTTCTGAAAACCAGTTGCCGGAAGCCTCAGGAGGGGAGAGTGTTCTTGCACTCGGGTCCTGCTTGTGGGCTTCCCCCAGGCACCTGGTTGGCCACTGTGAGAACAGGATGCTGGACTAGATGGGCCACTGGCCTGATCCAGCAGGCTCTTCTTATGTTCTTATGTTCTTATGTTCACACTCATTTATATACTCTCTCTCTCTCTCTCTTACACACACACATGGCTAACTTGTTCTTCCTATTTAAATCATGTACCTCCAAGCCTGCCAAACAGCTCTTGGGCAGGCTGAGAGGAGTGTGATTATGATGGGTAATAAATTGTGTGGAGATGGCTCTTCCTCTTTAGGGGGCATAGGCAAAGAACTCCCTGGAGGACCCTCCTCCATTGGGGGAAGCCCTTGTGTGTAGCAGGGCTAAAAGTTGCACTGGTTTTTCTGGGTCTAGATGCCCTTTTAAGTGACCATGATGTATTCAAAGCAGTGTTGCTCTTTGGAACAGTGAGAAATTAAAATGATAGCTAGATCCAACTGCCCAGCGCTAGTCAAAGCAACAGAAAAAGTTCAATGGGGTATCCAAGATAGACATTTATACTGAGCCCTGACAGGGAGCTTGGGACCCAGTTCTTTTCAAGGATGCCGGATGCTGCAGCAGACCCTGTTTCTTGTGTTTTAGAATGCTGGATGGTCATAGCAATGGTCTGAGCCTTTCCCCATGTCGAGATTATTTGGCAAATTAAGTTTGAACCAGCCCTGAGTGGGGGTGACTCTCTCTCTTCTTCTTCTTCTTCACCATCATCATCATCTCCTCCTCCTCCTCTTTGTCTGTATTGTTAAACTCAGGTGATAATAAGTGAATGAAAAATGCTGAGGCCTTAATTGCAAGCTGCAGAACTTTCTTGTTTGACTGCAAGGAAGCAGCAGCAACTACACAAAAACCAAGCTGGATTTTCCATCGCCTCTGAAAATGTGCCTCAAAAAACTCACCAGCCGCCTGTTTAATTCCCTCAGCACAGCTGTGCTCAAGTTGCTTTGCCGCCACGCTGTCAATCCAGCCTGTTCTTTTCAAAAGTATTTTGTCATGGGGCTTATGGACCAAGGACACTCATTGCCTGAGGCTTTATATCTGGCAGTTTGATCTCTTCAGTGGGGAGGTGGGGGGGGGGAGGACCATAAAGCTGTGGCGCCGGCACCCACGAGCCTCTCTAATTCCACTGAGAGGGCCTCGGTTATTCCTCTGCAGGGAGTACTAATAGGATTCTAATAGGCTGGCAAATGGGATTTTTTACAACTGCCATTCTGCAGTTACTGAGACGGTGTGTCATTGGGACAACCTTATAAATCCACCCAGCCTGCTCCCCAGGAAGTCATGCTGAGGCCCTAAGAGGGGGAGACTTCAATCACTTGCCTTTGAGGTGAATGATATTAGTAATGTCTGGGACAACTGTTTATTATTGGCTAGAACTGCCATGACTGCGTTTGGACTCCCTTTTTCAATATCTGCAGGTCCCTGGTTCCTCTTTGCACATCTGATGTCCGTAGGCAGCTGTGCAGGTAAGCAACAGCAGCCATACCCCTGAAAACTGACTCCTCATTGAAGTGTGAATTTCCCCAAATTTCTCCCCCGTCCCTAGCCAAGAGCTGCCTACTTTTTTGTGTGATCGGGGGAGTTGCATTTGTTGCAAGCCGTTTTGGGAATCATTTAATTGAAAGGTGGAGTATAAATAAATTGTTGCCGATCAGGGTTTTTGTAGAAATTTTCCATTTTTGAACATTTATTGAAATCATTCATTGATATTCCTTTTCATTTATTAATATTTATTGATATTTTCACACAAATGTGTGCAGACATGGTGCCAACCAAACTTAAGACTGGAAAAATGAGAAGTTGAGAGAAACAGAAATTTAAAGAATTGCCCATGCCTAGCCTAGGGAAACAATCCCAAAACTAGGGTGCCACTGCAGCAAAGACCCTCTCTCCAGTAGCCACCCATCTAATGACTGATAGCAGGGGAAGTCAGAGAAGGCTCTCAGCTGCTGATCATAGAGAGACAGATTTAGTGACAGTTCTGGCACCCTGTCTGTGGAATGCTGTCCCCAACAAGGCCTGCCTGGTGATTTTGTTGGCATCTTTTCAGTGCCAGGTAAATATTTATCTTTTTTCCAAGCTTTTGATAGACTGAGATGTGTTGCCAAGCTTCTGGTGGCTGTTACAGGTTTTTGTTGTTGTTGTTGTTCTGCTTTTATGGTATCATGTATTAATATGTATATTTTAAAGTGTTGTAAGTTGCTTGGAAACCTTCGGGTAACAAGTGACTAACAAGTCTAAATCATAATCATAATCAAAAGAAGAAGAAGAAGAAGAAGAAGAAGAAGAAGTGGTCGGGAGCAGAGTGGCAGTGCTTACCTGACCTCCTGCCACCAGCATCACTGAAAATTACTGGGAGGGAAACTGGGAGGTTACAGGTGGTGATGAAGTTGGGGTGATTGAAATGCATTGGTGGGAGCACTGCATTTGCACTAGGGATGGAAGGATCTGTTCATTTCTGTTCTTCCAGTTTCTCCTTTTTCCAAGCTTAAATTCAGTTCTGCAGCAATTTGCAATTTATTTATTTATTTTAAGAATCGTACTGCAAATTCTTCAGCATGTTAAGTGTGAATTCCTCCTCATAAACATATTTTTGTATGCAGTTTTGACAAACGATCATATTTTTGCAAGCAATTTCTCATAATATAATACATTTTGCATGTTATTTTCACTTCTATATTCATTTTAATGCACATTTTCCTCCAATATATGTATTTTTGTAAACACTGTTTGGTTGGAGAGCTGCACAGAAAAAGTTGCGTAAGCATGAATTTAAAAAGGTGGCTGTGTTTTGGTTCTCATATTACTTCAGAAACACAAATTTAATAGATCGGGCTTTAAATGCAAACAATCAAATTTTTCCCTCATCCCTAATTTGCACCTCACCAAACACACCATCACCTTGCCCCTCTGCTGTCCCGCCGACCACCTCTGTGTGGCTTCTCTAATATGAGGAGTGGGTGAGTTGGTTGCTAGGTGGTATGTGATGGGTAAATATACCATGAGAGAGGCCTACTGCTTCCATCCTTTGTATTATCCATCCTTTGTTCTTTGCCTAAAGCAGAAGCTTGTGAAATGCTAAATGTCAATCTGAAGGACAAGCTGCACCTGAGTTCAGTGTGAAGAGACTCACTTTGTAGTACAACGAGTAGAAGAGATGCTGATATGGCTAAACTGTCTTTCAGATGCTGAAGTGGGGATATACATCCTCCACCACTTGACAGAAGGAAATAGATTTCCTCGTTTTATATTAAGTGAGAGGTACCTTGCAAAGTCATGAGCAAGCAAAATCGAAGGGAGCCTCATACATAGAGGGGTGCTAACCTTTGGAAGGATATTAATTTGAATTTCTAGTCCACATGATCTGCAAGACTTGAGGGGTCAAAAGGAGTTTGAAAAATGGTGGAATGGGTGGGGGTGGAGAGGAAATGCAAAAATATTCCAGTTAAAATTGAAAAGGTAACTAAACGCCACCTCTGAAATACCACCAAAATGGCAAATGGTAACTTCACAATAGCCCTGCTGTGTCTGGATGATAATGTGAATCAAACAACAGGATGTGATCGGAGGGTATTTTTCACTGAAATCTAGTAATCTGAAGCTCACAAATATCCTTCCGCCATTGCCATAGTACACATGAAATGTGTTGTTTGAAATGTGTAGTTTGAACCAAGCTTTAAGATGTTTAACTCTATTAGGCATGGGCAGGTCAGTCTATTTGTGGTCCCTGTCCATTTCACATCTGTTCATTCATAAATATGTTCCATTCAATTTCTGCAATAATCTGTGATTTATTTATTAGAAAAATATGTACAAAAAGTCATAGTTAAATATGTAAATAAATAAATGTGTAAATAAATTAAATAAAATATTTATTTAAACATGTATTTCATCACACAATATGAATTTAAATAGCATATCCTATCAAATATATTCTATCCTAAAATGTCCCAATATTTTTTAAAATTTTGGTACTTTTTTTGAATTCAGAGAAATTGTAAATCCAAGAGATAATTAATTACATTCTGATATGTATATTACTCCAGGAGGTGTGCATTAGGTCAATCTGCATAAAAAATATGGACTGAATATAATTTCCCTCTGTCCTTCATTTGTGTGTGGGATGTTCGTAATCTTGCTCTTCCATCCAGGTATCTTAATTCAGGGACTGCAGTAACAGAACCCAAGAACCTTACTCTCTGTGCCATTATTAATTATTATTATTATTATTATTATTACTACTACTACAACTACTACTACTACCCACCCTTCACCATGAGTTCCCAGGATGGATTACAATATGCATCCTTAAAAACCATTTCAAAATTTCAATTATAACAATAGGTTGAGTCCTAAAAATAAGCATCTCATGTGTCAAAGGTAAAGAGGTGCATCTTCAGCATTCACCAGAAACTGTATAGTGAAGTTGCCAGACACATTTATTTATTTATTTTTATTTTATTTATTAAATTTATATACCGCCTCTCTTCTGTGGAGAGAGCATGCCACACCTTAGGGGCTGCCACAGAGAATGCCCTCTCCCAGGCCACCACTATCCCAAGCTTCTGATATGATAGGTTGCAATAGAAGAAAGCTCCTGGTCTTCTCATTGTTGCTCTGTGGTGCCAGTACCACAGATAGCCAACAGGTACTATTGCAGCTAGAAACTCAGCCATCACCAGTGAGCTTCCATTCGCTTCTATAAAAGGGTTGACTCTTGCCCTGGCTTCTTCATTTGAGCTCTGGCCTGCCCACCTGCTTGACAGTCTACCTGGCTAATGGCAGCCTTGCTCCCAGCTGACATATCCAGGGGTTGAAATGCTCTTTCTCTCTTTCTGCTGTGTGTGTGTGGATTGCAGGGCCTGGGAGATCCTGTGTACAGATGAAAGACGCACAGCTCCAACTGAATGGGATGTCTTATGCACCATTCTTACCATACTGAATTTCTTTCAGTAAAAATAACATCCAACCAGGCTCCCAGCATCTTGGGGTTTTGTTCTGACTTTGTTGCCATGCAACTGACATAAAATCAACATTCCTCTGGCAATTCAGAAGTGGCATTCACCAAGATCTTATGATGCCGTTCTCACAACCCTGATTGGTAAAATGTAACATCCGCAAGTAAAACTTGTTGTGACTCAAGGGTAGAAGCAGTGAAACCTTCCACAAATGGAGAAAATTCAACCTCACTTTACTTGGTTGGCACCTGGCTCAATTGCTCAAGCCATAAATATTGTATTGCTGTATCCAATCTCAGTTTTGGATTGATTTTTCTCCAAGCCTGATCATAGTAAGCCTGAATGATAGGATTATTGTTCGGAGCAATCACTGCCTGGCAGTTCCTTCCAGCTGCTTCCACATGCTGGCAAATAGACAGCTCCCAGTTCCATTTTGGAAGCAGTGGGACATCTGCAGGCATTTTTTTTTATTGTGCTCACCTGTAAATTGATATGGCACAGCAAACACTTTGAGAAGATGATTTGGAGGCTCCCACACTAAAGCGTCTTCAGGTCTTGTGGGAGGACTAGCTTCTTTATAGATGCTTTTGGAATTTGTGCTAGCTAAAGGCCCATGAAGTTTGACCTGCACAGAAAGGGAGGCAGGATAGAGTGTTCCGAATGCGGCAGCCAGGAAGTTAAGTGGAATGCGTAGATTTAATTGTGCCTCACCAGTGTCTAAAGAACATGACTAGCTACCAGTGCGACTTCTGTACTTTAAAGCCCTAAACTGGAGATGAGAAACTCTGAGCCTGCTGGCCTAATGCAGTCCACAGTAAGATTTCATAAACTTTTTTGATACCATTGCAGCGATCAGGGTTGTCCAAGCCCTCAGGGATGAAGCAAAGTGTGCAATTGTCACTCTTTCCTCTGCAAGAAGATCATGGCAGAGAGGAAAATTTCTTAACAGACTTGCATTTTGCATTCTTTGCAAATATATAAAAAACAGGGCTTATGCATGTCGCAATTGCATGCATGCAATTTAGGGGGTATGCAATTGTCTTTTGGAGTCTGAGGCTTTAAATAGCTGGGCTTGCTGTTCAGCTGTGCATTAACTTTATTTGCATGCTGCTGCTGGGATTCCTGAGCTCTTCATGCCTTTTGAAAGGTCCAGATAGATAAATGGTGATAGGAAACCTCCCCCTATTCAAATCCCCTCTGCCAAAGTCTACAGAGAAAACAGAAGGTGCAACTTGAGTAGAGTTATTAAGAATTAAATATATGCCTCTGTTACTGTAGATATAGCTGTATGTATCTGTGTGTTTGTTAAGGGTATATGATTGTATGTGTATCAGGCCTGACCACTTTTGGGTCTGGACCCATCCAGTATTAGAATGCACCCCCCCAAAAAATAAATCCTTCCAACTCAGGTAACAACAACAATAATAGCATTTATATACCACTTCCTCATTAGTATTTCTTAAGTGGTGTACATAAAAATAAACCATACAGAGAATAAAACAATAACAATTCACCATAAAACCAAATAGTACCTTAAAATGCCTGCTGGCATAAGAAAATCTTTTGTCATTCTCCTGAAATTCATCAAGAAGGTCTACCTGTGTAATCTCAGCTAGGAGAGAGTTCCACGGGCATGGGCCCACAACCTGAAATAAAAAGGTTCCTGATGCTTGACCTAAACAATCTAGGAATGGGCATCCTGTTCCCATGTGAACTGGCCTATACATTAAGAAAGTATGTTGAGGCTTGGCTCTGAGGTTGGTATATAACTAACTCATTCCATCAGTGCAGGGATTTCCACTTGTGCAACCGGACTCCCCCCTCCTCTCCCTGTGTGTGCCTCATGCCCTCCCCACTTTCTACTTTGGAAAGTTGAGTGAACCAACAGAACAGGTTTAGGGGGTATGTGGCAGGAGGATGGGGGAAGACATTCTGTTGCACAAGTGGGAATCCTTGCACTGATGGAATGAGTTGGAATCTACCCTGAATGTCTAACCTTCGCAGGTGAGGTGCTTGGCTATTGGAGGTGGGGTCTTTTTGGTGTTGACATCCAGACTTTCAATAACCTCCCTATGGATGGAGGAATCATTCTATATCTAGGCTGTGGCACTTTCACTTGTGTTCATCCATAAGTTTGTGCCATCCCATTTCTATATTAAGTTGCATTTTATTTTTTAAAAAAGGTCCACATGGAAATTTAAATGTAAATACATAATTTTAAAGACATTTTCATTTCATTCAGTCCACAGGTTGAAATTATGCTTCAGATTTTGCACTTTTCTCAATTTTTCAATACACTTTTCTTCTCTGAAGAAAAGAATACTACTTTGAAGAAAAGTATATTGAGAGCAGATGTTCCCAAATGCATAAAATATTCTTTTCTTTTCAGATAAAATACATATAGAATATGTACACTGATGTACATATAGAATATGTACACTTATATTAAATGTGTATTTTAAACACTATTTGGGGATAAAATAATATTTAAATATGCATTTGTGAATATGCATTTTTGAATGTCTTTGTTTCTTTAAACAGATCAATCAGAGACTTATGTGGCATTAGGATGGAAGGGATTCTGAATGAACACATGTGGAATTGACATGGTCTACCACAGATTTATGAATGAACCCATGTGAAATTGAGATGGACTGGAAACAGATTGATCTGTCCCTTCAGAACATTCAGGGAGCACAAAAGCCAGTTGATAATGGGCAGAGCAATCCAACTCATTGGAGGCTGGTGGAGCTGGAACTGGCTGGAATTGTGAGAAACCTTATGGGGGCCATCAGCAAAAAGTGAATGGGAAAATGTAGCAATCTTGATGCCCCATCTACATTTACTGTAGTTCCCAGTGAGGTGTCCAGTGCAACATCTGCTGCTACTTCTTGGGATTGGTTTCAGTTGATGTGGCCTGGTGATGTTGACAAGGTGCTTGGGACGATGCAGCCAGCAATTTGCCCTTTTGACCCTTGCCTTTCTTGGCTTATTAAAATTTGCCAAGGGGGTTTGACTGAGGGGATCCACGGTGTGGTCAATGTGTCACAGTGAGAGGGAGTGGTCTAAGCCACCCTGAAAGAGGTGGTGATCCAACCACTCCTGAAAATGCCCACCCTGGACCATTTGTTTGCAATAACTACCGCCCAGTTGCAAATACTCCCTTCTTAGAGAAGGTGATTGAGAGGGTTGTGGATGAAACAGATTATCTTGGATGAAACAGATTATCTTGACTATTCTAATCTGGGTTCAGGTCTGGTTATGGGACTGAATCAGCCTTGCTCACTCCGATGGATGACCTTTATTGGGACAAGGACAGGGGGATTGCTACCCTGTTACTCTTACTTGATCTCTCAGTGGGCTTTTTAAAAATTTATTTATTTATTTAATATCACACCCTTCCTTCCAGTAGGAGCCCTGGGCAGCAAACAAAAACATGCTAAAACATCATAAAAAACAGACTTTAAAATATATTAAAACAAAAAATCTTAAAAACATGTTAAAACAAAACATCTTTAAAAACATCATTTTAAAAAAAGCTTTAAAAGCATGTTAAAAAGCAATTCTAGCACAGACACAGACTAGGATAAGGGATCTACTTAAAAGGCTTGAAGAAAGAGGAAGGTCTTCAGTAGGTGCCAAAAAGATAACAGAGATGGTGCCTGTCTAATATTGAAGGGGAAGGAATTCCAAAGGGTAGGTGCCACTACACTAAAGGTCCACTTCCTATGTTGTGTGGAACGGACCTCCTCATAAAATGGTTCTGCAGGAGGCCCTCACCTGCAGAGTATTGTGATCAACTAGACATATAAGGGGTGAGTCAACATTTCAGGTGTCCTGGTCCCAAGCTGTATAGGGCTTTGTACACCAGAACCTTGAACTTAGCCTGGTAGCTAATGGGCAGCCAGTGCAATTCTTTCAATAGCAGGGTGACATGTTGGCAATACCCTGCCCCAGTGAGCAGTCATGCCACCACGTTTTGCACCAGCTGCAACTTCGGACTAACCTCAAGGGCAGCCTGTGAGGCGTCCTTCCCTGGCTCTCCCTGTCAGGTTCCTACCTGCGCGTGGCTACTGCCTGTCACTAGGCACCACCAGGGACTCCACCAGTCCGGACCGCTCTCTCTTATGGTTTCTCTCCCCGCTCTAGCACAGATCTCAACAGATCCCCCTGCTAGGCAACCACCAGTAACGTCCCAATACTAGTATTCCCAGAGACTCTGAATACTGGTATTGTTATTCTCTTCACCGCTGCCACCATTTGTTACAGTTTCCCTTCAGCCGTGGTCATTACCTTACCCTCCCTTCTGGTCTGTGAAACCCCAGCCAAGGATCAGGCCTTTGGTAAACCAAATTAAGTATTTATTACAGATAACAAAGCTAACAAGATTAACAAGATTTCTTCTTAAGGCACATAAGCATATGGTTTTACTCAATACTAATCCGAACTCCACCTCCCTCCTGGTAAACAACTCTCTAAACCCCACCAAGCAACCCACTCAGTTCTCTTCTCCCCCCCAGATTCCACTCTCACTCTTCCTTTTATACATTCAGCCATTTTAAACACTCAGCCAATCATCTCGCATTCTACTGCCCATTCACTCCCCCTCTTTCACTCCACTTCCCATGTATCTTCTAAACAACCAACACTTACCATATATACATTAATATAGGAACATCACACAGCCACATTACAGTAATCCACCCTGGAAGTTACCAGTGCATAGACAACAGTGGTCAGGCTATCCCGGTCCACAAATGGCCACAGTTATCTTGCTAGCCAAAGCTGGTAAAAGGCACTCCTAGCCACTGAGGTCACCTGGGCCTCTAGCGATAAAGTTCTATTCAGGATCACCACCAGGCTACGGACCTGCTGTTTCAGAGGGAGTACAATCCCATCCAAAGCAGGCAACTGACCAATTATCCGAACTCGGGAACCACCAACGCAAAGAGCCTCTGTCTTGCTACGATTCAGACTCAGTTTATTGGCCCTCATCCAGCCCACCACCAAGTCCAGGCATCAGTCCAGGGCTTGCATAGCCTTTCCCGATTCAGATGTTACAGAGAAACAGAGTTGGGTATCATCAGTGTACTGCTGACACCTTGCCCCAAATCTCCTGATGACCACACCCAAGGGCTTCATATAGAAGTTAAACAGCATGGGGGACAAGATGTTACCCTGTGGTATCCCACAGCACAACTGCCAGGGGGCTGAAAGACAATTGCCCAGTGCAATTCTCTGAAAACAACCCTTTTGATACCATTGACCATGGAATCCTTCTGAGCTGGCTTGGTGAGATGGATATTGGAGGCACTGTTTTACTATCTCCAGGGTAGTTTTCAGAGAACAGCCAGAGGTTTTATATATATTATACTCTCTCTCTCTCTCTCTCTCTCTCACACACACACACACACACACACACATACACACACCTGTATCCAGGCAAACAAGAGACAGTACCACAGTTCAAGGACAGATTCCAGCTAGGCCAGTGATTCCCAAAGTTTTTTCCCCATGGACCACCTGAAAATTGCAGATGGCCTTGGCTGACCACTTAAGGATTTTTCTGCCTATTGTAGCAATTGTAATATCCTGTGCTAGATGCTGCATTATGTGTTAGTATTGCTAATCAGTACCGCTCCTTTTATTTCTTATAAAAGAAATAAAAAGAATTTCTAATTGCAATTAGTATTGCTTCTTTTATTTCCTATATTCCATTTTTAGTATTATAATGTGCATTCCGTAGAATTCAAATGGTAATACCATAAAATACAAGAAATAAATGAAGCAATAAAAATGCAACTAAAAATCAATATGAATTTTTGATGCAGACATGCTGTGGACCCCCTGGATAAAGCTCATGGATGACTGACAGTCCATGGACCGTGGAACCTCCGAGCTGCGCAAAAGGTCTTGAGGAGGGTGCAGATTGGTTTTGCCAAGGGAGAGTCCTGGAGGACTGCATTTGACTCCCAGGGCTGAGATTCTGCCCCTCTCTGACTTAAATCCTTAGTAGCTACTTGCATGCTGCGAGTGCAACATCCTTCATAGACGTCCTCCTACCCTAGTGATCCTCTGGACAGCTCTTCTCCTACTCGGCACTAGTGACAACGCTGCTGGACACCTCCTCTTCCTGGCTCAGAAGCCCAGAATGAGGCAATGTGCTATGTTTTCTGCTGGATTCACTGCAGAAGTCTAGCTGAACAAATGCCTGTCAGTTCTGGCTTCAGTGTTTATCACATTTTGGAAACTGGAATAAGCACCAGGCTTGAAATGAAGAGAAGGAAGACCCTTTGTTCTGCAAGACACTTCAGAAATGTTGTGCATATCTGGGGCTAGCGTTCTTCATGTTTCCACTCCAGCAAAGGCATTGGATTTCTACACCTGGCATTCATTTGGCCCTTGCCACCTGTCAAAAGCTGTTTAGGCTTCTAAATGCTTCCTCCTTGGGAAGTTGTCCCATCCCGGAGGTTGCAGTCACCTGATTTTGAGCACATAAACAACAGACTTTGCCAAGGCACAAAATTAAATCAGAATACAAACACCTGAGTTTATGGGCAACTGGGCTTAAGGGAGCTGGCACCTAGAGCTCAGAAGAGCCACTCCTGAAACAGATTAATGCAAGTGATGAAGGAACCTCAGAAGGTTGTGAAATTCCTTGTTGCCACTGATCTCTTTCTCCTCTTTCACATTGCCCACTTCTGCCCTCTTGGAGGGCATCCACTTCATCAAAACCCAGCTAATAGTCCAAGTTCATGTGGTGTGTCTGTGCATGTTCTGAGACAGTAGTTCCTAGAAGTGATTTTTAAGCTAAACCAGTGAGCCCAGCTGAATTGGAATATTGTGAAACATCACTTGCACTGTGCAAAGATGATGGAGGTGCACTGCCAGGATTTTGCTATTATGCAAGGCGCACTTGACTGGCACTTGAGAGATCTGGGTTTGGCCCTGTGGGACCTTTATATAAGTCTGCTACTCACTTTGTGAGGTGACTAAATTATAGTCAGGACTGGGCATTAACTAAAGCAAGCACGTGTACTAAAAGTCAGAGGAAAACTCATGCAAAACTAACTTTAACGTTCTGAATAAAAGTATTATCTGGAGGTTTGTTTGCATTATTGCAGAATTTGGAATAGTTTGCTAAATTGGGGGGGGAGGATTGACAAAGGACAAGAGAAATGGGGCCACAGGGACACTGAGCACAGAGTTGAACCTGATCTCCTTGGTCTATGTTTGACACTCTAGCTCAGGCATGGGGAACTTATAAACTGTGGATCCAATCTGGCCTGCCTCTTCATCATGCTCCCCTTCACTCTCCTAAAGCCATGACCTCCTCTGCCAAGCCATGTCCTTCCCCAATTTCCATCACCACCCCACCTGCAATGATTGGGAGTGGGAGCCTCCCTCACTAGATTGGAGTGATTTTCATCTCCATCAAGGAAGGTGAAAGAGCTGTAGGAGGCATGATTCCCCAAGAGTTGCAAATAGCATGGCAGAACCATCATTGCCTGTTGTGCATGCTTCATCTTGGTACTATCTCTTCACTCATTTTGAATTTCTCTACCCTTATTGTCAAGAGATAGTAGAAAAACAAAAGAAATAAGCATACACAATGGATTGGGCACTAGTAGTCAGTTGAAAACACCATCCCTCATATACGGAATGCCACCATAGCTCCAGCTTTGAAGAAAGAGCCATCTAAGATTGCCAGTCAGACTTTATCTGATAAGAATGGCCAGTAAAACTGTATGTGCATGTCAAATAATTGGTATTCTGGTTTCAAAAGCCAATGAAAATCCAGATTCTTCCAGGCTCCACCCACAACTTTCTAGGATCTTCCAGGTTCTATCTATAACCTACCTTGATTCTACCAAGGCAGGGTTGTATAGTGGCTAAACTCTGCCCAGCATTCCATGATGGAGATGGAAATCACTCCAGGGGCCCCAATGATGGCAGGTGGGGTGGGGATGGGAACTGAGGAAGGGCATGGCTTGCCAGAGGAGGGCATGACTTTTGGGGGGCCTGATGAAGAGGCAGACCAGATTGGATCCACAGTGTATACGTTCCCCAGGCCTGAGCTAGAGTGTCAAACATTGGCCAAGGAGACCAGGTTCAAATCAATGCTCAATCATAAAACTCATTCGCTCTGAGCTCTTGAGGAAAGGCAGGGCATGATTCTTCTTCTTCTTCTTCCTCCAGATTTCTCTACCTTTCTGCAGCAATCTGTGATGATAATTTTTTTTTAAAAATCCTCATGAAAATTCTTTAGTGTCTTTGAGCAAAATTCTCCTAATAAATTGTTTGTAAATAATTTCCCTTAATGTGATGTATTTTATATGTTATTTTCTCCACATATTCATTTTTATGCATACTTTCCCCTAATATGTGGATTTTCGTAAACATTGTTTGATTGGAGAACTGCATTGCAAAATTCTATAAATGCAAGGAAGGTTATGTTTTGGTTCTCGTGTCGTTTTGAAAAGGGTAGATCTGATCGATTCAGCTTTATATGTGGACTGGATCAGATCTCTCCCCTATATCAAGGCAGCAGCCACAAAGCCAATGGGATGCTTCAAGTGTTCTGCTGTGCCTGGTCTGTTTTCCTCACTAACTCTTTGAGCAAACTGATAAGTGGGTTTTCACCCACACATAGAAACCAGGTAAATGTGAAATAGAGAGCATGGCATATTTCTTTTAAAAGTCATTTTAATAATGGTAATATTATATAACCTCCTAGAGGCCTGTCTTGCACCACCGTCAACATATTAACCACAACGTATGCTCCTGTTGACTTCCCTAGTGTCTCTATTCTTCATTCAGACATGCCCTCTTTATCTTTCATCGCTCCACCAACAAACTCGGATGTGTTATCAGGAGAATGCAATCCTGTACCGAGCCAATCTTCTGCTGAACAGGCCTTTGCCATGAAATTATCCCTATAAAAGAATATTTTGTTGAGCAACCCTCTTGGGTGACGCTTCTTTGCTGATCCAACTCTGCTGAAATTTACTTCCCTCTGTGCTCTTTTTATTTACTGCACAAAGCTTTGCTCTCTTCCCAACGCTTTTAGGAGATATTATATCACTCAAATTTTATAATCTTCTTCAGCTACCCTCCCTTTTTTCAAATAGAGAGAGGATTAAAAAAAAAGCAAAAAACTGACAAGTTAGCATGACTGCTTCAGGGTTTCCCTGTTGTAAAGGAATAAGAACTGTGATAGCAATATAGTATCTCTTAAATTGATTATATTTAGCCCCAGGGGTGTAGTCATCCTGGGTCATGGGGGGTCATAGACTCATTACTGTTTAGGGAGCAGGGTCCCAACCGGGTCCCTATGTAAGAGCCAATCAGCCTAAGATGGGAGCATGTTAGCCTCTGAGAAGAGTCCTCATCTTTTAATGCTGATTGGAACCAATCACAGTGAAAGGAGGTGAGTCAGCCACTGAGAAGACTCTTCTCAGTAGCTAACACACAGCTTCCCCTTTCATGCTGATTGGCTCGTAGGAACGTCTGTTGTAGTGGAATGCGGACTCATGAGATGACATGGAGAGCAAGCGAGACAAGGGAAAGTAGAGAAGGGGTCACAGCTGTGAGGGAGTGTAGCATGACTATCACGAAGGGACCCTGCACTTCTGAATTTGCCATTGCACTACTGTTCATCCCTACCCTTTTCCCTGCGTACCTAATCCTTGTAGTATGATTCACCCCATACAGTTCAAGCAAAGAGCCTCAGCTGGTGAATTTTTCTTTTCTATGCAACCTCAAAGAGACACAGCTCTCGACAATGCCCCCCACCCCCTGATTATGGAATGCTCTCCCCTCCCAGGTTTTGTTAATTCTAATCCTCTGTTTTGACAAAGGGGCAAAGGTTCATTTGGGAGTGGGAGGCAATAAGCACACAGATGGGGTAAAAGTCAAAGGATGTATTTGACAAGATCTGAAGCAGACCCTGCAGCCAATCATTACACTGCTCACATCCCTTCAGTGGCTGGAGAACCCTTCCATGTGGCAGGAATGAACAAACCCCTTGTAGATGGAGCAGGCTGAAACACAGCTGAGTTCTGAGGAACAGTACTCCTCTCCTTTACATTTATACTGTTGCCTTATCATTGGCCTTGGGAATGTGGCAGGTAGCCACATTTCTATGACCTTATGACCCATTGCACACTGATTGCAGAATTCTCTGGCAAGCAGCCAAGGAACATATTGTGACATGATACATTCCTACACAGAATTAACTTCCAAAAGGACACAGCCTAAAAGGATTATAATATTTCAATGGCACATATATAAAAGCATACTATTTAGCAGATAGGCCTCAGATGGGGGCATTACAGGGGCAATAGCTGGATACCACCTATCTCCTCGAAATCCCAATTGTTTTGTGTATATTTTCCAATATACCCTCCTGGATTTTTAGCACCAGTTAAAACACACATTTTTTTTCACCCAGGCCTTTGTTTAGCTGTTGATTGGTAGAGCTGGGCATGCTTTCTCTCATGAGACCCGTTTGTTGCTACTGTTTTATGGCAATATTTGTTGCAATATACATTTGGTTTTATTATGTATTATGTTATTATATGGTATCCCGCTCTGCAATTATTCTAATGAAGAGTGGGCTAGACATTTCTTAAATAAAATAAGTACAAGATAACATCTAGAGTTGTCATGCCTGGAGACAAGTTCTGTGGAATCTGAGACCTGTTTCTTGCAATGCTAACGTAGTCAAAAGATGGGGCAGTGATTAGGTACTGAGAGGACCAAAGGCAGCAACATGCTGAAAGATGGGTTGTAGGCCAGGTATCAGCTGAGGCTCAGCATCAGGAATCTGATGCTACTACTCCCAAATACAAACTGCACAGACTGAGGAGCACAGACTGTAGCAGGAGTTATACAGAACCAGCTAGACCCCTGTTCCATCTCCAAATTGCAATGTTCTGGACAGACTGTAGGTCTACAGTCCCAGCTCTGGCCACAATGTGGGTGTCTGTGTAGCATATCAGAGGTGGGCCAGTAATTCCTAGATCTGGGAGCTGGCACAGTGCTGCAGACACTAAGGACCCTGGACTCTGCTGTCTACACCCCTGATTAGAGTCCCCTGCAGTATTGTGGTGGCAAATTCAGAAGTGCAGAGTCCCTTGAAGATAGTCACACCATGCCCCCCTCACAGCCATGCCCCTAGGATTCACAGTCTCTTCTGCAATTATAGAATCAGAATAAAACTGCTGTGTGCATTGGCTTTCCTAACTCTCTCTCTGGGGGCTAGACATAGCCAGAAACATTTTGATTTTCAGAATTCTGAAATGAAGCCAAGTGTGGGACTAGGATTTGGGAGACCATGAAGCTCATGTCTCACTTACCCTAGGAGCCAATCATCATGAAAGGGGAGGTGTGTGTTAGCTACTGAGAAGAGTCTTCTCACTTCCATTCACTGTGATTGACTCCAATCAACACGCAAGAACAAGGAAGCATGTTGTTAGCCAAGTTAGAATACTCTTCTCAGTGGCTAACACACTCTCCTTTCATGCTGATTGGTTCATACATAGGGAGCCTGCCCCAAAAGTAAGGGGTCTACAACCCTTTGTGACTCTGGACAACTACACCCCTGGTCCACTGGCATATTATTAGAGATCCACATCCCTAGTATATTATTTTCGCTTAACTTCCCTCACAGAGGTAAGGTGCTGCTATCTCTCAACTGGGACTCCAGACACATAGATTTGCATCCAGTGATAGTTCTGCTCAGAGTAGGTCCATTGAAATTAATGGACATGACTAACTTAGGCCCATTCATTTCAGTCTCCTGATGCAGCCTTGGCTCCACCCAACCACCCTTTTCTTTCCAGTCCTGACATTAGACTCCCTCCCTCACCTGCAATGGTGAGCAACACTCAAGATGTGTCAGCCAGGAGTGAAGGATTTGGGCAATAAGGCCAGAGAGGTAACAGGCAGAAGGAACCATGTCTGAATTGTATTCTGCTTTATCAAGAGATGCATAGGTATGTATGTGAGATCCAGGCTATGAGAGATTATGTCAAATCTGAGCTGCAGACAGCTGTTGAGTGGGAGATGGCAACCAGGAACAGGAGCCAGGGAACATGCCAGGAGCCAGAAAATGGTTCACGAGTAGTAAACCCAGACCACCCATGAGCAGTAAATGATGAACAAACCTTAGTTACAGCTCATAGTCTATCTAGAGCATGATCCCAGGTTTGGATGTAATGCTAAGCCAAACCATGGTTTCGCCCCAGATAGCACAGCAACACCAGGACCAGGGGAGGAGCACTGCAGGTGTGACCTTCAGTCTGAGAACCCACACATTTATTTGTGCTAAACCATGGTTTGGATCGGTGTTACATGCAAACTGGTCATAGCATATTAGATGCCATCTCAGCATGAGGTAGTTGTAGTTTATTCTGGGTCTTATATTTGATGGGTTGTATTCAGTGCTCCATGTGTGTACTTCTATTAACACAATGGGGCATCTGTTTCCTCTCCTCTCCTTGTGCACTCCAAAAATCTGCTCCAGAAGGCCCCCAACCTCTGGAGCAGATTTTGAAGGTCTGCAGAGGATGGATGGGAGAGGAGAGAAAGAGGAAACTGCACTGTGAGCACAGAAATCCATTGTGCTAGCAGAGCTGCAGCGTTGCATATGGTCCTATATTTTTGTCTCTGTGTTTTATAGTTTTAATATTTTTTTCTAACTTGTAGAACTCCCAGAGACTGTGTGGTGTATAAATATTGAAAATAAAATAAATAACCCATGATTTTTTCCCCTCCACTGCCAGTGTAAAAAATAAATGAATCAAATATTCACATATGTGGATACGACTTTCAAACAGGCAGAAAGGTTGCCAATACTATTGGCTGGTCTATGGGGAAACAGTGCAAGTCATTGCACAAACTGTTGCACAATTAGGAATCTGTGTGTATTGCAGTGATTCAGAACCAGCATTATACAGGTCTGTGCCTTCAAATGGGTGAATTATGAGCCCAGGTCTTTGCCTCTGAAAAGGGTAGGTCATGCTCTTTGATAAGTGAAGCGCAATAGTATATATGGAATTAGGGAGACAATGAAATCCTATTAATGCAGATTCACATATGTGCTTTGCAAATGAATGGCCTGAGCGTATGATGCATATGTGTCCCCTCATGCCTGACTTGACCTGCCTTTAGCAAGGACGTTGATAGCAGGTGCCAGGCTCCACCTTCCAACTGGCCTCTGGGAAAACCTGGCTCCAATACAGATCCTTTTCACATTGAATGTGCATTCCAAAGAGCTGCTCCCAAATGAGCATGTTTTGACATATTCACAGAATACTGCAAAACAAGTCAAAACAAGCAAACACTCTGATTTAAAGCATAACTCTGTGGCATTTCTCTTTTCCATAGAGCTGTGTGCAAAATGATCCACTCTACTTGTGGTCAGAGAAGTTTCCCCAAACCAGCATCATTTTGTGACATTGAATATGTGTATGTATGTTTGGGGAGGAGGAGAGAGAGAGATGGTACCCAACACACACACACACACACACCACACACACACACACACACACACACACACAGAGAGAGAGAGAGAGAGAGAGAGAGAGAGAGAATTCCAAAATGTGGCAATATTTTTCCAGAGGTCAAGTGGAAAAAAGAACATTCTTCCGAGAAAATTCAGCCCAGGTTGACTTGTGTATCATTAAAGCAATTTGTATAGGCCTCTTTTTAGCTACTCATAACTAGGGATATTTTTGACCCGGTCACTAAGGGGAAGGGCCACAGCTCAATGGTAAAATATCTGTTTTGCATGCAGAAGGTCCTGGGTTCAATCCCTCGTGCAGTGTTGGGAAAGACTCCTGCCTGAAATCCTAGAGAGCCACTGCCCGTCTGTGTCCACAACACTGAGCAAAATGGACCAATGGTCTGACTCAGTATAAGGCAGCTTCCTGTGTTCATTCATCCTGGTTGCTTTTCACAATATTTGCCGGGATTTTAGATTATTTGTGCTATTTATTGAGTTTTCATTCTGATTTATTTGTGTGTGTGTGTGGGCTGTTAAATGATGTTCCATAAAACATTTTCCAGTGAATTCCCATCACTTATCTTATTGCAAATAATCCATTGGGGGTGGTGGGAAGTGGGTTTGTTTTGCAAGAGCAACAAATCAACTGTAACTGCACAACCTGAATTTGCTGGTGTGTAATCAAATCCCACCTGAAAATACCAACAGTCTGGAAGCACCCTAGGAAAGCGTGGGAGAATACCTCTTCCTTTCTTTGTCTGGGCCTCATTGAACAATCTCCTGCCTTGTCATGTAAACAGAGCAAAAAAGTTCTTGGCACTGGGATTAAAACTGACCAAATGGCCTTTGCGCTTATCAAGTGCCTCTGCTCCACTTGGGCATTTAATCACACACAAAAGCCATTAATGGCCTCGCATACTCTTCTATGAACATTAGCTCTTAAATGGCCAGCATAATTAAAGGTAAAACAGCAGTGGCTGTGTTGGGCTTCCTATCTGGAGAAGGATAAAAGATGAGGTAGGAGTTCTGATGGAGTTCAAGGTGAGCACCGTAAAGCCTCTTTTTTGCGTGTGTCAGGAACATTATTTTAAGAATGTATAATTCCGTGCCGGAAAAAAAAATGGAGGCTGGCTCAAATAATAATTCAGGGTTAACGAGCTTAGAGTTATGGCTCTGGATCAGAGCTTTTCCTCTCTGCCTTCTTCCGTAGCCAATTTGGCTTGTCAGATGTTCAAGGATGGTATCAAACTGACCAAGAAGGGTTGGAGAGAAATTACTGATGGTTGCTGCCTACCCTCTTTCTTTTCTTTCACTTTTTTTTTTTAAAGAAAAAGGAGTTCATCAGATGGGTTTGGAAATAATCTGTCTGGTCTCCTGATTAAGACCTTTCACATTAGCATGTAGCCAGGGAATAGCTCGCTGTTGGCTCTAAGCTAATGTTAAATGATAGTACTAGCATTAACCCCAATTAGCATCAGTGCCTAGCAAATGTTGCGTCTTAAGCAAGTCATAGCAGGGGAAAGGAGGGAACTACCTGGAATGTCTCAAAAGGATTCAGGCTTGCTTTGGAAGCTCTGGAGTGCTTCCTGTGTTAGCACAGATCTTCCAGTGTTTAACATTTGACAGCAAGCACACTCTTCTCACCCCAGCCAGCACTGCTTTGGCATTCTTGGTCTCTCACAATCACGTTTCACAAATTCACATATTGAAATTGTTTCTCTATGTTGCATCCATCTGTTGCGCAAAAGTCTGACTTGCAGTGATTTTGGAATCAAGGTGCATTAGCTAATTAACTTGGAACTGAGGTGTGTTAGCTAATTAACTGGTGTGGTATAGTGGCTACACTGCTGCACTTAGACGGGGGAGACCCGGGTTCATTGCACTGCTTGAAAACTGGGTGACCTTGGGCCAATCACTTCCTCTCCACCTAATCTCCCTCCCTGGGATGCTATGAGGATGAAAAAGGGGGACATCTGATCTGATCTCATTGGAGGAGGAGTAAAGTAGAAATGATGGATGGATGGATAGATATGAAGGAAGAACTGTGTGGCAGGAGATGATGGATTGATTAGATTTATATCCTGCCCTTCCTCCCAGTAGGAGCCCGGGGTCTCCTGATCTGGACATTGCCCCCTGCTCTGCTCCTGGAGCTGGTCTTTGGAGGGGTGGGGGTAGAGAGTGCTTCCAGGGAGGAACTGCTGTTTATCAAGGGCAACCCAACCCAAACCTGAATAACTGCATTATAAGAAGTGTAACATGTGCTTGCTTTTCCCTCCTCCCTCCCCCCTCCCATTCCTTTTTCCTCATGTGTCATGTCTTTTTAGATTGTGAACTGGAAAGCAGGTACCATCTTTTGTGCTGATTTTTTTTGAAAGCCACTCTGAGAGCCTTTTGGGTTAAAGGACAGGGTACATAAAGGCCACAAACAAACAAATAAAAGCTGGATTTGGAGAGACACCAGACATGTTCAGTTTGCTCTGATGCCCTGAAGCACCCAAACTAATGTAGCTATGGCAGGTGCTCTGGGTTAGTGTGGGAAATGTAATGTGCTGGGCAACTTCCCAGACTCAGCTGCTGGCACCGGATAGACCCACAGGTGAGAGAACCTAAACTGTTTGGGCATTTGGGGGGGTACATGGGAGGGGCCCTAGCTACTGCCTGAGGGTGCTGGGTTCCTGTTGTTGGCCTTGAGCATGTTCTTTGCCTGGTCATCAGAGCAGGATCATCTGCGTAGATCATTCACCAGAAGGAGCTGAAGGCTGGAATCAACTAACCATTTGCATAATGGACAGAAGTGAAACCATGCCATGCAAAAATGTGCACTGGAGTTAATGGCTATTTAACAGAGGGTGAATGACAGAGGCAGCTCATCGGGTGCTACGGAGTTGCTATGCTATCCTCCTGGCAGGTGGGTCATTGTAGCTTACTGGGAGGGAGAGGGGGAGGAGGGATGTGACAGGGAGGTTGGCAAATGCATCTGCTGGTGCATTTGCACTGCAGCAATCTTCCCACTGCCTTGTTGAAAGAGGAAGGTCTTCAGCAGGTGCCAAAATGGTTTTTGCTAAGTGCCAAAAAGACAACAGAGATGGGGAAGGAATTTTGTTTAGCAGTTCTAGGCTACTCCATTTAATAAATTTGCACAGAAAAGGCGACTTGGCTACCTGGCTTGTTATTTGCTGGTGTGATGTGTGTGTCCCTGACAGATCCTTTTAAAAAGATTATAGTTTAACATTATAGTCACACATTTCACAGATCATTTTCAAAATCATGACCTGTTTCTGGATATTCTGGGAGTGGAGAGGGAGTTAAATCAGTCAGCTAAACAATTTATGGTTAATTGTTTGTTCAGCTTCACTTATTTCTAGGCCCTGGTAGGTCCCACCTGGAGTCAGGGAGAAATTGGTTTCTCCATTAGCTTTTCCCACCACTCTGTCCCTTTTATTGAGTGTTTTTCTAAAGGTAGGTAGGTTCGCTTTAGATTGAATTTCAGGCTTGGCTGATCTTGCAGGAAAAATAACCTCCCTAAATACAGTTGCAGGTCCTCTTGATATGGAGAATGCTGGTGTTTGGACTTAGAAAACAGGTCAAAGGGTCATTTTTGCAGCAGACCTTTTGGAGGGGGAGCAGACGACACTGGTTATTGGGAGAGTTTTCAAAACTGATGTAAACCATGGTAGTTTGAATCTTCCCATCACATCATGTTTAGGGCCAAGCAAGGTCTAACCGTCATCAACGGGACCTGGGAATGTACTACACCTCTGAATCAGAGGCCCAATCTTTGCAAATTAATGCATACACACACACTTCTTTCATGAAACTCTTGGCTCCCTGCAAAAGAGGCACACTTTTTCCTCTTACTTTCACAAGAAGTTTGCAAGAAATTCTATGGGACACAGCAGAGTGTTGTGCTAACCTAATGAACTAAAGAAGGTGGCTGAGGGATCAGCTTTTGATTGGGGGTTCTTGGTTTGTTTGTTTTTAGCTCAGACATGTTTTAAAACCCTGCACTCACTTTCAGTGGCATGAGGCTCAGCAGCCTGTCCTGGAATGACCCTACGATGCCACATGATCAAAGGGTCATTGCAGGAATGCTGGACACCTATCTGCAAAGAACTCTATGTGAGTGTGAGTGCAAACAGAAGCTTTCAAAGACATTTCAAAAAAGGATTGATTGCAGTCAACTAAGTCCTACTCAGAGTAGACCAATGGAAATTAATGAGTTTCAGCTAGTCATGTCTATTAACTGCTGCTCTGAGTAGGACTAGGGTTGAAAACAACCCATTATTTAGACTTCTCATTCCATTCATAAGGTCAGCCTAATTCCCCATCCTATGAAGTCCTGCATTTTTTTTAAAAAAAAACATCCTCACTTCATCCCTCTCCTCAATAGTAAAATTTAGTTATTCAGTTAGTTAGTTAGATGATTTATACGCCGCCCTTTGCATAAGCCAGAGGATGGTTTACAACAAAATCGCATAAGATAAAATGAATACATAAAATCTGCATATTGAAAAAAAACACCCCACAGTCCTTAAAATGACAACATAACAGCTCGTCACAAATCACCAAATTACAATTGCTGATAGCAACAGCAACTGATCAGTTTGCTTACTCAGGTCTCTTCCTCACCAAATGCCCATCAGAAAAGGTGCACAGGTTCAGTGCAGCCTAATGCGAAGACTGATTGAGTCACCAAATCTTGGTTGCTGTTAGAAATATACCATAGCAAATTCTGATTTCAAGAAATGTTCATTTTCAAGAATTGTTATATCATTTCATGTTGTTAATTGTCCACATGACATATCAGAATAGCAGTCTAGTACCATTTGAACAGGGGTGCAACAAATATCCATTATTTTAATTTTCAAGAGCAGGAATCACATATCCACAGCCATGGAGTCCCAAATAATGCAACAGGTTTCCAAGCGGTTGTGGCTGAGCTCACATGCAGTAAAGCCACTGCTTCCCCTCATTCACACTTGAGCTTAGCTTGTAGGGATGCTACTTGCAGAGATGCTACCTAGAGAGGGCAGGGTGACATCTCACCCAAACCTCTGAACATGTAATTTCCCCCCAGTTTAAACCTAACTGTGTATTGTGTGTGTATATCTTTGAAAATGCATGCACACACATCATACCAAGGGTAGCCAACATGCTGGACTCCAGATGTGGACTGCAATTCCCAACTTCCCTTACCATTAACCATGCTGGCTAGGGCTGACGGGAGTTGGAGTCCAATTACATCACATTGGGTGCCCATGCTTTACACTTACAAATGCTTGCTGAGAGTTTTGTCACCCCCCTTGTAATTGTTTTTCTTCCTCTGTTGAAATGGTGCTCCATTAAATAGGTTCCCTCTGGATTCTTCCAAGCCCTTCAAGTCTAGTCAATTTGGAATTATTTGTGCAGCCTAAGAGCTCAGGTGATCAGAAGCTTAGCAAACTGAGAAACCAGTTTCATCACCTTAAAAGGGCAGTGTATTAATTTTGGAAAGATGTAGAAGTTTTGAATCCCTGAGGGAAAGCCTATGGGATTTCTACTTTATTCACCATATTCTTAGCATTATTCCAGATCACCATGATTCTACAGGAACATCAGTCATTCCTTGCAGGGGTTTTTTTTTGCCTCCAAGTGAGCTATTCATCCGTATCTGAGGGCATTCCTTTATCTATTATTTATAATCGCTTGTCATCAAAGTGACACATCTTTCTTAAAAGGCCTTCTTTACAAAAGGTCTAGTGAAAACATACATGTTCACTCTCTTACCATTGGTTTTATATATGGCAAAATTCAACAAAGCAGAGAACGTTGCACTGGCATGCTTAATTTAAAGCCTGCTCCTTACAGGCAGTAGGCATGCATTTCCTCCCAATATTCAATATGAGTGATGATGAAAATGTATGATTAAGATACCACTACCTTCACAAGATCTACAAGAACATGAACATGAACAACAAACATTGAAATTTGCTGCTCACCTGGGGCAAACAGCAATTGCCCCAAGGTAGATTAGTGCAAGTTGTGGCTGAAGGCAAAGATATTTATAGTCAGAGGTCACATCCACACCATACATTTAAAGCATATTGTAAGTATCCCGCTTCCCCCAAAGAATCCTTGGAACTGTAGTTTACCCCTCACAGAGCTACAATTCCCACCACTCTTAACAAACTACAGCTTCCAGGTTTCTTTGGGGGAAGCCATGTACTTTAAATGCACAATGTGGTTGTGACTCTAATCTAACAAAGGAAAGACCTGGAACCTGCCCAGACCTGGTCTCCTTGGAGGAGAAGCAAAACCTCTAGCAGATCTCTATACCACCAGTGACCCTGAAGAGCTATTGGATCTGGACATCACTGTCCCAGGACTGGCGATTCCCACACCAGCTACCTAGGTTCCTGGCTGGCTCTCATATACTTCCTCATCTTCCCAGGGCCACAGGAGCAGAGAAGATGGTAATCCAGGCAGGAGCTTCATGGCCACTACCTGGCTAGCTGCACATGAGGCTACTCAGGAGAAGGGCGAAGTGCATGGATTTACCTGGCTGGATGAGCACCTAGTTGGGAGCCAGGAAGTGGTGGAGCCTCCAACTCCTATGTAAGCTCCCCATCTGAGCAGCTTTCTTGAACCAGGGAAAATTGACACACAGTGCTGGGGGATTCTTTCCAGATCACCCCTCCCCCCAAAATAAGATGAGTAGAACTATATGTATTTTGGCAGATTAGTCATTCTTTTTTCAGACCTGCCAGCATAGCAACTCTGCACCACCCGATGAGCTGCCTCTGCCATTCCCCCTCTGTTAAATAGCCCAAAAACTCTGGACTGCTTTCTTGCTCCAAGGCCACTACCAGTCCCAAACAGATGAGGTGCAGAAGCCTTTGTGGAATGCATCCATATGATGCCATCATTACTTTTGTGATGACAAAGTCTTTTACACATGCACGGCAAGGCTCAGCATAGCCAGGGAACTTTGTCAGGTGGTGCAAAGCCTTGCTAGGCATGCACGGCAAGGTTTTGCTCCAGTGGGGTGCAGCAATGCTCTCATGCCATGTATAGAGATCTTTTTTTTCTGACCCCAAACTCTCTAGGACAATTCTTGCTGAGACTAATGGTGCAAGGTCCTTCCTGAGCATCGCAGGAATGTTGCCCATCCCACTTCTTCAAATTCAGATCCTTTGCGTGTGTCAAGGGTAAAAGGTAGGGATCTCTCTATGCCTCAAACAGTTTGTCTCAAAACTGAGCGGGGCTGAAGTAAAGAACAGACAAAAAGGAGTGTTGGCATACTGGAATCAGTCAGATAAATGTATGGAAGCCATTATTGCTTACAAGTGAGACCTGCAACAAAGAATGGCAGTATGGAGTGTTCCTGTTCAGGGTTCCAACTAGCCATGCCATCTTCCAAGTACTCTGTCCCTCCCAATCCTGGTTTTCTGCCTCCCCCATGAACATACTATGGTCACTACGCATGCTCATTGAGTTGTCTTGGGGGGGGGGGCGTCTTCCCAAGTTTGGAAGAAAAGCCTTCCTGAGTTTAATATTAGTGTCTAGGATTAAGAAGAGACAATGCAGAGCAAATTTACCAGTGGTGGCATATGCCCATTGGAGCTGGTGTGGCAGAAGGCAGGGAGACCATCAGCAAGTAGAGCCAGAGCCAATGACGGGCAGAGCCAATCCTCCTCCCTGCTGAGTTCTAGAAGGGCAATACTGAGTCTAAGGAGGAGGAAGCAGACAGGCAGTGCCATCCTCTGAAGTGGTTGCAAGTCAGAAGGCAGGCAGGATGATGGGTCGCTGCTCCATTTGCCGTAATGGATTATCCACTATTGAAATTTACCAGTGATCTTGTCTAGCATCATTGGAGTTTTTTTAACACCCCTTCCATCACTGCAGTTGCTTGGGAATGAAATACCACTGAATACCACTGAAGATTAGGCCAATGATCCATTGCCTTTTCATCTTCAAAATACAGTGAGCAGCTTCACAATACAGATACACCATCAAGGGTTACTAGAGATCATCCTTCCTATAAAGGTGTTTCTTCTTGACTTCCATCCATTACTCATTGGCCAAGGCAGTGAATCATGGAGGTTTATAGCTCTTCTGGCATTTCCCCCCTTATCCTATGTAATGTAATTATCAATGTTCTCATTAGCTATAGAAATGCCTAATCCTTTTTTTGAATTCTGCTAAGCTCTTGGTCTCAATGATATCTAGTGGTAGCAAGGTTAATTATGTGTTGTGTATGAAAGGGAAGCTCATTGTATCTGTCTTGAAAGTGCTGTCTTTCCATTTCATTTCAACGTCTTTGTTGTTCTAGCATTAAATAGGAATTGGGTGGGTTTGTCCTTGCCACAGCATATCTTTTGGTGTTTATGTGATTAACAATATGGCAATCCATTTATGGGGGACTTTTGAGAAAGTCTCACTCATAAGTCTAGAAAGTTCCTGCTTTTGTGAAGACATGCTCAAAATGTTTTCTCCTCCCATTCTTTCTTTGCTGAGAAAAGTTTTAAGATTGTTTCAAGTAGAACAGGATCTTAAGGAGGTGGTAGGTATCTAGAGGCTATACCCAATATTCTGTCTTCACTAGCATGAGTGGACAGGAGAATGTTAATGTTGCGCAACAGGAATTCTGTGCAACAGTTGCACTACTAGAAACTTAATGTGTGACAGATTGCACAATCTATTGTGCAAAAAGTTACCAGCAACTTACTTGCATTTTCCTGTGCAACAGCCTTCCACTGGTGCAAAACTCCCAGGTAAGTGTGTATTGGATTGCAGCCTAAGTGACTTTAAGTTAGTGCTACATTGGATGCAGTCCAAGGAATTTCTAGAGCCATATGCAAATGGCCTCTCAAAATTGGCTCCCTATTTGCGGGCAGAGAAGTTGGGAAGGCCACTTCACTGCATTTCTCCAGAACAGTGAGAATCTTTCCGAGTTTCTCAGGGGTTGGGCTTCCTATTTGCAGTAGCACAGCTTCTTAATTTTTGCTCCAGTTTGCCGGTTTTGCTGCTACAGGAAGGGGCAGCAGCAACAACTGTGTTGGCAGCTTAGCCACCATTTTGCATCCTCCACAAAGACTAGCATCATTCTGGGTTATTCTGGGGTAAAATGGTGGCCTCTGGAAAACAAAATGATGAAGAAAACTCAGGAAAAAAATTGCAAAGTGACCTTGTTCTGGAGAAGGGAGAAAAACCTCAGAAATTTTATCAGGGAAAAAAATGTCTTCTGAGATATTTCTAAACAAAACCTTTTCCCATAAGAATGCTAAATTTATTCCTCTGGCTTCTGCTGCACTCATCAGAGAAATTAATACTTTTTTTGTTTTTAAACTAAAGCTGCTCTGGAAACTAAGTGAAAGACTCCATTAAACACTCCCTCTTAATAGCTGCTTAATACAAGTTGGATTTCTGAGCCATTTAAGTTACAGATGACAGTTTTTGTCAGCATGGAAAAATGGGGGGGGGACTCCCATGGGACATAATCCCATTTTATTAAAAAAGGGTGAAAGAGAAGGAAACAATTTCCCCCTTTAGCTTAGAGCTGATGTTCACAGTAATAAGATAATATTTCATATGTGGAAGCGTTCATTGGCACTTCACAAAACTGAACAAGATTGAAATCTGCAAGATTATAAATGTCAAGCCAATTGAACAGGTAAGCCGTACCCTGGCTGAATAGCCTTGGGGAATTTTCATGCTCTTATATCTATTTTCTTTCTGAAAAAAATAATAATTAAATAAGGCAGTGGCATGCCTTGCAGATTCATTATGTGGGCAAATCTTAACATTCTACTGTTTATTATATTTTTACTTAACATTGGCTGTGTAGACTCATAAATCTCATGATTAAAAGGCAGGTAATGTCAATGGAGGGTTTAAAAAAATGCCCTAATGCTTTGTGCGTAGGAATGGAAAGATCAGCCAGTTTTGGTTCTCTCAGTTTCTCATTTTTCCAATCTTAAATTCAGTTTGTTTATTTATTTATTTATTTATTAAACTTGTATACCGCCCCATAGCCGAAGCTCTCTGGGCGGTTTACAACAACTAAAAACAAATACAATTTAAAATACATCTTTTAAAAACAATTTAAAAGACAATTTAAAAAATTTAAACAATATAGAACACATGCTAAAATGCCTGGGAGAAGAGGAAAGTCTTGACCTGGAACTGAAAAGATAACAGTGTTGGTGCCAGGTGCACCTCATCAGGAAGATCATTCCATAATTTGGGGGCCACCACTGAGAAGGCCCTCTCCCTTGTTGCCATTCTCCGAGATTCCCTCAGAGTAGGCACCCAGTTCTCCACATTTCTGCAGCAATACATGATTATTATATTTTAAAATCCTCATGAAAATTCTTCAGCATTTTAGTGTGATTTTCTCCTAATTAACACATTTTGTAGGCAGTTTTGACTAATGTGCACATACTTGCAAGAAAGTCCTAATATAATGCATTTTTGTATGTTATTTTCCCTCATGTATTCATTTTTATGCACACTTTCCCATGACATATGCATTTTTGAAAACAGTGTTTGGTTGGCGAACTGCATTTCAAAAATTGAACAAGTGTGAATTTTGAAGAATGGCTGTGTTTTGGTTCTCATATTGTTTCAGAAAGAGGAAATTTGAGAAATTTGTCTGGAAATGCAAACTGAATCAAATGTCTTGCCTATCCCTGTTTGTGGGAGGATCTGTATTGAATGATACAGCAAAATGGTATTTATTTATTTTTATCAGGGAGGATTGCTATGGTTGTCCTTTTGAAAGAGTAGGGGGTGGAGGTGTTGTGAAAACTAAACATGATGCTACTCTAGGCATGCATTGCAAGCATATTATGACCATCTCTTGACTTCATCGGGCACTGTGTTACCTGTGCAATAGCACAGTATAATGCAAGATCTGAATCAGTGTTGCACAACCCTGGAACACCTCTTAATTATGCCAGTTTGCACTTACCCTCACCCCTAGAAGAAAGGGATAAGACAGAGATAGCAGTCATAGCAGGCTATGACTTTATTTAAAATTAACAAATGATATCTATACCAAACTCTAGCTGTACATAAAGTAGCTGAAGTGGGAGCTGGCTAGTGACCTCCCCCTTAAGTGCCAAGTGAATGGGACACTCCTGGCTCTGGCATGGTTTGGTGCAAGTATATTTCCTAATCTCCAGCCCAGCTGGACATATCTTTAGGTGAGAAATGGAGAACCTCCAACCCGTGGACCAACCTTGGCACACCAGGGGTCCCAATTTGTCCACCAGTCCATTTCTGGTAAACTGCACCCAACTGTCCTGTATATGATATCATATGTGACATCAGGGATGGGACAGATAGTGACGTGCCTTCAGAGTGAGCTCCTGGTTGTTCCTTTGCTGGATCAAGATGCACTACTGATCAGCTGATGGGTGGTGTGAGTATCCCTTGCTCTAAGATCAGGAAGGATTTTGCATTGAAATCCCTGCTAAAACAGTATTTTCCTCTCTGTTAGCAGTAGTTTCAGGGCAAACCCCTAAAATGGAGGGGGGAAACCCTTCATTTTAGCTGAGGTTTCAATGAAACCCTGTTTCTGATCCTGGAGCAAGTCTCTTGGAAGGCACACTAGGAGCTCACCTCCAAAGAGGCTTGTCACCAGATGTCATTGTGATGTTAGGTGAATGACAGGTGAGTGGCCCCATAGGCAATTGTCCTAGCTTTGTTCAAGGCTCCCAGGCAAGGCAAAGTTTACACCATGATACTGCCTGCAGAAAAAACAGGATCAATTCCAGAAGAGCAGAGTCAAGTCTGATAGGTCAAGTCAAGGTAGGCTACATGGGATCACAATATACTTGGCCAGACTTGTCAGGACCCTGGACAGGTCACTTTGCTTTACACTGCTGTACTTGCTTAAACTCACCCAAGGAGAGCTGTTGGTCTTAGCAGCAAGCAGAGGCTGACTGTTAACCCCACCCCTTCAGAGGAGCTGTCTGTTCTTTTTTAAATGGCCATTGACTAATTTTGTAGATGTTGGTCAGTTGCTGGGATTCACAAGCGGGGAGTCCTGTTGTGCTTAAGTCCTACTTACAGGTTTACCACCTGGGTTGGCCATTTGAAAGACAGGTTGCTGGACGAGATGGGCCATTGGCCTGATCCAGCAGGCTTGTCTGATGATCTTATGCCTCTTTCTACACAAGACTGTTGAAGACTGCATTGGGGGGCAGCTGCCCTCTGAGATATTGAGTAAAACCATGTTCTTCTTCCTGCACTGTGCTGCAGTGAAGGATGATGGCTTCCCAGGCAACATGTTCTCTCCTACTAAGTCCTCCTATGAGCCAGAATAGGATTGGGGCCAGAGAACATGATAGCAATCAGGCCCACAGGTTGTTTTTTTTTTAAAAAAAGCCCTACTCATCTCCAAAGCAACCAGTCTTACCTATGTAGCCACCCCAAGGAAGGAGGGTGGACACTGGAATGATGGAGCTAGAGAGCTGGAAAGAGGGCGGCACTGGCTTATATACACACTGCATATGGCTGTACATTCCCTTGACTGCCCGGCTGCCCTCTGGGGCAGGCACAGTGTTATCCACCACCCCACATATACCCTCAGATGCAAGGGAGAAGGAGCATGCATCCACTTCACTTAAAAAAAACCACCCCATCTGATGATCTCAAACCTGTGGACACTAATACACAAAATATTTGTTGCTTTGAGAACAAAATATTGTTGTTTTTTTCCTGGTTGAGCATCCTACTCATTCTCACTATAATGTTTCAAACCATATTTTCCTAACACATCAGCATGCCACTGTGCTAGCCTGCAAATGTGATGGCACCGGGTGCGATACACAATGCCTGCTTTTTGAAAAGGCAACATCTGAATAAACACCTCCTAGTCCTCCAGCAATATTCCTTTTGCTGTTTACTGAGAGCATCAGAGCCAGCCAGTGATGGTGTACACTAAGGGGCAATTCTGTGCATTTCCATGGTTCGAGTGCCTCGGTAGCCTTTTGGAATTGAAACAGTGGCAGGGAATGAGCACCATTAAAGCCACACAGAAGATGTGCATTTGTTGCAAAACCTTATTCTGCTAATGCTGTTAACTAACCTGAAACAATGGTGCTGCCAAAGCAAGTGCTGGTTGGAAAAGTATTTCTTCCATTTATATTTGGCATGTGGCTTTACATTAGGGGTGGGGAACCTCAGGGATGGGGGACAAATGTGGCTCATCAGGCTTGTCTATCCAGCCATTGGGACTCTTCCCAGGCCACACCCCCTCTCCCCAGGTTGGATCTCTCTTTGGCCTGCCTCTACACCCTCCTTGAATTATTTTGCCTAGTTGGAACATGTCCTTGAATTGTGGCCATGCCTCTTACTTGCTTGGATGCATGCATGTGTGTGTGTGTGTAGCCTACCATACAAAAAGTCACATCTGTTGTTCCTCCCATTTTTGCCTCTGACCACTTTTGTCTCTGGCACATGGCCCCTGGAAGCTTGATCATGAAGGAATGTGACCCACCAACTGAAAATGGTTCCCTACCCTTGCTTTCAATAAACACAGAGATGGGAGATAATAAACAATGGGGCGTTCATAGTAAATCAACCTTCTCTGTGGGAGTGTCGTCATCACTATAGCTTTCTTCCCTCCCATCTGTTTCCATTGAATCTGAGAGGTGGAGGGGTTTGCAAGAGGCAGGAGCATAGGGCTTGGTCCAAAGACTGAAATTATTGAAAACAGATACCACCCAAGACTGGAGAATGCTTTCAAGTCTTGCTTGTGAGCTTCCTTCAGGTGTCTGGTTGGCCACTGTGAGAACAGAATGTTGGACTAGATGGTTCTTTTGGTTTGATCCAGCAGCACACTTCTTATGATTCACAAGGCTGAGTTAAGATCTATATTTTAGATCTATTGCTTCAGCATGGGGCAGTCAGGAATTGATAGTATTTAGAGATGTTCTCCAGTGGGTGAACCCAGAGAAGAGCCTCTGATGATGATCTCAGTCAGCAGGCAGTCTCATAGGGAAATTTGAAGTTAGTTTGGAGGTTCTGCCTTTGATGAAATGTCTGCAGAATTTCAGGGGACGTTAAAAAGGAGTCTTACACAGCTCTAGAAAAGCTTGGAGGTGAACTGCTGGACCAAGAGACTATGAGAAAAGCACATGGATTGTTCTTGCTCTGCTAGTCACCCTTTGTTGATTCTTGCATTCTACATTGGCTTTCAAGCTAGTTGGGTTCATGTTTGGACTTCCACTCAAATCAACACACAGCCAGCTCTAGAATTTGGAGTATACAGAAGCCATTCAGTACCACTTTTTAGCAACAGAAGGCATGTAATTGAGTAAGAAGCAGATGGGGAGTCATTGCACAACGGGCATTCCATCATTTTGAATTAAGATAATATGTTTTAAAAGCCTCCCTTATACTGGACTATGAAGAGGAGAAATGGGATCAGGATATTATAGGCAGAAGGCATCTTGTTTTAACACAAGGGTAGGGTTACATAATCTGTTTCAGCTCTGTGATTCTACCCTGAGATTTGGGGCTGTTCTGTGGTTAGGGATGGAAGCATCTGTCAATTTCATTTCTCTGAGTTTCTCATTTTTCAGTTCTCCACATTTCTCTACATTTCTCCACATTTCTGCTGCAATTAAAAAAATTATCCAGTATTTTAGCACAAATTTCTCCTAATAAACACATTTGTATAGGCAGTTCTTATTGTACACATTTTTGCAAGCAGTTTCTAGCAATACAAGGTCTTTTTGTATTATATTTTCATGAATATGTGTATTTTTTAATGCACACTTTCCCCTAAATATATGTGTTCTTGTAAACATGGTTTGGTTGGAGAACTGCATCATGAGATCCGGATAAGTGTATATTTTGAAGGATGACTGTGTTTCAGTTCTCATATTGTTTCAGAAAGCGTGAAATTGTTAGATTCAGCTTTAAATGCAAGATGAACTGAATTTCTCCCCCATCCATAAATAAAAGGAAGCTTTTTCCCACCCGTGGCGGAGAGTGGTAAGTGGCGGTAACGCAGCTGAAGCTCTGCTCACGGCCGGAGTTCAATTCCAACGGAAGGAGGAAGTCAAATCTCCGGTAAAAGGGGTCGAGGTCCACTCAGCCTTCCATCCATCTGTGGTCAGTAAAATGAGTACCCGGCATACACTGGGGGGTAAAGAAAGGCAGGGGAAGGAACTGGCAATCCCACCCCATGTATACGGTCTGCCTAGTAAACGTCGCAAGACGTCACCCTAAGAGTCGGAAACGACTCGCACTACAAGTGCGGGGACACCTTTACCTTCCCCCCCCCGTATGGTATGTGGTGATCCTGAATGACATTGGCCAGCTTGAGATAACTGGGTTCCCTGTTTTAAAACAACATTGCAGGAAGCAGCTAATAAGCAATTAGTCCTGGTGGGATGTGTACTCCTCTGCCTAAGTCCTAGGCTATGCGTGTAGAATGCTGGGATGCAGCCTATTATACAAATGTAAACATCACACATGTGTTTTTCCACCCACTTTAGCTTCTGGCCCCATCCACCATTGGCATGCAGACCCCTCATGCGGAAAAAGGTTCCCCACTCTTGCTCTATGTGGACTTTCCATCTAATTTTTACAGTCCTTTTGATTACCATTCTCACAATTATTATTTTTCATCTGAGATTGTGATAGTGATTTAAGATACCTTTGGAGGAAGGCAATGGTAAACCATATCTGAATATCGCTTACCATGAAAACCCTATTCATAGGTTTGCCATACATCGGAATCGACTTGAAAGCAGTCCATTTCCATTTTTAAAATACCTTTATGAGAGCCAGTGTGTTGTAGTGGTTAAGGTGTTGGACTATGACCTGGGAGACCAGGGTTCAAATCCCCACACAGCCATGAAGCTCACTGGGTGGCCTTGGGCCAGTCACTGCCTCTCAGCCTCAGAGGAAGGCAATGGTAAACCCCCTCCAAATACTGCTTACCATGAAAACCCTATTCATAGGGTCGCCATACGTCAGAATTGACTTGAAGGCAGTCCATTTCCATTTTTTATGCCTTTGGAGGTCAGTGAGGTTGTTTCATGCATAATGGACCATCTGATCCCACCCTCTTTGGTGTGTTTCAAGTCATGTGAGAGATCAGAGGCGACAACAGCGGCGTCCTTTGCAAGTATTCATCTGCTGCCAACCCTGCAGGCTGCACTTCAGGTGTGCACAGGAATCCATAATATCTTTTACCACTGCTGGCTATCTGAGACTGTCGACAATAGGTTGTCAGATTCCTGCTAAATATTTTTCTTCTTCTTCCTAGGTGTAGAGGGGGTGGGTGGGAGAGAGTTGCGGAAATAATCTTTTTACATTTCAATCTACGTCATTTTCAAGCAGCCCGATAAGCAGGAGCTGACATTTCTATAACCTGCCTTATCTCTAATTGACTTAAAATAGAGGCAGACTCTAATCCTTGTGTGCACAGAAGCCTTGGGATGAGGAAGATGAGGGCAATTGATTTCTGGCTTTTTAATTAACAGTCTGGCTGTTTTTAAAACAATGCAGAACAGCACAGATGGAGAGGCTGGGGCATGTGCGAAACCAACCTGGCTTCCATTTAGGACTTGTTCATTGAGCTGCTTCCTGCCTGATGGACCTCAGCACTGGCAAACTGTCACCCCAGAAGGTGCTGAGAAGTTCTCTTTCTTTTAATAGGAAATCAGGGACTTTAAAAATGTGACCCATAATCACCCTATCCGGGGCCACCAGGTTCCCAGTTTGGCCTGTGATGACATTTTCCCCAAGCCTCACCCACCTGCTTCATACCCGGGTGATGGATAAATGTGTCCATTTTGGGTTTTGTATTTCATTCTTCCTATCTTCTATTCAGCTCTCCACATTTCCAAAGCAATATATGAAATATCATTTCGTTTCTTTAAAATCTTCCTGAAAACTCACCAGCATTTTAGTAGAAATTTCTCCTATGAAAAACAATTCAGTGTGCAATTTTGGATAATGTACACATATTGAAAAGCAATTTTCCCCTGATACAAAACAGTTTTGTATGTTACAGGGAATTCCAGAGAGTAGACGCTGCCACACCGAAGGATCAGTTCCTTGCAAGTGTGGAGTGTTGTGCACCACTTGTAAATCGGATGCCTTGTGCTGTAACTGTGCTTTTCTATTGTTATGTTTATCATTGTCATTGTTTATTGTTTGTAAGCTACTTTGGGATGCACTTGGTTGGAAACTAGCATAGAAATACAATCAATCAATCAATCAGATATTTTGGACTATGACTCCCATCATTCCTGACCATTGGCCATGCTGGCTGGGGCTGATGGGAGTTGTAGTCCAAAAATCTGAAAGGCACCAATTTAGGGAAAGCTGTTTTAACAACGACACCACAGTGGTGTTCTGGTAACATGAATAAATAGTGCAGACAAGCTTCTTAATAAATAAAAAACACATAAGTTTAACATGGAGGATATCAATGGTTGCTAGCCATGATGGCTATGCTCTGACCCTACAGTCGGAGACAGTGTGCTTCCAAATGCCAATTGCTGGAAACTGTAGGAGGAGAGAGTGTTCTTGTGGTCAGGTTCTGCTTGTGGGCATCTGGTTGGCCACTGTGACAACAGGATGTTCGACTCGATGGGCCATTGGCCTGATCCTGCAAACTCTTCTTATATTCTTAGGACAGACCAATGAACAAGCTATTCTAAATATACAAATTAGTAACATTTTGTTTCAATTATTGGGGAACCCATATTGGAGAAAAACCCTCTTCTAACTACCTCTTTTTGGTATGAACATCATATCGCAGATATGTTAGCGAATCATGAATAAATTCATATTAGACATAGTGCATTCCACAAGGCCTGTGGCTGGTCACTGCTGGAAACAGCAACAATCCAGCAGAGTTCTTTTTAAGTCCTTATGAATAACAAAATCTCTTGTGTAAACCTCCCCAGGGAACTGTCATGTTTCTAATACACTGTTAATAGCAAGCATGTTATTAAGAAGACCCTGTTCCTTGAAAGTGTGTGTCGAGTTGTTATCGTCCCAGTCCCAGTGTAAAATAAACCAGCCTTGCTTTCTGAGAACAGTGTGCCAGTTCCTTCTGAGCAAAAGGAATGAAGAACTAAGCTCAGGAGATTCTCAGAGAGTGACAGCAATTGCACTACCCAAATCCTTTTGCTTTGTGTTGTGAGCTGCAGATTGAAGCGCTAACCTCTCCCCAGTGAACTGCAAGTACAATTATTTGTGTTCAAGTAGAGAGAGGCATTCGTTTGCATCTGGGAGTAACACCCGTCTATTTCCCCTTCAAACTCTCATACACTCCCTAATTTGCATATAAACACTGTTCACAAATGGCATTCACATCTCTCTCTCTCTCTCTCTCTCTCCCTCCCACTTCTGACTGCACTAACTTCTGACAGCACTAACATGGTGACAGTGCTTCTTGTTCCTTTCTCTGATCTCTCCCTTCCCACCAAGAGCACAGTGCCTCAATTATTCCTAGGCCCTGTTTGCTGAAGCTTTTAAAACAGTTGGGATGTTCACAAATGCTTCCTAACATCTCAGCAGCTCAACTAGTGGTTGGAGGAGTGTCATCGTTTCAATCATGCCAAAACAAAACTCACCATCAATCGCAGGGTGAGTTAACTTTAATCAAGGTAATTTAAATTAGGGTTGTGTGCCAACAGCAAAATTCAGTTCAAACCCCAACTAGTAGGGCTGTGCACAGCCTACCTGACCCAACCCAGGGAATACCTGACCTGGCCCGAATCTGGCCCTGTATTAATTTGGAGATGGGGGCTAATGTTTAATTAGGGGTTTTAAAATCCTAATTAAACATACGGTTGGGAGGGGGGAGGGAGATGGTGCATTTCCTCTCTCCCCAAACCACACTGCACAGAGCAAGAGGGTATAATCTTGCAGGGTGCTGTTTTGTCAGTGTGCAGCCTGAAGGACTGCAGCCTCCACTCACTAACTGGTGAGTGAAGGGTTCAATTCTGCTCAGTCTGAATGCACTTGTGTGTTCACCTGCTAGGGTCAGACTACAATGTTGTGCCCACTTATTTGGATGCAAACATCTGTGTGAAATTTCCATAGGCTTGGCCTATAATCCAAAACATCCCATAAACAAGGGCTGCTAGTTACTAGACAATAACATTCTCAGTGAAATTGAAAGTAGATTATGTGCTATGTGGTCAGAAATCATAAATATTTGTAAATAATGAGAACTAATTTCAAACCACAGATAGTCAGACTGCAATATAATCCATATGGATTTAGTGGATAATCCTGGTGAAATACAGGTTGACATCTTCTAGATCCTAATTAGTGTTGTCAGGTCTCTGGATTTTACACGGAGACTCTATTATTGGGGGGTCCTCCTCAGCTTCTCAGGTGAGTCACCCTAATCTCTGGATGTCTGGTCAGTAGGGGGGCAACAACGGGCCCACATCTCCCTTCCAATTGATGCACCCCCAGCTTTCGATAGGGGGGCCAGGGGGATCTTCCTTCTCACCCCCCATAGAATACAGCTGGTTCCAGGGCCAGGGGAGTGCATCAACAGCCCCAAATATCCCTTCCCCAGGGAGATTTACTCCTGTTGCCACATCCCCTTTACCTTCAGAACCGGCTGCATCCTGTCGGGGGGGGGTGAGAACAAGGAAGTTCCTCCTACACTCTGATGGGATGCAGCTGGCTCTGAGGGCCTGCCCCGTGACATCACTAGGGCCTGCCCCTGAAATCTCAGGATGCTTCTGACCTGGCAACCCCAACTAATGCCTGTGATGACTTGCTAAATCCTGGGTGCACAAGAAGGAATCCCACAATAACAAAAACAATATATGATTTATGGTGCTATTTATAATGGTTAACTTTGATTTCCCCACCCTGGTTCTCTTGTTTATAGATAAGCAGCCTTTAACATGATAGGGTTGACAGATAACTTTGATTCAGTGTTAAGACTTTATGAGGGTAGACTTTAAAAGCTTGTTTGTTTCTATTAAATGTAGATTTGATTTAAACTCAGTTATTTTCTAAAAGAAACACTATTAAAATCTAATGTAATAAATGCACACTTATTATATTTGCATCCAGACTGTCTACCTGGAAAAGCAATTTCAAACACTGCATCTTGTGATTGCATCCAATCCCCCCTCCCGCAAAAAACCCTTTGATCCTTTCTCTGATTCAGAGGTCTAATTCACAAAATTACTTTTCCCAGCAAATCTACATCTTCTGTCCTTTAATGTTATCCCTTATTTTCTATCTGATGATGACAGTGAGAGCTGTAAAACAGCCTTCCTCATCCTGGTGCCCTCTAGATGCGTTGGACTACAACTCTTCTCAGTCCTAGCCAGCACAGCCCTCCTGTCCGGAGCTGATGTGAGTTGGAGTCCAAAATATTTTGAAGGCACCAGTGATTTCACAAAGGATCAACCATAGGAAGCTGGAGAGAACGCTTAGCTTCCCAGCTGTGATGATTTTAGATCAAGACAACACAGTGTTTCCCAGTGGGGAACTTGATGCAGCTTTAAGCCAGTTTTTTATTGTAATACATTTATGTGTTTTCCAATGGGTTTTAGCGGCTATTGTAAAAAAAAAGAGAGACTCTCTCAAAACATGCATGCACGGTTATAATTTCAGTCTGTACAGAAATGTAGACTATTTCATGTGTCACAATTTCACATCGGTGATTTTAGGAAAGAACTCATTGCCAGGTGCACCTAATAAGAAGACATCAAGAGGACTTTTTTGGGAAATAGCTATAGATCAGTGGGAGAGCCTTTGCTCTACATGCAGAAGGTCCCAGGTTCAATTCCTGGCATACCCAGGTAGGGCTGGGAAAGACCCCAGTTTGAAAACCCAAAGAGCAGCTGCCAGTTGGTGTAGATGATACTAAGCTAGATGGTCCAAAGATCTGACTCAGTATAAAGACAGCTTCCAATGTTCCCATATTTCCATGACCCTGATTGGTTTAGTGGATAGTGAGATACAGGCTAATATATTCTGGATCCTAGCACCTGTCACGACTTGCTAGCATCTGGGTCTGCTAGGAAGCCTGCAATAATAAATACAGTGCATGAATCCCAACATACAGGAAGGCAGACATACCCTGGGAATAAAGTTAGAGGTTTTGTATTTCCTGAGGTGATCTGCAAAGTACAAACTAGATCAGCAGTCAATGGAGGCTGGTGGCTGCGAAGTCAGTGGGGCAATGAATCCACTAGGGTTTAGTACAAACGTTAAAGTTCAGACAAAAATCCAGATTGGATTCACTGTCCCACTGACATTGGAGCCACCAACCTCCACTCCACTGATAGCAGTCCTCAGTGTGACAAAGTTTAAGGAAGGCTGAGCTGCATTGCCAGAGTTGCAGCCATGACATGTACAGCAGAGTTTAGCTAAAGATCTCCTGCCAAATGTGTGATTCCATTTGCTGCCCTGTTTAATGGACTTAACGGGTGTGCATTTAAGTGTCAGCCTCTCAGCAGAGAGGGTTGTTTATGTAGCACTTAGGAATATCTTACAAGGTAATGGGTTGTGCAGAAGGCTTTGGGATAATTGGTAAAATGCCTGCAAATAGATTAACTGCACGTCTGGATGGATGCTCTTAAAAAAAAAGATAAATGATATGTTTCTGCTCAAATTTCAAACTATTTCCTGAAATTCTGCATATGGATTTACATAATCTTAAAAATCTCAGTGTCCACTTCTGCTTGGTACTATAGAGCGCTAACATGTCTTAGTCCAAATGATGTCCAGTTGACTGAGGCTGCAACTCATAGAGATGCTGGGGTAAAAAGACAACCTTATCTGGGTCTATAGAACATTATACATCCTGAACACTTTGAGGGTAAAGTTGCTCACATTCATTGCAATCTTGATGCCCCATCCGCATCTACTGTAGTCCCAAGTGAGGTGTCCAGTGCAATTTTTGCTGCAGCTTCTTGGAGTCGTTTTCAGTTGATGTGGCCTGATGACAAAGTGCTTGTGATGATGCAGCAAGCAACATGTCCTCTCGACCCTTGCCCTTCTTGGCTTATTAAAGCTTGCCCAGGGGGGTTGACCGAGTGGATCCAGGGTGTAGTCAACACGTCACTATGGGAAGGAGTGGTTCCAGCCACCCTGAAAGAGGTGGTGATCCAACCACTCCTGAAAAAGCCCATCCTGGACTCATTGGTATGTGACAACTACTGCCTGGTCGCAAATACCCCCTTTTTAGGGAAGGTGATCGAAAGGGTTGTGGCACAGCAACTGCAAGTACTCTTCGATAAAACAGATGATCTTGACCCATTCCAGTCTGGGTTCAGGCCTGGTTATGGGACTGAATCAGCCTTGGTTGCCCTGAACCTTTATTGGGAGGACAGGTGGAGTGTGACCATGTTACTCTTACTTGATCTCTCAGTGGCTTTTGACCATGGTGTCCTTCTGAACCAAATTCATGAGGTGGGTATCGGAAGCACTATTGTACAGTGGTTCTGATCCTAACTCCAGGGTTGTTTTCAGAGAATAGCCTTGGGTCATTGTCTTTCAGCCCCCTGGCAGTTGTGCTGTGGGATGCCGCAGGGTACTATCTTGTCTCCCATGCTGTTTAACAGCTATATGAAGCCCTAGGGAACAGTCATCAGGAGATTTGGGGTGAGGTGTCAGCAGTATGCAACATCTGAATTGGGAGAGGCCGTGCAAGGCCTGGACCAGGGCCTGGACTCTGTGGTGGGCTGGTTGAGGGCCGATAAACTGAGTCTGAATCCTAGCAAGGCAGAGGTGCTGTGGATTGGAGATTCCTGAGTTGGGATAATTGGTCAATTGCCTGTTTTGGATGGGATCATACTCCCTCTGAAAGAGCAGGTTCATAGTCTGGAAATGCTGATGGATCCATCTTTGTCACTAGAAGCTCAGGTGACCTCAGTGGCTAGGAGTGCCCTTTACCAACTTCAGGTGGCAAGACAGCTGCGGCCGTATCTGGACCAGGTTAGCCTGACCACTGTTGTCCATGCTCTGATAACCTCCTGGTTGAATTACTGTAATGCTGTCTATGTGGGACTGCCCTTGAGGTTGGTCCAGAAGCTACAGCTGGTGCAAAAAGTGGCAGTGCAACTGCTCACTGGGACAGGGTATTGCCAACATGTCACCCTGCTGCTGAAAGAACTGCACTGGCTGCCCATTAGCTACCAGGCTAGGTTCAAGCTTCTGGTTTTGGTGTACAAAGCCCTATAAAGCTTGAGATTAGGATACCTGAAAGATCATCTTACCCCTTATATACCCAGTTGATCACTACGCTCTGCAGATGAGGGCCTCCTGCAGATACCATGTTATCAGGAGGTCCATTCCTCACAACATAGGAAACAGACCTTTAGTGTAGTGGCACCTACCCTGTGGAATTCCCTCCCCTTAAATATTAAACAGGCACCATCTCTGTTATCCTTTTGGCGCCTATTGAAGACCTTCCTCTTTCAACAAGCCTTTTAAGTAGAGACCTTATCCCAGTCTGCGTCTGTGTTGGAATTGCTTTTCAAGATGTTTTTAAAGCTTTTTTTTTTAAAAAAAGATGTTTTTAAAGATGTTTTATTTTAATATATTTTAATGTCTGTTTTTATGATGTTTTATAGTGTTTTTAGTGTTTTTGTTTGCCACCCTGGGCTCCTGCTGGGAGGAAGGGCGGGACATAAATTCATAATCATGAATGTGTGAAAGATAAGGATTCGCCTTCATGTATACTTAGCACACAATCTGATGTCATCAATGTAGTTGGCTCAACTGTAAAGCGGAGTCGTCATTTCTTTCCTCATATGCGCATGTGTGAATCCATGATAATTAATTTTACTACTATATTTATTCTTTTTTAAGTCGTTCCACAAATCCATTTTTTCCAGGCTACTAGAGAAGGGCCTTAAGCTCAGTGGCAGAGCACATACTTTGCCTGTAAAAACCCCCAGCTTCAATCCCTTGCATCTCCAGCACTTAAGAGTTGGGAATCCTGGAGGTCTACTTCCAGCCAGTGTAGACAATAATGAGCTAGCTGGGTCAATGGGTGTGATTCAATAGAAAGTACTTTCCTATGGGTGTTCATACATTTGTGACTTTATCGGGGATACTGTTTTGTGAATATGAACATGTCATTTCTGCTCTGGAGTGTGGAGACAACAGAGCGGGACTGCAGCTAGGGATGGGGGAGAAATTAGATTCAGTTTGCATTTAAACTGCAGTTTTCAAAAAAAATGTGAGAACTGAAGCACAGCCATCTTTCAAAATTCACACTTTTCGGAATTTCACAGTGCAGTTTCACAAACAGTGTTGACAAAATATGCATATGCCAGGGGAAAGGGTGCATAAACATGAATATATTGGTGAAATAACATACAAAAATGCATTATCTTGAGGAAAACTGGTTGGCAAGAATGTGTACATTGGTAACAAATGTATACAAAAAAATGTTTATTAGGAAAAATTCACACTGAAATGCTGATGAATTTTCATAGGTCTTTTTTTAAAAAAATGCAAATTGCTGCAGAAATGTAGAGAAGTGCATAAGAATAATGGAAAAATAAGAAACTGGGAGGACTGAAATTAACAGATCCGTCCATTTCTAGTCAGTTGCAGCCCTCCTTTCACAGGATCTACAAAAGGTAGCTGCAATGGGGATCTGACATTTTAGGCAAATCCAAACTGGGTTGAGCCGCCAGCCTGGCAAGAGTCTGCAAAAATAGCGCTGGAAACAAAGATGATGCATCTAAGCAGGGGCGAGAAGAGGAGAAAACAAAAGTGTTGGAGAAGCAAAGCAATGAACGGACAGTGAGGAACTGCCACAGACTGCAAATGAGCCTTGGGGAAGGAGTGTTAGGCTGGAACCAATCAGGCAATAAATAGCAAGGTGAAGGGGGAGGGGAGATTTCCTGGCTCCTCATTTCCCTGTCTGATTGCTCCTTTTTTAGCAACTTCTAGGGCTTCTCAGATTTAACCAGTCACTTCTCCTTAGGAGGCGGCCAGGGAGGAAAGGAATCGTGTAAGCAAATGGGGAGGGGGAGTGTGCAAGAGAGTGAAGGGGAAACGGACCCAGAGGCAGTGTCACAGAATCATAGAATAGTAGAGTTGGGAGGGGCCTATAAGGCCATCAAGTCCAACCCCCTGCTTAATGCAGGAAGCCAAATCAAAGCATTCCTGACAGATGACTGTCCAGCTGCCTCTGGAATGCCTCCAGGATTGGAGAACCCACTACCTCTCTAGGTAATTGATTCCATCTCACACACACACCTGCACATTTATGCAAGTCTCCACTTTTTTTCCCTTTTAAGTGGCCACATCCACACTACAAATTTAAAGCACTCTTATACCTCTTTAAACAGCCATGGCTTCCCAAAAATAATCCTAGAAACTGTAGTTTCTTAAGGTTGCTGAGATTTGTTAGGGACCCTTTATTCCCCTCCCAGAGCTCCAATTCCCGGAGTTCCCTGGGAAGAGGGATTGATTGTTAAACCACTCTGGGGAATTTCAGTGCTGTCAGGGGAATAGAGGTCTCCTAACAATTCTCAGCACCCTTCACAAGCCACAGTTAACAGGATCTTTGCAGGAAGCCATGATGGTTTAAAGCATGATAATATCACTTTAAATATATAGTGCGGATATGGCCAATGTCTTTGTAAGGCTTCTTTGTCTCTTCAGAAACTTCAGGGGATGCGCAATATCACTGTTTTTTGAAAAGGGAAAGAATAGGTAAAATGTTACTGGGGTGGGTGAGTGATGTCTTAGTTCAGGTAACTGTGTGGTTTAAGGCTGTGGCAAATATTCTGTGGCAAGTGGATTCTGCACCAAAGTGTTGCAGAGTGGTGTGTGCTACTGCTGAGGATACCAGCCTGTCAACCATGCCATTTTCCAGTATATTTCATTCCACTCCACCACCATTTCCTCCCCCCTTCTAAACTTTCAGATAGCAGCCCATGGCCTGTTGGCCACTGAGCATGCTCAGTCCTCATTGGGCTTTCCCCACCCTCCTAATTTTTGTGCACTTCTGCAAACCTTGAGGTTTTGTCAAACATGTTGTGCCCTCTTGTGCTCAGATTGCTGGTTTGGCTTCAGAAGGGTCAACACTTGGAGAACTGAGCTCACCATTAATACATGAGATTTCAATACACACTTCAGTAAATGAAGCTGAGGGTGAAAAACACACCTCATTGAACTTTGGTGTTGTTTGATGCTGTTCAGCACCTTCTTACCCTTCTGGCTGCTGCTTAGTGCTGTGCTAAAAACAACTGCATCCCCCCAAGCATTCTCCATCAACTAAGAGAAGACACTGCATTCAAGAATTATCAGAGGGAAGAGAAAATTTTGGTGAAATTATCATAGGTGGGGTATAGAACTTTCGACGTGGTGGCATGATGTAGATGAGGGGCGTTTGCGAGTGTCCTTCCTTTCATTCTAGAAATCAGCTCACTGGTGGTCTGCACTCTGCAGTCTTCCCAAGAGCCCACACTTCAGTCAAAGCCCAGGGGAAGACAAGAAGAGGTAATTCTTCTGACCTGGGTTTTTCATATCAGGAAGTGCTGGCAGCCAGGGAGGCTGCAAGAGTGCTGGAGAAATGTTTACTAGAATCAAAAAAACACACACCATCCTGAGCTACCTCACAATGATAAACTTAACTCAAAACCCTTTGCCCGCTGAAGCTCTAAAGATATTCTCACACCCTGAAAATCATGCAGAAAAATGGAAGTCCCTTTCACGGAGGAAGTAAATATTTGAAAAATTGGACAGGTTTTGTCACTGCATTTTTATATTCTCCCTTCTTTCTTGCCCACAGAATCTTTGACTGAATGTGCCCTCAGTGCCACGTAATCCAACTGCCTTTGCTTATGAGCATCAGTGACATCATTGTGTCAGGCGGAGTGTTGTGTGATGTCATTGACCAGACACTCGTAGGCCACCAAAGCCAGTAAGACTGGGGGCAAGTCAGGCAGAGGAGGAGGAGACAATTGGCAAAGAAGAGAACAGCATTAAATAGGTGCAACTGTGCTTGCAACGAGCACTGAAAATCACCCCAAATCAGAGACACTTTTCTAACACGAGAAGCAGCACCAAAGCAAGGTGAATTGTTTTACCTCTCAGCCTTATTCCTCTGTGTTGTCTCATGCTATTGAAACACTTCAGTGGAGCTCTCAGATGGTGCAAAAGTGAGCTTATGGAGAGAGGAAAACACACTCACACACATAGCTGATAATTGCCAAGTGATTTCTGTTCTATTCCACTTGCCCTTGATAAGCAGAGTAACAGCCAGCCCTATAAAATGCCTCCAAAATAGAGAACACTTGCCATAAATGAAGAACAACCAAGTAGCTTTTGTTTTAAATAAAATAACATAAAATAAAAGACAAATATTTCTAGAATATGCAAAACTGAATAGATTAGCCCTGCAGCAACTAGCTACGCTAGTGGAATTGCTTCAGTCTTTATGCTGTGTCCGACTTTCTGAGGGATTGGAAGCAAACACTTCACAATGCACCACATTTTCTTTTATAGCTTGCTGCTGGGCTGTGATGGTGGGGGGAGAGAAAACATTCACTGTTGATGCTAACTATAGGGTACTTCTGGCAGCAGAGACCAAACAGCGTGTCAATAACATCTATGGCACCATCACGACAGTTCTTAAGTGCATCCTTTTACACAGGCGCTCGCTTTCACGTATCATGAAATCCCATGCTGTAATTTCTAATAGTAATAGGCAGTTTAGGTATTTCAGAGGCAGACGTCTCTGAACAATTCTTAACATTGCATGGAAGGTAAAGCTTTTTCCACCTTGGCAAATTTATTGACTTTGAATGTATTTGCAAAGGTGCCTACCCTTCTGCTAGGATAGAAAGCACACACTTCACTCTCTCATTTCCTTTTACTGTGATGCCGTTGCTCCCATTTTTGTAGATTGTGATTTTTTTGCCTTTGTTTTTAATGGGCTATTTCAGAATAGAGAATGGCTGCTCACCCATGGCGAATAAGGATTGCCTCCAGGTGAGCAGGAAATGAAGCCTTTTGTAGATGGGAAGATTCTGTTTCATTTTTCCCCCGTCTACGCTGTCAAAGTGTGCCACAAATATCTACTGTGAATTTTCATGTCATGTACAGCTGTGGAGAAGTGCATATCACAAGAGTCCATGACTTTGACTCCAGACTAGTCAAACAAATATGGCAGCCTCTAGACTGAGATTAAGCATTTCTCTTGCTTTATTGCAATTTGGCTACAACAGACCATGGTAGTTACCTTCATCCTATCTGATGGCTTTTTCCCTTCCCATTGGCTCATTATCGGGGCTTGTGTAATGTGATGGACTGATCAGCTGATCACTGGAGCTTCCCTGCATGGCACTAAGTAAAAATCCGGTCACTTGATATCTCCATGACATCATGTGGTTGGCCCTTCCCACCTGTCAAACATGATCTGTGGGGACTGGGGGGAGATATGGATCTGACCCAATGGCTGGATCCAGTTTCCCACTCCAGCCCCAGTGGTGTGAGTACCTGAAGCCCCTCAACCCATGTACTATGAGTTCTTGCAACTTGATTTCCCTCCTTGCCTCTAGTTTGGTTTGCCCAGGATCTTGCCTGCATCTTTATCCTCTCACCAGCTTCTGGTTCTGGCTTGGGCCTAGCGGGCTTCAACCTCAATGCTCCTACTCCATATATCCCACTTCTTGGCTGAAAGGATGTGTCCTGCAACATCAACAACCAAACGTATGTGTGTGTGTACTTGCTTATCTTAAAAAAAATAACATTATGAGGTGGCCAAGGGGTACAAACTTTAAAAAGAAAAAAAAGTCCCCCCAAATTAGGAGACAGGACAGGGAAAATGAAGTTCTACTTCACACTATACATCAGGCATGTCGAGCCTCTAGCCCATGGGTCTAATTTGGCCCATGAGACCATTTCACCCAAACCATGTCACCTGTCCATACTTGATGTCATATGTGACATCAGCTGAGAGGCAGGTGGAGACACAGCTGCCCTTGCCCAATCAGGACTCCTGATTGTGCAGTGGAAAGGGAGGCTTACTGTTGCAGTGAAAGTAAGCCAACTGGGATCAGCTGTGCTACTGAGTTCCTTGTGGGGAACTCTGTAGCACAGCCAATTCCATCAGAAAGCAGAGCTTGACGTCAGTGCCTATCAGCTGGGATCAGCTGCACTATTGTGTTCCTCGTGGGTATTCCAGCAGAATGTGGAGCTTGAAGTCAGTCCTTCAAGCTATCTGGGGTTGGCTGTGCTACTGAGTTCCTCATGGGGAACACACTGAGGATGGGGAATCCCATGATCCTGCTTGCCAGGCAGATATAGTCCCTTCTCAACAGTACATGGTGAAATCACATCCATCACCACAAGATATAATGAAGACCATCAACCTGGATGGCTTTAAAAGGGGGTTAGACAAATTCATGAAGGATGAGGCTATCGGTGGCTGCTAGTCACAACTATGCATTGCCTCCAGTAT